>NW_004567122.1:5301722-5316864 GCF_000260355.1 Condylura cristata
CATGTGGTCACCTCCGGGGCAGGCGGGAATCGAACTCATGCGGAAGTGGCTTTAGCTTCATAGTGCTGTGCTTTAACCCGCTGCACCACCAGCGAGGGCTTCCTTGTGGTCCAGCCATTGCCTAGCTCAGCAAGACAGTGCAAAGCAAAGAACATGAGCAACAGAGCTCTGAACCCCAGCAGGAGGAGAAACAGAAATTGTCACATCATCTACTGTGTTCCATTCTTAAGCCAGTGCAGAACAATCCATGAAGAACCACACTGCCAGGCCTTCCACCTCTTCTACTGAAGAAGGACCATCTTAATGACCTTGGTGGTTATTTCTACTTTAGGAACAATACAGTCATATAAAACTGTTAACGAACAGCATATATAGATCTCACTCTATTATATATGTTCGATTATTCTTTCTTATTGTTTTTCTGCAAATAAGAAATTCCCAAGTAAAAATAGCTCTGTCTGGCATCAGTACTCACATTCCTTAACTGCTGCATGATGCTGGTTCATGAACATAGCAAAAAACCAGCAACCCACAGCACTTTTTATATTCTTGTTTTTTGAGAGCCCCTTTGTCTTAAACAATGGATATTTTTAAGCTCTTTTCTCAAATGGAGCTTTATTTTATTGTTCAGTGTGGAAAAAAAGGTTATCACTAAATTGATAATATCCCCAGTTGCCTAATTATCTCAAATCCTTCATTGGAAAAAGACAGAAAATAACCAAATTGTACATGTCACATAGAGAGCCAGGAAACCTCTAAATATTTTTCACTGTTGAGAGTGAGACAAGAGAAGTAGGTAACATGGACTTGAAAAAGGCCACTCCAAGAACACAATCCAAATGTAATAGTGAGTAACATGAAACCACGAACCCTAATCTGAGGTGCATATCCATGGAAGACAAAGTGTTTCCCCTCAGATGTTATGTAGGGGTCCCTTACTCTGCATATGATTATTACAAAGGTCCAAAAGTCCCACACAGGGATAGTGGTTCAGGAAGATACCTTTGGACTCTTCTCTGAAATGACTGATACGCAGATGTCCCTCTCCAAGCACACTTGCAGCCTGGCAACCCACTGCCCTCTTGCTACAGTAAATAAAAGACCCTTAGCTGACACTAAGGGCCTGCCTCCAGGGCCCCACTGTCTCCAGGCACTGTTCTGTGGGGACTTCCCGCCTCCCAGCTGGAATCTACGGCTTCTGGTCCCACCCCCACCCCCACCCTGTCGCCAGCAATCACCTCCTTCCCACCTCTCTCTCCTTAAAGGGCTCAAGCTTCCAGACAACATCCAAAACACAGGCTATGTGTGAATAGCTTCTATTTTGCCCTCTAAACAAACTTCCGAGGGTCTACCTGGTGGTTAAATCTCAGTGCCATCACTTCCACAGCTTGAGTTCGATCCCCAGCCACAGAGCTGACCCACATGGCGCAGCAGACCTCTCCTGTCTGCTCCTAGTTCCCCTCAGCATTGCATTTCAGCACATCTGCCTGTTGTACTCCCTATTCTGTTGCTGGTGAATCTTCTCACACACACCCCACCCTGTACCCCAGTTCTTCTACTCAAAAAAAATTAACTTAAAAAAAATCAAATTGGCCCTCCCTGGTGGCGCAGCGGGTTAAAGCACAGCACTGAGAAGCTAGAGCCACTTCTGCATGAGTTCGATTCCCGCCCGCCCCGGAGGTGACCACATGGCGTGGCAGACCTCTCTTGGCCCGCCGGCTGCTCCCCTCAGCAGTGTACTTCGTCGATCTGCCTGTTCTGCTCCCCACTCTGTCTCTGGTGAAGCCTCTCACCGCCCTTTCACCTCTGGCCTGTACTCCAGTTCTATATGCATAAATAAATATTTAAAAAAAAAAGATTAAAAAAAATCAAATAAATAAACTGTTCGAGGTCCACTCAGATCTGGGGAACAGTATGGAGTAAAAACAGTATGGAGCAAAGGTAAGGAAGACAACTCTTTGCCTCTTTTCTCCTGTCGTATTTCTCAGTTACTTGTTTCATAACTCTCACTCTATTTTTTTTCCACTTATTTCCTGCTTTCCTCTGTCACCTCTTTATAGGACCATATCCCCTGCTAGAAACAGAGGTACTCTCAGGCATCCCATGTTGAGAACAGTGGCACTAGCTTCACCTGACAGAAGGCTTTAGAAGCATATGCCAGTGACTACTTTCTGACTTTCAAGTTTTAGATTCTGTGTGAGTGCGCACATGCCCAGGCCAGCACACACACAGAGATGCATTCAGTCTTTTTTATTATTCCCAGTGCAGGATAAGAGAGCTCAGTGCTCTTGAAGACACTGTGGAAACAATGTGGACTCTAGTCTCAACCCCAAGTGGTGTTTATACTGCAGGTGCTAAAATTCCCACTGTAATTTTCAAAAGTGCGTTCTCTGTTTTTTGGTTTTTTGGTTTTTTTTTTCAAACTTTCTGCAGATACAAGGCACTTTGTTGCCTTTTTTTTTTTTTTCAAGTTCTCAGGCCCCTGAATTGTTTAACTCATCCAGATTTTAGAGTATCACAAAGTGAAGTTGCATTTAGCAGATGTCCATTCATGTCAAGGAACTGCAGAAGATTATAAATTATTGTACATTAAATTGTTCATTTCAGAAGTAGCAAAGCTGCCCTCAGGGCCTCGCTTGGTTTGGTGGGGGGAGGGAAGACTGCAGAGGCTGGGTCTGGAGTCCCAGGAAAGGGCGTCTCCTGTGTTCCAGTAAGTGGCTGAGTCACACACACAGCGTCTGTCAGTTGTTAAGTGGCTCAGGCAGCTGCAGGCCATGTGCCACAAACGCTCTGACCTCTTATTTCTCTCATTCAGTTATTGTGTCTATAAATCCAATGGCCACCTGTGTGTGTGCTCACCCTGAGGAGTCCCTGAGGAAGCATTATTGCATCAAGGTTCATAAAGCACAAATCCTTAAATGTAAAACCTGACACTTTCATCCTCTCCAGGCTACATCTATATAGATTTCTTCTTAATGAAAAAGACAAAAGTCTTATTTTTATGTTCACAGTAAAATGCTTATGATTGATGTTATCCAATTAATGATGGCAATATTTTTAATTTCTACTATGACCAACCTATCTGGTTTTGTTCTCCTCTAAAACTATATGTCAGCCCCTGGTTACATGCCCATCACTATCAATAACTCATTCTCAATAACTATCAATAACATTCAATTTAATCTTGAAAATGGCCTGTCAAGTGTCCAACAAACATTAAAGTAGTGGGATACATTTATTTCTTTCTAAAATTAGCTTTCTGAAAATCTGCTGAGTGTTGGGGATTCTAGGAGAAATTCCATCTCTCTACTTTGCCTCTGCTCTCAGCCAGATCAGCCAAACACTTCAGTGACTGAACCTAGTGATATTTGAACGCATCCTTCTAAGTATTTCACCTGGAAGCCTGTAATTATTTATCTCTGCTCCCTCCCCCTTTATATTATAAACTTCTACCAGCAGTTTTTAACAGTGCTAGGCGGGAGGTGGGGAGCAGATCATTTAGAGACCCCTTTGTATACACATATTTATCTTCCGAGCACTTATTACCACATCCTGAAGACCAGCCCAACACAGGGGAGCACAGAGGAGCGAGTTGAGAGAGGTCATGTGAACTTCTACATGGTGCCCCACTGTGTAGGGGGGAGATGTACTGCATTCATATTTATGTGTACATCGGTACCTGGCACATCACAGGAGGTTAATAAATCCTCAAGGAGTGAGTAAAACAAGACAGAACAAAAACATTCAATTCAAACAACTCAGTAGTAACAATTCTGAGTCAAGACATTCTCCAAAGCCATTAAAAAAAAAAACTTTTTTTCAATCATTTTCTAATTAACATTTGTTTCCTCTGAGCCAGTGGTGGGGAGAGCAGAGAGAATGATGTTTAGGAAAAGAAAAGAAGTATGAAACACAAAGGCAAGTTAAGTGTCATATACATGAGACTAAAAGAAGCTCCGGCTATGTTGGAGCACAGCATCTTCATCTCTCACATAATGCACATTAAAAATTCAATCAGAGGGCCTCCATGGTGACCTAGGGGTTAAGTCTCAGGGCTACACCACAGCACCTTGAGTTAGATCCCCAGCTACAGAGTTGACCCAAATGGCACAGCAGACCTCTCCTGTCCCACGGCAGCTCCCCTCAGCAGTGTATTTCAGTCGATCTGCCTGTTCTGCTCCCTACTCTGTCTCTGGTGAATCCTTTCATTCCTCCACCTCTGACTTAACTTACAGCCCAGTCTTTGTATGTTTATGTAAATGAAAATCTTAAAAAAAAAACAAAACTGAAGCACACTAACTTTTTGAATTAAATAAAAATATGTAATTGGGATTTACTTAAAAGTTAAAAGGTATCAGGCCCTCCCTGGTGGCGCAGCGACCTGCATTGGGAAGCCACTTTCGCATGAGTTCTATCCCCGCCTGCCCAGGAGGAGATCCACATGGCGCGGCAGACCTCTCCTGACCCACCAGCTGCTCCCCTCAGCAGTGTACTTCGTCCATCTGCCTGTTCTGCTCCCCGCTCTGTCTCTGGTGAATCCTCTCACCCTCCGCATCTCTGGCCTGTACCCCAGTTCTGTATGAGTAAATAAATAAATCTTAAAAAAAAAAAAGATAAAAGGTACCATGCTAAATTACATCATCTAAATTGTTTATCATTTTGAATATCCATTTCACAGAATGCATAAGATAGTGTACTACTTTTCCATATTCATTAATTTTCCCCCCTGAAATTAGCTTAGAAGTTACAAAACAGGGAATAAGAGAAAACTACCTGTTAAAATGCTAAATAAAGCCCAGTATTGAAGTATTTTATAACTTTTTTTCATAAAAGTAGTCCTGTTCTATTCCTGAATGGCATTTTTCACAAGATGATATTCACATTTCAGGATGAATGTGACAGAGGTAAAACAGTGAGGAAACAGGCAACAGAGGGTAGATTTTTTAAAGCACTTTTCTAGTAAGTGATTTTTTTTTAACAAAAAGAGGAATTTATCCTTCTCCTTACTGTTTTCTTTCCTTATAAGAAATCAAATAGTGGGCTCTTCCTGGTGGCGCAACGGGTTAAAGCACAGCACTAGGAAACTAACCACTTCACAAGTTCGACTCCTGGCCAGGGAGGTGACCCACATGGCGCAGCAGACTTCTCCTGACCCGCCCGCTGCTCCCCTCAGCAGTGTACTTCATCCATCTGCCTGTTCTGCTCCCTACTCTGTCTCTGGTGAAGCCTCTCACCACTCTTGTACCTCTGGCTTGAACCTCAATTCTGTACAAATAAGTAAATAAATCTTTCTTAAAAAGAAATCAAATAGAAAGAGTTGGGGAAGCTTACCTGGAACCAGAATTTCTCAACAGTCTGTTCAAACTGACATCAGTTTGAAATTGAACAATGATCGGTTTTTCCATTTATAACATACACGGTAGGCTATCAATTAAATTATTGCACCTCAATTTAATGGCTCTACCATGTGCGTCCCAGCGGTCGGATGCTGTGCACAGAGTCACAAATGCCCTTCCACTACATCATCACTACCAGGAGCAAACTCCGGATGTGGCCCTAACAACAGGTCCCTGGGCCAGCCTCTCACCATACAATCCCTGAACTGCTGAGACTCACATTTCCTGCCTCCCACAGGAGGGAAGCCAGACAATGATGCCCTTTGAGTCAGTTACCCCTCAAGCCCAGAAGACCAGATCTATTCCCAGCTCCCAACTCAGAGTCGCTTTGAGCTCACAGCTCTGCCCCATCTCTGTCACTGCAAAGAGAATGCCCAAGATACATGCCTGTTGTGCTGAGATTTACTTCCAACCAGAAGCCACCAAGGGGGGTGCCTCAGACACCCAATTCTATTTAAAGACGCGGAACGTTGTCTTTCAAGCAGAGTTCAATTTGTCTGTTTGGAAATTTAACTTTATTCTTGTGCGCTCTTTTAAAATCCTACCTATCAACTTGTTTTCTTCAATGATGTTTTCATCAGCAATAATCTGGGGTCAGTACTAAATGCAAATGTTTGGTCAAAAATATTTGGTATTGCTTTACACAAAACAAATTGAGGATATCAAGCTTTGGTAGTGGCAACAAGTGACAATCCCTCTAATCTAGGTCATTACTATGAAATATAAAATTAACAGTTTTGACAATGCTGTTTGCCCAAAATCCAAAATTTTAATACAATGATTTTAAGACCTCTGTGGAAAATGCATTTCTTTGTGAAACAACATATTTAAGAAAGACAGAAAACATGGTGCTTTAATAAACAGAATTATTATTTTGACTATTATTATTGTAGTCTTTAATGGTCGTATAGAAATTATCATTTTCTTCAAGTGCCCCTCATAATAAAACATTTTTCCTTCCTAAACAGATTCTGGACAAAGAAGTTCTATGAAAGAGATCCACTCACAACTGTGTTCCATCTCTTTCTCAATACCCTCAAGTCTGCTTCAAGGATTACTTCATATTGTTCAATTTAATCCCAAAGTATTATTCTGCTCCATGAAAATCATGAGGCATCTGAACAGACCAAAGCCCTTTAATTTTCCTCTGTTAAGACTCAATACTGCATCGATATATTTCTATCATAATTACTTATAAAAGGAATAATCTAGCGCATATTCTAGCCCAGAACCTAGTATCAGCTCCAAGTTTTTTTTATCAATCTTCTGGCTCATTTGAAAAGTACTACAGGAGATTTTGTGCACAGTAAACTACACATCAGATCATATTAAGAATTAGGCATCATCTACCTAAAGTGACATATCACTGCCCCAACAATATGGATGTAGATGAGCTTGCTGCAATAAATGTCTAAACACATGAAGATCCTTTGAATAAACCCTTCAAGAATTGTTCCAAAAGCTTCACAGAGAGACAGAGAAGAGTCCCATTCACCTTTGTTTTATGTCTAAGTGGACAGTTTATACTAACTATTGATATAATTAAGGTAACATACAGGCTTGAGAATTAGTCTTCCATGAGGAAGGGTCTTGGGGAGAGATGAATGGCTATGAAATATAAAGGATAAAATTCTCATCTCCAAATCCATCCAGTATACCCTTCTATGCAATATGATATAGTATATGCTCTATGTAGTGCTGGAGACTCTAAATTATTGGCAGCTGTCATACTGGATTCTAAAACTTAACATATACCCACAATGAGTGTAAAATATTTACACTCTATTGCCCAAATGCAGAAATAATTTCTAACTCCAGCAAGTGTCATTGTGATTCCAGTTGTATACATTATGAACATTCCACTCAACTTGTCCTTAACACAGATAAAATAAGCAAACTGAAACTCTGATGAAGTCTGACTCAAATAAACGATTCGATAATGTAAATGACTTAGTGTGATGTGATAAGAGAAGAAAAATACATCTTAGGAAATACATCACAAGTGTTCTCAGAACCCAGGGATGAAGCCTCAAGGTGGTGATGAGTAGGCTTAGTGGAGTAAAAATAGGGACTCCAGAGTGGCTAGTTCCCTGGACTTCTCCCACCCATCTCCTCAGCTTCTGAAAGAAACATGCTCAAGCCAACTTCACAGTATATTTGGGAACAGACATTCTGTTAAGTAAGGGTCAGGTGTACTTTAGTTAGATCCTCCATACTGTCTCTGTGCCCAAATTTTGGAGTGTGTATGTGTGTGTGTGTGTGTGTGTATGAAGGAGAAAGGGAGGAGCTGACACAGGATGCTGCCAGGGAAGGTGGCAGAGGTCTTCTCACCTTAAAGTATACAAAAGGGCGTGGGCCCAGTTCTCACTCCATGAAAAGTGAAGTCGTTCTCAGCAAAGAATGTTTAAAATTTTTTCCTTTCCTTTTTCAAAATGTGGGAACAACAATAGGTCCATAGAGAATAAACATGCCAAGATTCATCAAAAAGAGTAGGGGACAAACGTTTGGGCCAGATTTCTATCAGTCTAGCAAACTTTCTTAGCTCTGACATGGTTGATCTTATGTGTTTCTTTGCTCTTTTCAAGTGGTACATCACACTGAATGTTATTCTATGACGCATAAAAGCCAGAAAGGAAACTATAACAACATCAAAGATGTATACCATATAAATATATAATACACAATGTTATATACATATACAATTACATATGTAAAGCCATACACACACAGTTTGCAAAACACTGTAAGAACTACATGTACTCATTTCTTTCTTTTTTTTCATGTACTCATTTCTTTAATTAAATAATTGTTGATCATCTATTATCAGGGACTACGTATTAAAGATGCTACTTTGTGAAGCTCACACACTGCTAAGAGACACATACACACACAAAAATGAAAACTTTTTAAAATGTGAAGAAAAGATGTCATGTGAAAAGTGCTGTCTCTTTTTTAATATTCTATTATAAGACTAAACAACACCCTATCTGTTGAGTCTTCCTAAAAGTTCCATGTTCTTCTCCTCTGTGTCTGAATTTCCCTCTCACTCCCCTGTAATAGCCTGTCAGCCTACAACACCCACCCCTTGCTCCATGTGTTAAGCATGAACATTACTTAGAACATAAATCAGGAGAGTTGCAAACTCCCCTCTCTGGCAAGAGTTCATTATCATTATCAAGTAATTTCAAAACTGTCCCCATCAGAATGCAATGGGTCCAGCCTCTATAGAAAGCTGTGTGGAGTTTCCTCAAAACACTAAAATTGGATCTATCATATGATTCCGCAATTTTACTTCTAGAAATCTACACAAAGAACACAAAAACACTAACTTGAGAGGAAACCTGTACTCCTATGTTTACTGCAGCAGCATTTACAATGACAAAGACATGGGAACAAGTCAAAAGTCCACCCCCCCCGAAAAAAAAGATAAATGGATCAAAAGTCGTAATACACACACACACACACACACACACACACACACACACACACACACACACTGGAATACTATTCGGCAATCAAAGAGGTAAACTCATGCTATTTGCAGCAACATGGATGGAGCTAGAAGGGATTATGCTGAGTAAGTCAGAAGTAAAAGGTGTGTATCAGTTTTACTTATATGTCAAATATAGAGAAACCACAAAAAAAAGGTCATGATAAAAAACAAAACTTGCAAGTTGACCATAGATCTGAAGCATCCATTAGAGGAGGGGGAATGAGGTGGACCAAAGCAGGAGAGAGAAGAGCACAAGGGTCTCTGGTGATGGAACACAGGAGCTGATAGGGAGAAGCCAATTATGGTACAAAATGAAACAATGAGGTAAGGAAATAAATGGGAAGCAAAAAACTGTGCCCCCCCGACACACACACAAAGACATATCCACCTGTCAGTTAACAGAGTCAGTTATCCAGCTCCTCCTAGACACATCAAAGCAAGCATGTACTTGTTAAGTGGACCACCAGATGGGAATGGCATTAGAGGTCCATGACCCAAAAGAACAAAAGCATTGGAAACGTTGGCACACATGCTGTATTTAGAATGCTTTGAAAATATAGTTTGATGCACACTCACCAAGCTCCCATGGGTCAGGTTCTGGGCCTCGCTCCGGGCTGGATATTGTGGGTTCAGAGAGGAATAGTCCCAGTCAATGCTATAGAAAATCACAAAATATAGCAATTGATATTAAAGAGACTGGTATTAAGACATCTTGTATTTCTAACTAAAGAACATTATCAACAATTCTAACTACACAATATCTTTTTTACAAAAATTTTTTCATCAGCTCTCTATTTTGGAACCAGAGGTGATATTGCTAAGAAAAAAAAATCAGAAAGAGAAAGATACATACTGGATGGCCTCAGTTACATGTAGAATATAGTCACATAAAATTAAGGGCCTGGAACTCTTCCTGGTGGAGCAGCGGGTTAAAGCGCAGCACTGCAAGCTGGCCACAGCCACTTCACTGAGAGTTCGATCCCCCACCCCAGAGCTGAATCACATAGCGCAGCAGACCTCTTCTCTCTCCCCCACTGCTCTCCTCAGCAGTGTGTTTCATCCATCTGCCTGTTCTGGTCCCCGCTCTGTGTCTGGTAAATCCTCTCAACACCCCTGCACCTGTGGCCTGTACCCCAGTTCCCTGTACCCGAGTTGTGTATGCATAAATAAAATAAATCTTTAAAAACAAAGAATCAATCAAAACCAAACCAATAATAAACTCTGCAAAGCTGAGGGAATGAGGAAGGGAAGGACCCTGTGGAACACAGTGGTGGATTGTTGGGGCGTGTTGGTAGGCAGACTGTGAAAATGCATTATTTGTGGAGCTGCAAACCTATGAACTTCCAAAGCAGACATGTGAATGTGAACCAACTTTATCTCAATAAACACAGTTTGCATGTGGATATATATACACACACACACACATACATACATACATACATATACATATATACACATATATACACACACATACATACATACATACATATATGATATGATATGATAAGTGTGGATATGTGAAAGAGATAGGATATTTGAATATCAACCTCCAAAATTAGCCACCAATTTAGTGTCCACATTTAGTGTCCCTAATTGTTTACAGTAAAAAACAATTTTTCTACACTTAGTAGAACGTGGAGCATCTTAGAAGATCACCACATACCAGAGAAAGGACCGCAGAATAGTTTGTGTGGAGTTCTATTTGAATGACTTTGCTCGTTATCTCAATTTCAGTCACCATTCTGCCACACAAGCCTCTTATTCCTGTTTCCTACAAATCTACAGTTCTACTTCCCGAAGGCTCCTCTTCCCATGGGCTGGGTGCACTGACAGTTCCTAATAAGTGCCAAGGAACTACCACCCATGAGCGGTAGGCCTCCCAAAGTTAGTCACTGCATCTTTTAAACTTCAAGTTAATTCTTCACGAACAGGGTAAGTTTGAAATCCTGCATGCCACATTGCACTAACAGAGCCACTGAGAGAAAGGGGAACAAAAGGTACTAATACAGTCTCTTCCTGCTCATATGCTAGGCATCATGAGTTCACAGAGTGCTTTTTATTTAACCTGGGCACAAACAAGTGAGTTCAGTTTTTTGGCCATTGTGGATTTCTCTCCTGTTACAGAACTGGTGTGAGTCCTTATCATTGCACTGTTTCCAAAGCTCCAGTGTTGGTCTTTGGTTTGGTTATTTGGGAAAATGACTCCTAACCAGGCAGTGAAAAGAGTTTCTTTGCCAGGAAAGAAGAGAAAAATAACCACCCTCCCCTTAATTCCTGACTGTAAACACAGGCCTGCCCCTCCATGACCCTGCACACTGCCAGTCACACACATGCACGAAGCATGGGAATCTTCCACGGCGCAGCCTCACCTGCCACTTCCATCAGCAGCGGCCACAGCTCCCAGCAGGCAGTAAATCTGTCAGTGGGGCCTAGCACCAAATGGCACCGGGTTCCTATCTAGCCTTTTAAGACAAGCCTCTGAGCATGTTCTTGCCTTCAGATGGACGTAAGTGCTACACTCAGAAACAAGACTGATATCAAAATCTTTACTGGAGTTGCTGTTTCCTTAAGAAAATTTTATCAATACAAACCGATAAGAAGAAATTTCAAAGAATCGTCTAAATGTATCCATACTTGAAAAATCAGGGACACTCATTTTGTTTTGGTTTGCCCGCAAATGCTGCCTCCCGCCGAAGAGCCGGAGATAAACTGGGGGGTATGTTGAGAAGGGACTGTACTTCTGAAGCTCAGTCAGCTCCTTCCAGGGAAAGCCCTGTGTTTATCCACCTTTAACTTGGACACTACAGTGTCAGCTTCTTTTTCCCATTAGTTCCAGTTTGAAATAAAAAGAGTATCATGAAGTAATGGGGGACGGGGAACAGAATATTGGGAAAAGATGACTTTAACAGAGAAATCGATCTCCAGTCTCACCAGTAATAATGTAGCTACTTTCCCAAAAGTGCATCCATAGGTAATATCTCAGACATGTAGCTCCTATTTACAATAAATTTAAGGTTGGCTTTCTCCATATACATTCATATTTTTAAAACTTGTTTCTATGCTAGAAGGACGAAGAAAATTTTGGTCTTCATACTGGCTCATACTCTGCTTTCTTCAGCCTGGCTCATACTCTGCTTTGAACAATTATAAGTAGGATGAAATGAGATTGTATATAGAAGTACCTGGATTTTGACATGTAAAAAAAAAATACATTAGTTCTTCTGCACCAAGTTTAAGATATTAGCATTGAGCAGTCTCCTGGCCAGCTGTCTTTTTTCTTTTTCCTAATAAATCTGTCCTTTTAAAATGTAAACAACAAAAAAAGATATTGGATTTTTTTTTAATCTACAGTATTTTAAACGGTTAGTATAAATTTGCTGCTTTCAAATTCCCTAAGAATTATAACTTCATATTTTATTTTTTTAATAATGTTCCCATTGATTTTTCTCCTGTGTGGCATGACAGCATTTCAATCCATTGAGGGGAACATCAGTTTTAAAAATCATGCTAAGTATGGAAACAATACAAATTCCCAAATGCCTCCAACAGAGAACTGGATCAAGAATATATGATGTATATGCACAATGGAATACTATTCAGAGATCAAAAAGGATAAATTCATGTCATTTGTGGCAACACAGATGGAAATGAAAAGGTTTATGCTCAGTGAAATAAGCCAGAAGAAGAAAGATAAATATTGGATGGTGTTACTTATAAGTGAAATATAGAAAAAGGAGGGCCCTTCCTGGCAGCACAACAGGTTAAAACTCAGCACTATGAAGCTATCCGCAGCCACTATAGCACCAATGAGATTCCCAGCCAGGGAGGTGACCCACATGGCGCAGCAGACCTCTCCTGTTTTGCCCACTGCTCCTCTCAACAGTGTGTTTCAGTATATACTCCCCACTCTGTCTCTGGTGAATCCTCCCACTCCTTGCACCTCTGGTCTGTATCCCAGTTGTTGTATACATAAACAAATACATAAAGCTTTTAAAAAATAAAATTAAAAAAAAAAGAAATCTAGAAAAAAGCACAAAGAGTCAAGACAAATATTAAAAGCAACCCTTGAAAGCTAACCATAGATCTTTGAATTTCAGTGGGGGATGGGAAGGGGTGGAATGAAAACAAGAGTTGGGGAGACACAATGCACTGGAGGACTATGGTTGCTTTGCTGGGAGATGATGACACACCTGGGTGGTAGAGAATCCCATACTGTCAAATCACTGGGAAGGATGTAAAATAATGGTTCCTCAAAAACAATAATTTGTTTTTAAAAGTGATGCCTGCAAAATAGGACTTCCACTTACAAGAGAATAAATTATAGCCTTACTTTACACTATATACAAAACTGAACTCAAAACTGATGAAAGACCTAAATGTAAAACTTAGAGCTAGAAAACTCATAGAAGCTTCATGACACTGAATTTGGGGGTGAGTTCTGGAATATAACACGGAGTACAGACAACAAAAGAAAAAATATTGAATTTCCTCAAAATTAAAAACTTGGGCACATCAAAAGGATATGTTCACCAGTGTAAAGACAAGCTTTGGAATGAGAGAAAGCAGACATTTCTCCAAAGAAAACATACAAGTGGTCAATAAGTACATGAAAAGATGTTCCTCTATTTATTAGGAAAATGCAAATCCAAACCACAATACCATCTGACTCTTAATGATAGATATCATCAAAAAAATACGCAGTGTTGGCAAGGAAATGGAGAAATTGTAACCTGGGCAGTGCTGATAGGAATGTGAAATGTGTAGCTGTTCTGGAATGTGGTTCAGTGGAATATTAAAAATAGTATCACCACGTGACTCCACTTCTGGGTATTTTCCCAAGACCTGAACACATACGCTGGAACAGGTACTTATAAACTCATAGCCGCATCATTCACCCTATCCAAAAGGTG
This sequence comes from Condylura cristata, assembly GCF_000260355.1. NCBI lineage: Eukaryota > Metazoa > Chordata > Mammalia > Eulipotyphla > Talpidae > Condylura > Condylura cristata. Next base: position 5,315,522 of record NW_004567122.1, read on the forward strand.
GAAACAACAGACAGATAAGTGGATAAACCAAATATGGTATACACTGGTTCCATATACTATGGGATAGTATTCAAGCTAGGAAGGGTAGAGAATTCTCACACAGGCTAAATCAGGAATAAACCATGAAGACATCACACTAAGTGAAGCAGGCCAGCTGCACAAGGACACGTACTATTTGACAGCACGTAAATGGGCCACAAGTGTGTGGAGACAGAAAGTGGAAAGATGGCTGGTTGCCAAGAGTTTGGCAAAGGCAGTTAGGAGGGCAGTGATTGTCGGGCAATACGAATATACCTAATGCCACCAAAAGGTACACTTAAAAATGGTTAAAATGGTAAACTTGGTTATTCTTATTTTACCACAGTAAAAAATCAATTAACATTTTCAAATTATTCTATCTAAACGATTTTTTAAACCAACACATGAGAGTATGATAGGAGAAACTTTTTACTTCATACTTTCAAAGGCTGGTCCTAGCACACTAACTTTCCCAGTGTGACTAATAGCACATTTAAATATAAAAGAGTGCCTGTTCATTTGAAATGCCAGATGTACCTCATTTTAATGTGGTAGTTAAGAATCAGAAAGAACTAAATTCAAATTCTAGTTGCACCACTTAACTATGGAAAATCGAGTAAGTACTTAATCTCTTAGATTCTTCATCTATTAAACTTCACCCTTTAAGGGCTGTCATAAAGATTGCTGCATATTCATATCCTGCACATTCATTAGGGTAATCTCAATAGTTTAACACAAGACTTGGCATCTTTCTGCTTGGTTATCCAGGATCCTGGCACCTTTTATATCATTGGATCCTCTCTCCCACTACTCTGAATTCAATCACCAAAAATATTAAGAATAAGGAAAGTCACGTAGCACATTTCATGGCCAGGCCGGGAAATGGTGTTAAACATTTCCATGGGCAAATCCATTCCAGCCAACCTACAGGGGAAGCAGCCAAGCAATTCTGTTTGCCCAAAAGAAATGAAATCAGTCGTCATTCCATCAATGAAACTCAACCTCATAAAACTCCCCATACCACCAAAGCATTTCTTAGGAAGCAATTACTCAAGGGAGATTTTAATTAGATCGATGCACTTTTGGGAAAGTAGCTACATTATTACTGGTGAGACTGGAGATCGATTTCTCTGTTAAAGTCATCTTTTCCCAATATTCTGTTTCCCGCCCCCCATTACTTCATTTTAATTAGTGAAAACTCTTGTTTTCACTCCTCCCCCTTTCCATCCCCCACTGAAATTCAAAGATCCATGGTTAGCTTTCAAGGGTTGCTTTTAATATTCGTCTTGACTCTTTGTGCTTTTTTCTAGATTTCTTTTTTTTTT
>NW_004567122.1:5316964-5373769 GCF_000260355.1 Condylura cristata
CTTCGACATTCCTTGTTCAACTTTCCCCCAAAACAGTGCTTTGGCCTCTTTATACTACTAGTTAGTAGAAGTATTCAATCACGGCTCTCCCAACAGTTAGCTTTCAAGGGTTGCTTTTAATATTCGTCTTGACTCTTTGTGCTTTTTTCTAGATTTCTTTTTTTTTTTAATTTTATTTTTTAAAAGCTTTATGTATTAATTAGATTTTAATTAGATTAGTCGCTTCCTGAGAAGCCACTAAGAAAAATGCCATTATAGAAAAGAGGTTCATCATCTCATATCAGGAAAATGCACATCAGAACCACAGTGAGATACCTCCTCACATCTAATAGAGAAAGGCTATTACCAAAATGGCAAGAAAAAACAAGTGTTGAGGAGGATGTGGAGAAAAGGGAACCCTTGCGCACTGTTGGTAGGATGTGAATTGGTGCCGCCACTGTGGAAAACTATAGGAAGAGGCCGCCCAAACAAGCCTATGACTGACTGACACCATACAATTGAGCATAGCTGTGTCTCACGACAGTTACACATCTCTTGTGTGTTACTGTCACTATACCTTGCTATAGGATGGCTCATGCCTATGAAATTTATCTCCTAGGAAAAGTTTCTCCCACATATCCATTCTTTCTTCAAACTGGAAAACAACCATTTAGTAAAATCCTCATCTGAAGTCTGTAAGCCCCATGCTAGTAAAGGGAAGCATTTCTCACTTGCCCCCCAAGCAGATTCTTTTTTTTTTTTTAAATATTTATTTATTTGTGCATACAGAACTGGGGTACAGGCCAGAGGCTCAGGGACGGTGAGAGACAGAGTGGGGAACAGAACAGGCAGATCAACGAAGTACACTGCTGAGGGGAGCAGCGGGCGGGTCAGGAGAGGTCTGCCGCGCCATGTGGTCACCTCCGGGGCAGGCGGGAATCGAACTCATGCGAAAGCGGCTTTAGATTCTCAGTGCTGTGCTTTAACCTGCTGCGCCACCAGGGAGGGCCCCAAGCAGATTCTTAACAAATACTCATCATCCTCTTTGCCTCCCAGAGTATGTTGGGGATCACCAGGGAAAGCTGAAAATGGGTCTTTGCTGGAACCTTGCCAGTAGATACTCAGACTATACTTATGGTGAGAACAAGGATACCGCATTTTTAAATTCTCTCGGTGTTTCTAATACAACACCCACCACTGAAAACTACTATCATTCTGTACAGCTGAGTTTATAATGGTATCCATCTTCTCAGAGTCATTTCAGCCCTTCTACAAGGAAAGTCAACACTGTTGGTTTCCAGAGCTTTCTTTAGAATCTTCCTTTGCATTTTGGTGAATTTTGTAAGATACATAACACTTCAGATTTTATGGTGTGGGGAGATTCATGTCCAGACGGTTATGGAGTCAGTGAGTTCTCTGCTTCCCAAAGCATCAATTCATAACAATTTTACCCACCATCCCTTAGGAGTTAAATCATTCCACTCAGGCTTATTTTCTCATGCAACCAAGATCACACTGGACTTCGACCACTCCTAGCCCACCAGACTGTTGAGCAATAAAACCCATCATTGCTGTGCCTCCCCTCAGAGTCCACAATCAGGTGAGTCACCCCAGGGCACAGCCAGTGGCTGCAATCACCTGCCAGGACAGTTACCTGGAAACTCATTAACATATTCTTTGAGAATTTTATACAGGCCCTTAACGTTACCCTCTCCCACATCCTAACCAAATGTTGGAGTGATGTCTCTCTGTTTAATAGAACAAAACTCCTTTCATGGGGACACTGTCTAGGAACCTTTGTGCACACCTTATATAGTCTCCTTGGTTCTTGTACTGTGATCCCAGTCAGCTTTCTAAAGTCTTCATCCCATTCCTCTGTTACATTTCTCTGGGACACATTTCGGAGTTTCTGATCAGTGATAATTCAAGCATCTCCAGCCCCTAATTTCCCTAGCCCCTTTTCAAAGAGAACCTAGTGCTGAGCTTATTTCTCTCTCTCTCTCTCTCTCTCTCTACCTCCCTCCCTCTCTCTCTCTTTTTCAATTTACACTGAATTTTAATATCCTATTTTCCCATCTTTACTGACCCTTGTATCTTTGAGGCCCACAGTTTTATCTAAGGAAAAGGGTAGAATTTAGTTTAAAAATAAAATAAAGCATAAGGAGCCTCTTCCCATGGTTCCACAAAGGTGCAATGCTCCCCTCAGTGTCTGTGCAGTGTTTGTGCACTTGTGTGTACTGGTGTTGTTTACAACTGGGTCAACACTAAATATCAAGTCGAAACCATTTCCTGAGAACCGGTTCCAGGTTCCCACGTGTTTTGGGTTGTATATTTTTAAAACAAACTGCAGAAAACAAAAGCAGTCATCTGTTTTTCAATTTTCTGTTTGTTTTCTATGGAGTGACAGGCAAAAATAGAAACAAATAAAAGAAAACAGCTGTCATGGAAAACTTTGAAAAGCCCCCAAATTTTGCTTTTAAACTAGAATTGAAATTAACAGATCAGTCATTCTGAGTAACCAAATTTGTTTTTGTTTTTGTTTTTTCAAAAAAAAGTTGGTTGTGGATTGTTATTAAATTGTCTAGCTGCAATGGCATCAAGCTGCCATTAATAGCTAAAGAATATTATAGAATCTTAGAATTCATAATAAATGAAAATGGCTTCTCACAGATTACATATATAAATGTAGAAAGCACTGACATCTATAATAAAGTTTTCATTTAAATGTCCATTTAGAATGGCAGTGGGTTGGCAGCCTCACAAACTGGCATCTCACAACTCCCCGCTTGAAATATATTCATCCCGACTGAAAAGATATTGCTGGAATTTGGTGGAAATGTCTGCAAATAATAGGAATGATCTAACTAGAGAGAGATAAGAATATTTTCCGACCCAAAGGAATATAGGAAGAAAACAATTTCTCTTCCATTACCTTTCTATGGATTTTTGCTTCCAAACCATATGACTCCAACCCTTTCACAGAAAACTCACTTCTGAGACTCACACAATCTTACTACACTCTCTACCCCTCTGATACTGTAATCAAAAGCAATGAAGGCCTCTGTCTTGCGGTCTACAGTCCTCCTCTCCCTTATTAATTCCGGCATCTGCCTGAGGGACTCAGTGCTGCAAGAAAACTCAGCCCTTCAGTTCCCTGGCTTAGTTCCAAATAATCTGCTCTTCCACTTCTAATTCAATTACCCACAAGCAGACTCATACTCCAGTCCTTGTCATCTGCCATTGTTCTACCTCCAAAAACTTTCAATCAAGTATCCTGCTTTCTCACCACAACTGCTTCTCCTTCGACATTCCTTGTTCAACTTTCCCCCAAAACAGTGCTTTGGCCTCTTTATACTACTAGTTAGTAGAAGTATTCAATCACGGCTCTCCCAACATGAGTGATTTCCTTCTTTCACTGTCCTGTTATCCAACTGTAGCCCTTTGGTCTAGTCCCAAGCACCATAAACACTTGACTCCGCACCTTAAAATCTACATTCCAGACATGAAGCCAAACACGTAACAAAAAGTTTGATTGGAAGAGACAAACGATGCAAGACAAAGTGCTCTCCTCTCCTAGAGCTGTTCCCACATGTCCTTTTGTTCCTGCTGGTAAAACATTATCCCTCCCCTTGCACATACCTCCCGCAAGGGTAGGACTTCCATGGAAAGAATACTCTGGCTCCATTCATGCACGAAAAATATTAAGGGTAAGTATTGCAAAATCCTGAGGAGGATGAATCTCTTTTTTTCAAGAAATCTGCTTCAGACAAGGCCTTTACCTCCATGTTCTAGGAGTCCACTCGCTTCTCACAAGGGGAGAAGCATTATGCTGGCTGGTAGTTTCACCAAGAATCTATGGGTTTGTGATTCTCAAAAGCTTCTACCCAAATGTCCCCATTCCACAACCTGCTCTGATTTTCACAAGTAAGCTGGCTGGCCTGTTTTCCTGTGTAATTTCTATAGCAATGAACAAATGCAAACCATCCTTACACGTGTTAGAATAAACATTGCCTCCCAGGTCTCTCATTCCTAAAGTGATGGCATACACTAGTGCTTTCTTCCCCTTTCTTCTGTATTCCATCCCTGTCCCCCCAAGTACTGCAAACAGTATGAAAATTCAGTCATGGAAGAACGTTCAAATGAATATATCAGTAGAGTTTACATAGAGAACTAGTAGTCGATTTGAAGATGTAATGGGAAAGAATCTTTCATTTATAATACAAATAAAAGTGATTTTTTGGAAAAGCTTCGTCTATAAACTGCGTCACATGCAACGTGAGGTCCAGTTGCATGCAACCTAAAACTCAAATAAACAGTGTCTAATACACACAACGGTTATTATTTCATGAGTAAAGTTCAGTGGTCAGGAGTCCAAGACTGGAATAGCAGCTCCACAGTTCCCTAAGGGTCCTGGGCTCCTTCCAGATTTGTGCTCCAATCAGAGTGGCCCGTTTTCCATTCTCCCCACAAGACACAGGCAAGAGAAGAACAGGCCTTCTCCCTTAAAGAACACTCTTCAAGTTCATGCAGACCATGATAGTTATAATCCAATGCTGGAAACCTAGTCATATGGCTAGGCTTACCTGTAAAGGAGGTTCTATTCTGGGTGACCATGAAGCAGCTAAAATTCAGGGTTTGTACTGCAGAAAAAGTAGGGGAGAAATGATATTAGTGGACAACCAGCAGGCTGTTTCACACCTAGAACTAAGTTTAACTAAAAGGCTGTAAGCACTACAAAGAAATATTTTTAAATATCTGAGAGACAAAAAAAGAAACTAAACCTTTTTTAAAAGTACACTGTGTCCTTCAGTAAGCAAAGAGCAACTTTACCTTGATAATTCCTAAAGAAGTTATAACAGCCATAAGTTTTAATGTCTCAAATAGTATTACAAAAATGTACATAAAAGGAGGCTGTGAAATATATGAATGAACAACCGAAAAACAATTTAGGAACAAATAACCTTTGGCAAATCAAATAAATAAAAGTGAGGTCATCATTATTTTTAACAATGGAATAAATAACACCCAGATGTCAGCTAAGGTCATTCCTCTGTCAAAAATAAAACTGGCAAATGCCCCCATTACAGGTCAGAACAAGGTTCAATGGCCTCCCCAAGACGTCCGGGAATTCCCCTGATTTCACCTCTCCAACTCTCTCTAGCCTCCCATTAAAGTCTTGCCCCCAGCTCTCTCTCCTCTATCCACTGCGCATAGAATTCCAGGCAAGGGACACAGCTCCCAGAGGCATTTTTGGCTTACAGGCAACCAAAGTTTTTGGCCTATACAAGTGAACTCCTTATAATCACATGCTAGGAAGTCTGTCCTTAGCAGTCCCTAGTCTTTATCTGCCCTACCACTAGGAGCTTCACCTATTCTGGTAAATCTTGTCCTGTTGTTACCTAACTCTACTTTTCCTGGGAAACCCTACCAACTCCCTGTTGCTCTGTTTTTAGGTCTACTCCATTGTGTTTCATCTCAGCAAATACATGTCCTTTCTTCTTTTTCAACGTAGAGACAATTCCAACAGATCGTGTGGCTAGAACTTATCAGGAGGCCATGCTTTACCATCATTCCCATGAGACTGTAGTCAGACAAAATTAGCTTCTACCCAATGAGACACCATTCAGTGAATTCCTATCAATAGGTTCAAATCCACGTGGTGAAAGTATAGATGGAGAAATCAAATCCTTGTTGAGTTACAGCCAAGAAGCTGCATTTGTTCATGGCTTAGAACTGCAATCCAGGGGAAAGAAATCTGACAAACAAATGAGTTGTGTGCCCAAATTGCCACAGAGCACTTACATATGCAAAAATGGAGAGGGCTAGTTCACATTCAGATTTGCTCTTTGCAAATGAGGTTGACAGTCTGTGCCATTCTGATTGGTGGAAAATCTGTCTAGCAGTGATTTCAATACTGGGTGGTCTGTGGCCTACCAGATTTTGGTTCAGATTCTTCTTGGAAGTGGAGGTATCGGGCAAAAGTCCACATGCCAGGAGACACCTGCACATGCCTGCTTGGGACTCACTACAGCCTCCTGTTTTAATTACCCAGACCCAACTGACTCCAAAATGCTTCTTCCTTGTCAAAAGTTATTTCTACCATGAAATTGAGCAAACATTACAAATAGAAGTGTTTTAGTTTGGGTTTGGTTTGGGGTTGGGATTTTTGGAGTTTTGTGGGTTTTGTTTGGGAGCTGCTTGTTTAGAGGGTCAGTTTACCAGCACTGAATAAACTATAGAAATCTGTGGAATATGCAAACGAAGATTCAAGTCTCATGACTCCTCACATGAACCAACTTCCAAGGCAGTGGTAAAAACAGGGAGAATAAGAACCAAGAGGACTCCATGGTTCCGATTCCACACAGTCACAGGAACTTGATACTGTGCCTTAATCTAGTTCCTGATTTTTACTGAGTTGAGTAGTTCAAGCAACGTGGATATGCAACCATAAAATTTATTACCTTAATTTGTTAATTACACTGAAGTGACCAGTGTTCAAACTGGAGAACAAGTGCCACATCGTAAAGAGAGGTAATAAGGGTAACTATCTTTTTCAACAGATAATGAAAACCAGAGGCAGCAGACCCCCATCTCCATTGCACCCCTCTATATAAGGAGATGGACGGAAGGTGAGAGAGGTTGTTGGAGTGACTGGCTCATGGGAAATGTAGTATTTGTGCAAAAAGTTATTTGCCCAACCCTGAAGCTAAGATGACCGGAGGGGATCCCCTCAAAGATTGCTGAATAGAAAGTTTTAGTGTCTATAGAATGAAGAACTGGCCTTATATTTGGAGAATGACTGTCTGGTATGAGTGGCTGTCTCTGTGATTTCAAGCGAGATTATCATAGACTAAGGAAGAGGATAGCAATAAAACAGTTAAGGCTTAATGATAAAGGTGTGTGAACCTCTCCAAAGTCCCAGGGACACCAGGAAAGGAGCTAGTCTTGATATTTACTTATTTGTTTGTTTGTTTGTTTGTTTGTTTACAGTATGTTGTCCAAGAGAGAGCTGCCCTGCAGTTTAAGGTACTCCAGCTCAGGAGACTCTGAATGGAAACTGAGCAGAAGAAATTAGAAGTGTTGTTACAGAGAAGATGTACCAGACCAGACAAATGATTCACAGGTACGTGCCATAGGGTAGAGCAAAGAACACACCTGTGCCAATCCATGAGCAATCAGTTCAACCGATGCCACTGACACAAAGAGGCCACTATCAGTTGCCTTTCAGGATTAGTCAGAGAGCACAGACCGATGAAGGAAGAAGCACAACTAAACCCAGTAGAAATTGTCAACCTAAAAATTTAGGAGACTATTAAAAAGGCAAAGTTTGCAACTGAGATGGAAAAATGCACAAAAATATGTAAAACTAAACTATTAAAAAATTTTTTAAAAGGCAAAGCATGTCCATTTGAGATCAAAGAATTGCAATTTGTGATAATTTGTGATATACACAGATTTGGGCAATAAACTAAAAAGTGCCCCAAGGAAGGATGGGGAAAGGGTGTTATGGAAAGAAAAGAAGATGATTAGGTAAGCGGTGAGAGAAAAGAGCTGAGTAGTATTTACTAATCTATCCTGCACCTAAAAGTCTTTAACCATCAGTTCTCATAAACAGGATGATTTCTCAAACAATTTTTTGCCTGATGATTCCTTAAAACAATACTTCTGATGCAGTCCAAACAAGAAATCGAAAGCCTTCTAAAACGGCTTCAAACAAGTCTACTTTTCACAAAACGAACTGACGTCAATCCTCTCTTCCTCTGCTCCCCAATCTCAGCTTAGATGAGAGAGTAAGGTTGGAACAGATCATGACAAACTCTCCACTTAAAGACCCTTGGTTTATGGTATTACTGTGATTGATTTGGAAAAACTTTAGATCAAGTGTGAAGGAATTTTTAACTCAATTCAGTTAAGTTTGTCAATATGAGAGTGTCCAAATGTTATGGAATCTATCTACAACATCCTTGAAGAATGAAATGGAGGACTTAATAAATGTTGAAGGCACTGTTTACAGAAAGATAAACTTTTATGCTTATACTCCACCAGGGTGAGGGACATCCCTTAATAAACTGTTCTTATTTGGATTCACACAAACAGAAATAAAATAAAACACAATCTTCCTCTTTTATTTTCTCTTCAGCACATTCCCTACAGTGTTCCCTCACTATGACAGCAACTGCTGTGGTTTATTCTCCTCTCCTGGCTAATCCTGACAGTCTACCAGTGGTGACATCCTTGTGAGAAAGGCACTGAACAAGGTCATGTCTCAAGGAGAAGAACTTCATCCTGAGCTGTGGTTACTCTCTGGTATCTAATGATGTTTGAAATGATCTGGATATGTTTGTTTTTCTTCTTCTAACAAGGACTATCCATAGACATTTGTAAATAATGTTTCAAGAACAGGCAAACAAATCAACAGAACATTAAAGAACTCTCCTAAAATTAATAAAACAAAAAGATAACAGTAAATGAAAAAGAAGCATTGCAAACTAAGGAGTTATGCAAAGATTTGGGGGAATTTACACCTTTGATGACATTAATTTGGATCACAATTTTAAACTATCATTCATTGAAATAAATTTTGTGAAAACATATGAAATAACAACTATTTAGCTCATCTCAGAATAGTAGAGTACTTTTTAAATATAAAAATAAATAGCACCCATCATTAGGAAATGTTAAGTTTACCTTTATAGAATTTGAAGCTCTTTAAAACAATTCAAAATGGGAACATTATTTGTATCAACAATGATACACATTTAAAAATTTTTCATTATGTTAAAACTCACTCAAACTATGAATGGACACGAAAACTCATAAAATAAAAAATCCACAGAAGATGGTGTCTGAATGACTAATAAAATGAAATAAATATTCAGGTCATTAACTTAGATATCATAAGGTATTCTCCTAAATGGGTGGGTACTTTAAAACAGAAAATTGCACTGTGTCTAAATTGTCATATTTTTAAGATAATAGTGCTGTCCCAAGTGTAATAAGAAAGGTCTCTCACTCTCAGCTAGTAAAAGAATAAACTGGAATAAATTCTCAGAAATTAATTAGACAACAGTTACTAAGATTAATAAATATACTGCTGTTTACCATAAACCGAAAAGTTAGCAGGTAGAATATGGAGGATCCTATGCTGTCACCTCATGAGGTGGCAGATATGGGAGCAACGCAGGACCTAGGAAAGGCAACTCAAGTCCAAGCAGTGAGAAAGTGACCTAGTGGGGATACATCTCTGGAGAGACAGTGGCTTCCCCATGGCCAGCATCGCATTCACTTGGTATCAGATTCAGGGGAAGTGGACAAGTATGTAGAGGAATGTGGGGGGAAATGTATGTGATGGGGATGTGGACTGGCACAAGGTAAGGGGGAGCGAAGAGGGGTTATTGTCTGGGGGGCCCCACTGTTGCTGCTAGTCAAAACTTCCTATCTCTAGTCTCTGTTTACACTTAACTTCCTGACAAGGTAGGTCTAACTGGTTTGCTAATCTGGCCATAGTGTCTGCCTGCTGTTTTCAGCAGATATTCTCATACCAAGACTTTTGTATAGTGAGAGGACCCTGCCTGACTCTACAAGTTAGCTTCACCATGGCAACTTTGGGTGCCAAGAAAAATCCTGAGAATTAAGGGGACTGGGGAATCCACTCTATGCTAAACACATGAGCATTTTTCCTTTCAACTCTTAATTATCTTCATTGAGACTTCTACAAGTGATAAGTGTTTAAAGACAGGATGAGGGAATTACGACATGAAAATCCTGAGTAAAATTTATCATCATCAAGAAGATGTGGTACAAGTACACAATAGAATATTACTCAACTACAGAAAAGATGAACTCTTGATATTCATGACAACCTACATGAAACTGGAAGAGACTATGCAAATTGAAATAAATCAAGAAAGAGAAAGACAAGTACCAGATGGTTTCACTCACATGTGGACGGGGGAGGGAAAAAGGAACAGAGTAAACCAAAACATATCCCAAAAACACAATGGCAGAATAGAGGCTGCCAGATGGTGAAAGGAGAGAGATTAGCAATTTTTTAAATAAATAAATAAATATATATATCATTATCATACTTAAAATGAATATTGGAACAAACTTATGAGCAAATATCAAAGAGGAAGTAGACACTTTGCAAGGATAGCTAGAATATCTACTTATTCTTATGTCTGGCATATTTCATAGACACACATTAGACTATTAACTTCAGGGATCACTAAACAGGTGGCAATTTGAACGCATGGAAGATTCAGTGGAGATATGTGTTTAAAGGTTTTTATCACCACTGTGCTCTCAGACACTAACAATTTGTCTGTGATGTGGTCTCGCTCAGATCAAAGTTTCCAGATGTCTTTTCCAAACTATATGTAACCATCTATCCAGAGAGCTCTTCTTTTCTGTGACATAAGTTTGCCTTTCAGACACGTCACCATCACTTAACCATGACTCACAACCACTTTGCATGGACACCTATGCCAAATTGATTGTTGTTTACAAGGCCTTGGAACTTAAGCAAGTTCTTCCTGGCCTTTACTTCACTGTGATCTATCACACGATGACAAGACAGTAAGTACATAAATTCATTTTGTTTCAAGTGTTACAAAGGACAGAAGAGCTCAAATAGTCCATAAGATATTCTCCTAAATGGGTACTTTCCAGGGATAACCCATGACCCTCACTGGTTGCCAGTGCCCTATAAAACATTCCTAATACAGATGTCTAAGTCCATGGTAAAGCCTCCCAGGATGGAAATTGAGAATTGCTTGAAAGCCAGGGCTGTGCCTTATCTTCCTCAGCCTGTGTAGTGTCTTGGGTAAGTGGCAGATAATAATTTCTGATTTGCATTTCAGCTTTGCAATTGATAAATACTCACTCTGAAAGGAGAAAAATGTGCTTTCTTTCAATGACTGCTCATGAGCTAGAAATGGAAATGAAAAAATAAAACTTCATAGACTTTATAGTAAGCCATACTTTTAGTAAAGATCTTTATGAAGCAAAAGAGACATGAAAACCTATCCCCTGTAGCTTTTTCCACCTGGTCATACAGGAGTAGACCCAGAAAGCTGGGCTGCCACCGGCCCACAAAGCAATTCACACATTGTGAGTACTTATCAGTAGTAATTCCTCTGCACTTCCGCAGAATTAATTCATTTCCCTGACACTAATGAAAGTTTTTCAGTCATGTATATTTACTGCCAAAAAGATTTGAATATCAGCTTTGACTTACTTTCTATAGAAACCATTTTGTAGTACGATTGTTTGGCCTCCATTAGGATTATCATGATTTTAGCCAGTATGAATGATACAGAATAAATGAGAAAAGATATATGGATAAGCTTAAACAAAATTGCCAAAGACAACCAAAGTTAAAAATGTAAATGCCACTTGGACCGCCCTTCCCTGTCTGATTCCATACCCGCTCCTTGCCTTCTGTCAAGGATCCCTATGAATTATACTGAACAAACCAAGGCGTTAAGGCCCTCACACGTGCTTCTTGGGAGTCCGAGCATAAATTACAGCTTTCACAATGTTAAAAAGCTTCATCTGAGACCTCAGCTAAAGGCAAGGTGCAGAGTAAAAATATAGTAATAATTTTATCAAGGAATATAAAAGAATTTCGCCACTTAAGAAAATTATGGACTGTTCAGCATTTTCCATCATTTCTATAATAAACAAGAGTTGACTATATATGCATGCTACCACTGACCAAAATGCAGAATGGAAATTTAATCACATGTGAAGCAAGGAGATTAATAGAGAAAGTTTTACATGGTAAATCCTCTTGCTAAATATATCAAACTTAATTAAAATTGTGAAATAAACTAGTTTGAGTTTCACAATTTTCCCAACAAAAGAATCTTCTCTGATCTGTATCTCCCACCGATCCATCTTATGCTTCCATTAAATGAGATTATTAAATTTTGCCTTTTGCAAAACACTTAACATGGAAAGTGATGTGCATTTCATTGTGATTACTTACAGATTACACGGAGGCATTTATATGACTTTTCTCCCTGAAAATAAATTCTTCCAGTCAGAAAAAAGAGACTGCAGTGCTTTAGTGAACACCACATACTAAAGTCTCAGTATATGTTTCTTATTAAATAAAATATTCTCAAGTTCACCATTCAGAGTTGCTTACTAGTATATTTTTTAAGTTGCAAAATAATCTAAACTAATTGGGGAAGGGTGCTTTTTTGTTATGCTAAAAAAATTTGATAAAGAACTATGAACTCTAGAGTTAAAAAGAAAAAAAAAACCAAATAACAGAAATGAAAGCACTATAAAAAGAAGATATTCCAGGAAAAAAGAGACTTAACTGCCAATAATAAAGATAAGACATCCACAACTCCATTTTCTTATAATGTTAACACCTTGTTAAGGACCAAGATTTTCACTATAATAGAAAATACATATACCATATAATGAAAGAAGTAAGGGTCATGTCCTATTGAATGTGAATTAGAAATATCAGTATGATCTTAAGATTTTTCCTTAGTGTTTTCTAGTTCTGTTCATTGTGTCGACACTGAAGCAACAACATCACTGTATCAATTTTTGCCTGGATAATATATTCTTACACTATTCTCCACCAAAAGAAATCACAGAAATGTGGAGAAATGCTGACTGCAGGCATGTATCAGGCAAAATACAAAGTGAATTTGAGAAGTCATTTTCTCCAGAAAGAAGGGAGAATAAGGTAGCATTAGTTCTCTACTGCAGCAGAACAACTCATTCCCAAACTCAGAGGTTTAGACCAATAAGCAATGACCATCTCATAGTTCTGTGGGTCAGGGGTAAGAGGGTGGCTTAGCTGGGTCCTCCTATTCAAGGTGCCTCACTCGCCTGCCATGAGGCCAGCTTCAGTCCTCTCTGACTCATCTGGCAGAAGATCCACTTCCCAACTCACTCATGTGGTTGTTGACAATATTTGTTTTCTCATGGGCTGTTATACATACTGAAAGCTTAAGTTCTTTATTGGCTGTTGATCAGAGGGTTCTCTCAATTTCTGGTCATGTGGGGTTTCTTGTAGGGAAGCTGACAACATTGCATCTGGCTTCCATTAGCTTGAGCAAGCATGACATTGGAGAGGGGAAGCAAGACAGAAGCCACAAGCTTTCACAACCTAATCTCAGACATGGACATGACTTATCATCTCTTTTTCCCTACCCTATTTGTTAGAAGGGAGTCATTAAACCCATCCCGCTCTCAAGAGGAAGGATGACAGAAGGGCATGGAAATTAGGAAGCAGGATCTTTGGGCACCAATCTAGTGGCTCCCTATCACACAGAAGTCAAAGGTCAAAGACAAAAACTTGAATGGGCTCCAACTACTGTACAATGTGATCATCAATAAAAATAAGTATAATAATTGAGTATGATGCAACACATTTTAAGAAGAAAATATGAGTCTTTAACAATAGAAAGGTGGGAAGTGAAGGGGAAGAAGTCTTGTTTGTAAAAGTATGCCAACTAAGAAACGCAAGAAAAAATGATAGCATCGAAAATTCAAAATTTTGTAAATGCCCAATAAGTTTTGTGAATGCCCAATAAGAAATGATTAAGTAAGGATCACTGAAAGGAGCTAACACCATTGGCAGAAATGAATTGGAAATGAAACATAGTCACAAAATGCCAAAATGTCATCTAATAGATTAAATATTAATTAGAAAGTGTACCTTTTTCAATATGAATTCTGGTGGTCAACACCAATCGTAAATAGTGGATCAAACATACTTTATCCCTTCTAACATAACTCAAAACATGAATCACTACCTATGAAATCTTCTTACTATAAATGTTTAAATTTAATCAAGATTTTAGGCCAGACATCCGAGTTATAGGATGATAGAACTATATTAGATAGAAGAACAAGTTAAATAATACCAGGAGGAAACAGAAAAAATCTTCAAAAGCCATTGTCATGGGTTATAATAAAAGAATGGAAACCTGTTCTAGAGAAAACTAAAGAGAAATCAAAACCAAAGCTATGTGTGAAATTTACATGTATTGATATTGGAAAGACTGTTACCAACAGAGGTAGGGGTAATTGAGGGAAGATGACTTAGGTTATCTGTTAATAGCAAATATTCTTTTTAATAAGACATTGAGAAACACAAGGAAGACAAAGTCAGATAAAAACATGGTTGTCCTGAGAGGTTAAAATTCACAGGTGGGCCCTCCCTGGTGGCACAGCAGGTTAAAGCACTGCACTAAGAAGCTAAAGCCACTTCAGCATGAGTTCGATCCCCACCCGCCCCAGAGGTGACCCACATGGCGTGGCAGACCTCTCCTGACCCGCCTGCTGTCCCCCTCAGCAGTATACTTCATTGATCTGCCTATTCTACTTCCCACTCTGTCTCTGGTGAATCCTCTCACCATCCCTGCACCTCTGGCCTGTACCTCAGTTCTGTATCCATAAATAAATAAATCTTAAAAAAAAAAAATTCACAGGTCACCCTGATAATACATCTCTGAAAAGTGATATAAATTAGAAGAGCTGCATTAAGTGAACATGGGACACTATGGATGCCAGGCCTGGGGATCTCTTAAGCTTTATGTAGCCCCTAGGGTCTTTCACCGGGAGAAGTGGCTCTCCCTTCCACTCAAACTGAAAATTCAACAGACTCTCTGAACCCAACCCACTGTCTGTCTTGTGCCAGCTTTTAAGACCTAGGTCCTGTCTTTGTGGTTCGGATCCTTCTTCTTTTGATGCTCACTGAATTGTGTGCTTACTTTGCTGTCATGTTGGTTCCCCCAGTGCCTTAGCATTGTGGCTCTTGGCATTCGGTAGAGTCCTAAGTGAAATCTCTCTGCCCCAGGAGGCATCAGCACTTTTGGGAACTAATCCTCATACAACAGCAAAACCGGATAGGATTGTGCACAAGATAAAATAAACTGCCTAAGTCAGTGGGGGATGCTATTCGGAGGTCACAGATACACATTACCTGGATACAAAATAGAGTTTATTGAGTACAAGTTTGAAAGCAGAGAAATAAATGCTTTCCCTAGCTTTCATATAATCTCACAGCAGTTTAGGTTGGCACAGATGCAACCTTAAGCGCTGCTCAATGTGCCATTGCTGAGAGCTTCCTCCCTATTTTAAGGCTCTCCGTATTTACAGGTTGCAGGTTGGGCAGGAAGGAGGTGTACACCTTAGTAACTCTAGAAGCCCCCAGGTTGAGGACATGGGCCCTCCCGAAACCAGTGGCTGGGGTTGGCCTCATTGTCCATGGAACTATCTTACACTGACTGAAAAATCCTCTGCTAAGCTGCTGAAAAGAACCTCCAACGCACGGAGGGAGCTCGCTGGGAGGAAGCTGAAATGATAAATGACCTGCTTATTAAATGAAACTGTTGAATACTGTAAATTTTCTTACATGTTACAATGGATCTGTATAAGAAAGTTCTTTATTCTGGAAAGATAAGTACTGAGGAACCCCAAGGTAAAATGGTATGATGTCTACAGAATTTCTCGATTAGATTGAAACACACACACACACATATTAAGTGGAAATGGGAACAAGATGATGAAATTTGGCGAGTGCCATGTGGAAAATGAAGAGACAGTTACCAGCATCTCATCAAGGGTCCTCCTCACAGACAAGACAAGGGTCTGAGAGGAACCTCCAAAGGCCCTTCTGCTGGCACAGGTGCGGCTCAGTTTGCAACCTTCTAAACCCCACTTCCAGTATTTCTCAGTACAGATTTAACCCCATTCTTGAAAAACCACAGAAAGCCTCAAAGGAAACCCCAGGTCCCAAGCGGCATGCCAGTTTTTATTGTCTCGCGCCGCCTGCGCCATTGTTTTGGCCACCGTCCTCAAAAGTAGGCGAGCAAGCATCTTTCCGGACTGACTGACGCTGGCGCAGGGGTCCTGGTCTCTGACTTTATCACCTTTCTGCTTCCCACAATATCGACAATCTCTTGACTCTGTGTTTTAGGATTGTTTTTAGATGGGGCAGGTAGCAGTAAATTCAATTTGAAAACACCTGAGAGGTGTTAAAACAAAGAGAATGGCATGTAAAATCTGTCCTTTAACGCTGTTTGCCTTGTCTTCCTGGAGGATGCGGGAGCTGTAATATCAATGTGCCTCTGACCCAAACAGGACAAATACATGTGGAGTGACAGCTGCCTCCCTGCTGCCAGCATCAGAAATACATACCAAAGGAGACAAAGAGCTAGGCTTTGAAAATCTGAGTTTTCCTTAAAGATCCAGCCCCTCTTTTATTCGTTTCTACACCCTTTGGAAAGAAAGGGAGAAAGTCAAATAAAGCAGCTCCTTTACATTTCAACCCACACATGTGCCAATTTGAAGTGCTGCTTTCTTTCCAAAGGCATTTAAAACACTTCTCACACTGGCCACAAACTAAACACCAGCCGGGCTTCCTTGAAGAGGAGGGTTACGGCTGAGAGAATACAGGTGTGGGGCTCCCCTCAGTGGCCACAGTGCGTGTCAGCACAGTTCAGAGCCCCATGGGGGAAAGCTAAAGCTGAATGGGGAAAGGCGTAGGGCCTGATCTTCTCCACCACCTGGTAACAGCTGCCGCGTATGTGAAGACTAGATGAAAAACAGAAAGAGGTCAAGTCCAGGAGGACTTCCCCGTACAGAAAATCGATTTAAAGCAACAAAAGAAGCAAGATAAAGTTTCCAAGAACTTCTGACACTTGAAAACATGGTTTAACTTTCTGGAGATGAGAGGACAAGGGAGAAGATAGCAGCCGCATAGCATTTTGTGAACAGTTCAGGTACAGAAACGTACAAAAAGCCGCTGGTCCCAGAATACCCCCCACTGATGACCACTCCGGAATGGAAACTAGCTGACATTTTAACGTCGGGAATATTTCCCAGCTGAGGGTCTTCAAAGTCAGCAACTCCCTGAGACCAGGGGTCTGGACAGGCACAGAGGGATTCACAGTCCCATGACCACTGCCTTGAGGGTTCACCCTTCCTGCAGCCTCTACATTCAAAGCATGGCTTCTAAGAAGGAAAAAAAAAAAAAGAAAAGAAAAGAAAATGCTTAGGAGCAAAGTTGGGAAGTTCTATCTGCGGTCCAAATTCATAAACTTCCATTTTCACCGGCACCAGTTAACCCATAAAGCCTGGAGGGAAATGAGAACTCCTCCCCACAAGCCTGACTCATCAGTTCTGATGCCTGGTCTATGGCTTCATGAGCCTCCTGAACTAATTCATAAACCATAAACCCCTGCTCATCACTGACCCCATTCTGGCTCCTTTCTTCCTGTTTTTCCACTTCATTTTCACCAGGCCACTTTCTCTGACCTCCAAATGTTCCTCTTTTCCACCTTCAGAGCTTGACTCTTGGATTTTATGTCCCTCCTCTTCTTCTAAGGAACATTCCTCAGCCTCCTATTGCGGCAAAAGCATAAAGCAGTCTGTTAAGGGGAAAATGACTAAGGAAGCTCCACTGTAGAGCATTATGGAGTAGCAGAGCTTAGTGCCCCAAAGGGTCTCAGAGTATCATAATGTAGCAGCCGTCAGCTTACAGGGTGCTTTCCACTGTTCAGCTACTGAAATTGAGGCTTAGAGTAAGCAAGCGCCTTACCCACTGCAATTATTGGAATTTGCAGCTTTTAAGAACAGAATATTTTCCATTATAAACACCAGCTCTTACACACAGCAACACAGAAAACGTTTTGAGGAAAGGGGGGAGGATTTTTGTAGTCTTTGAGCAGGCCACTGTAATAAAAAGCCACCTGACAATACTTGAATCCCAGTATTAGAAACAATGTACTTTTTAATTATAGCAACTCTGCCTTTCACATTCTTCCTCCTTTCTTTTCTGTACTGCAATATGAATAATTAGCCCTTTTTTGATAAATGTCTCTTCCTTGGTTATTGTGTATGAAGACAAAATATGTTCTCATTTTAAGGAAGATTGTTTTCACCTGCCAGCTGTCTCAAAAAATCGCATCTGCAAAAAGCGAGCCTTGCAGGTTTTTTATGTTTTGTTTTGCCCCCGAAGGTTAATTGCAGTTCTGCTCCGCAGCTTCCTCACTGCTGTGGAGTTAACCATGGGTTTGACGCGCTGGGAAAGGTTTATCAAAGGTCTGGAATCCAAAACAACAGCAACAATAAATACCAATTAGACCCAGGCCCACTGCTCCGACTGCTTTCACAGGTTAACGCCGCCAGCCTGCCTTCCATCCACGTCAGCAGCAGTGGTCTCTCTCATTGCCACCAGGGAGGCCGCTGGGACCTGTTCACATATCAATTTTTGGGTTAAGGCTTAACCCTCAGGCCTGAGAAGAGCCCGTGAAGAGGCATGTGGCAACAGCTCTACTCCCTCCCTCCCTTTAAAAAAGAAAAAAAACACAAAACTGGAGGGTCTGCAATTATTTCAGGACCTAATTAACCACACTGGAATGAAAGCAACATGCAAATCTGTCACCTAAATTTCCTTTGGCATAACTTGAGGTGCTGAAATTTAGCACTGATTGGAGGACAAAGACTATCCAAAGCAAAGTAAAAAGCTCAGATACTTTACAATTTTGGCAAAAATATGCATTTCTCATCAGACAGGTGGAGTTTTACCTTTCAAGAAATTATATGCTTTCTGAAATAGGAAAATAAAGAACAGTATCTACACATACATGAACATGCAGACATACAGAAACTACTCTATCACAGCAGAAAGACTGGGTTCCCTCTAAAACGTTCATTTTTTGAAGTGGGCAGAAAATGCTAGTAAGTTCACAAGATCTGAAATCACAACACAGATACCAGCTACACTGACCTCTAGCGTCCTCGTGACAAAAAATCAACACACAATGGCCACTTGCACTTCCTCACAGTGGTCAACACAGAGCAAAATCAAATCGCAATTCATGAAAATGAAAGCGATCTCACAGGGTAGTGTGACTTCATGGGTTTCTTACTATCTCCATGGGAGAAAAAGACACGACCATAAAAATTAAGAATTTCTCATCATTAACATCATCCTAATGCCATCCTTATTTTTCAGAGCCATTAGTCCCCATTTTAGCAGATTCAAATTTGTCTAGACCTTTGTTCCATTCCTGTTTCCCATCACCCACTGTTTTTCTTTTTTGTTTTGGTCTGGTTTTCAGTTCAGTTAGTGTTGCTATAAGTGTTACCTTGTACCCCGCTTCAGGCTTGTATTCCACAGTTCCACAAGATCAAGTCTTCTGTTGGTTTTTTTGCTCCAGCACTTCTCTCTGCGTATTTCGACTGCATAGATTGTAGTAGAGATAAACGTTCAGACCGCTGCCTTGGTGTCTACTCAGGTAGACGGAGAATTTGAGGAAAGGAACAGGGCAGGCGGGCACTGAAGGGTCGCCTCCAGTGAGCATGTGAATGAAGCTTCCTTCTGTGCTGCAGTACAGAGTTCTGTGGTGGGGACCCTTGGGGATCCCCTGCTTTAGGTGATCTGCTTGCAAAAATTTCTCGTCTAGTCTTGTGCCAGCTTCAGTGTGGAGGCTGTCTGAGAACCTGAAGCAGTGCGGGGCACAGTGTTCTTGCTCTCTTGGGGCAAGCCCTTAGACTGGGTGCTGGCTCCTGTTAAGACCCAGGTGTTTAAACTCAGGTTGCTGAAAGCACTCAGTCATTGTCTAGAATTTGGCCCTCGGGGAGGTGGCAGATGTTTGGAATATTCCAGCCTCGGGCTATGAATAATAGCCTTGCCTATGAGCAGACACCAGTGATCTGGCCTGGCTCTCCTCGAGAATTCAGACTCCAGCTGTTATAAATTTGGAGCCTCGGGCTCAGGCCACTTACCGCTCTCCAACAACCCCCCTCACAGTTTTCTTGTAGCCCCTCTGTCCTGGACGCCAACTATGTACCCCCTCCTACAAAACCTACAAAGTCCCTGACGTGGTTCAGTGCCCCCAGAATCCATAGCTGTAGGGGGTTCCACACAATAGCATCTGCCCTTCCCACTAGACGGTTGTCCTGCCCAAGTATCATTGCAAACACAGTCCAATTAAAGTTTTCTACACCTTTCCACCAGACCACTGTTAATGTTGCATACTGTAGTCATCTGTTTCTCTTTTAGGGGTTAGTCACTTGCGCTGCAAAGCAGTCATGAATACACAGCAGAGGTAGCCCTCTGGCAGAGGTACCACTTTCATATTTTTATCTTTACTATTCCAGTCATTATTCATGTGACTAGAATATTAAGATAGCTACCATTGTATAATTTCTCCTAAAGAGCATGACCATGAGTTATTTTGTAACGCTAGGACAATTTTATCTTCTTGACCCTTCTGTTAGAAATCACAGTTATACAGAGAGGCATCAAAGGGTTTGTTTGCCAGTGGAGAAGTGGTAGGTGCTAGAATTTTAATTGAATGCTTTTCATGGTGTCATTTTCACTCCATCTCCCAAAACATGGGTCCTATCAACCACAAAGACAAGCACTAACCATCAGAATCACCTCATTACAGAACAGAGACAAAATGCCTAATGAGAAACTTCCTAAGTGAGAGGATGCCTGGAATTCTAGTGTTCAGTTTCTGCTTAGCCGCACAAGATACAAAGCAAGTGTTTCAGACTGCAAGATGAACGTGGTCTGTAAAACAAGAATGGTTTAACTATGCAATGCATTATTATTTCAGATCTGATAAATGTGGGGAACACTCTTGCAATCTATACTGTTTCAAAGATAAGCTTTCATTCAGAGCCCACACATTGATGAGCTAGGGCTCCAATTATAGAAATCCGACATTTACATTTCCCTTCTAATGAGGCTTATCCTCCACAAAGAAAACAAACCTTTCTAGAGCACCATTTTGTGCTTTTCATTTGTTCTCACACAGAAAGTCCTCTCCTCTGGCCCACCCACCAGTAATGCACCTGGCATAGTGACCACACAGTGAAATGGCCCTGACCATACCCGCCCCCCACAGGTGCATATACCCTCGTCTCCCACTCCTATCCTCTCCCCACTGTTCCTCCCTTCTCTTGCACACAGCTGCCTGAAAAACAAATTGTTGAATTCAAGGAGGCTTCTCCCTTTTTGGCAAAGATGGCGATGGCACCATCACAACAGATGAGCTTGGAATATTATAGAATTCACTGGGTCAGAACCTGAATTGCAGGATATCAACAAAATGGACACAACTGTTCATAGTGATGGAGGAAAGAATGCAGGAGAGGCATCACAAGACTGAGTCACACAAAGGGATGGGTAAAAGGGGCAAATGCAGCAGCTGACACAGCCATAAAATCAGGGCACCAAAGCCAGGATGCCTGGCTCCCAGGTAAAGACAAGGACATGGATATGGAGATGAAGCTCACTAGGGAATCTGAGTCCTCTCTGATTCTATTCAAAGTCAACAAACCTGGGCTCACAAGGAGTGAGCCCCTCTCAAAGAGAAGTTGTCTATATATGGACAGTCTCACCACCAGCACAGGGCAGTCACTCCTCTGCCCACCTGTGCCTATGCACATGCTTCTTTCCACCCACTCTCTCCTTCTGCAAGGCAGCAGCCGCCTGCCCGCCTGCAACCATGCAGGTCTCTTTCCCTGCAAACCTGTCCCTTTCGAGGTAGCTCTTCCTGCCCACTTGTACCTAACCAAGTTCTTCCCCTCTCCTGTCTCTTTCTAATAAACTTCTTCTTTAAAAATAACTCTGTCTCATGAAGAATCTCACCATGTGCCGCTAAAAGGGGAGCCCTGGTGAAACCTTTCCCAGAGCGAACCCAAGAAACCCGAACTCAAAAGACGACATCAATAGCAACAGAGAGTTCCCAGAATTTTGTACTGTGATGACTAGAAAAAAAGAGAAGATAACTACAGCAAAAACTATTCCATGAGGCATTTTGGGTCTTTGACAAGGATGGCAATGGTCCCAACTATATGGCAGAAGAACTATGTCATTTCATGCAAACAGAAAAAGAGCTAACAGGTGAAGAAATACATACAAAGATCAGGGAAGAAGATATTGGTAGGGATGGACAAGCCAACCACTGTGGCATTATTCACAGTAGCCAAGATGTGCAAACAACCAAAATACCCATTGAAAGATGAGTGCATCAAGAAAGTACAGCATTTACATACAAGGAAGTACTATTCAAACTTAAAAAAGAAATTCTGCAATGTGTAATAATATGGATGAACTTTGAGGACACTGTGTCAGTGCAATATTGGTGAAGTAAGTCCATTACAGAAAGACAAATAGTGTAGGTTTCATTTATAGAAAGAACCTAAAATAGTCAGATACATACAATCAAAGAATGGAAGAAACTTGGAAAGAAGAGAAAACAGGGAGTTAGGATTCAATGTACAGACTTTCCGTTAAACAAAATGACTAAGCTTGAAAGATATGCTCTACACTGTTGTTCCAAGAATCAACAATAATGTCCTATATGCTTAAAAATTTGTTGTCTGCTTAAGATACTAATTGTTTTTACAATAATAAAATAAAATTAGAAGACACTTAAAATGTAAATAAAAGTGCAATAAAATATTAAATTCCTACTTATAAAAAGTATTACTCAAACTATAAAAAACACTTTTAAAAATTTTGCAATAATATTACTCTTATAATGCTTATAACCAAGTACAAATACTATCACTTAAGAATAAAAAAAAAATGTTCAACCTTCTTGTGTTTGTAGGAAAACATTCCATTTACTGATGGACATATATCAGGCTTTTAATGTTTAATTATATCCTATATTAAACATATCCACCTCAAAATTTACATTCCCCCTCAAATATGTTTGAAATTGAATAATAATATTCCCTTTACGGAATAATAATATTCCCTTTATTTGATCTTTAAATGAGATGATGATTTCTAATCATCTTGAATAATTCCTAATGAAAAATCAGTATATAGAATGATACTGAATCCAACTTTCAAAGGCAACATGCTTTAGTTACAATACAGCCAAAGTTATTGATTATATACTTCATTTATATGAAAACTTTTGACAACAGCCCCAAATTCCCTCAAATCCTTTAGTAAGTTTTCTCTGGAGGGAGGGGAGCAGGGAGGTAGATGGCCATTGAGTTTTATTTGACTTTCAATCAAGTTTATTGGAGTATCATTTATACACAATGAGTCCATTATATACATATATATATATATATATATATTATATAGATAGATAGATAGATATAGATATAGATGAACTTGACAAATGTATGAACATCTCCTAAAAAAGTTGCCCTTTGCACAAGGGTGATTTGGGATGGGAAGCCCATGAGGATCACAACTGAGATGGAAAAAGGCACAAAATCATGTAAAAATTAACTTTTTTTTTTAAAGGTGCCCTTTGCCCTCCCTGGTGGCACAGCCGGGTTAAAGCACAGCACTAAGAAGCTAAAGCCACTTCAGCATGAGTTTGATCCCCACCTGCCCCAGAGGTGACCACATGGCGCGGCAGACCTCTCCTGGCCCGCCCGCTGCTCCCCCAAGCAGTGTACTGCGTCGATCTGCCTGTTCTGCTCCCCACTCTGTCTCTGGTGAATCCTCCCACCCTCCGCATCTCTGGCCTGTACCCCAGTTCTGTACGAATAAATAAATCTTTAAAAAAAAATAAAATAAAATTTTTTTTAAAAAAGGTGCTCTTTGTAATTAATTCCCCTATGCCTTCCATTCAGTGATCAAATCTCCTTCACTCTAGCCTGTTCTGTAATTTCGCATGAATAAAATTACATATCATGTACTCTTTTGTGTTTAGTTTCTTTTGCTCAGACCAATATTTTTTTTAATACATCCATGATGTATTAGAAAGTTTATTCACTTTTGCTGCCAAGTGATATTTTACTGTATGGATATTACAATGTCCTGTTAATGGCACTTGATCTGCTTCCAAGTTTTAGGTCACGAAGATGCTAAGACCAATTCTGTATACATCTTTATGGGGTCCCATCTTTTCCTCTTCCTTTGGCAAATAACTAGGAGTGGAATTATGGGTCCTCTACTGAATATATTTGAAACGGTTGACCTGTTCTGCAAATCGCATCCTGGTACCTTCCATTGTAACAGGGTGGCCCCTAGGAAAAGGGCATGTTCCAGGTTCCCTGTCCCTCTACACCACCAGAAATGTATACAAGTTTCTTCTGCTTTTCATTCTTGGCAGTATCAGTCTTTTTATTTAGTCATTCTGATAGAATTGTTAGGGTATAGCATGCAGCATTTTTTTATTTTTCAACTGACTGATAATACTGAAAAATATGTCACGTGTTTACTGACCACTCATACCTCTTCTTTGTTGAAGTATGTGTTAAAAAATCTCTTGTGACCTTTTAAACACTGAGCTATACTTTGTAAATTATCTGACTCCTTCTGAACATCACAGACAATACTAATGAAAGCATCCCTCTTGAGGATTATTCCAAGATAGAGTATCCTGAAACTAAATTCTAAAGTGGGTTGATGGGATAATCCATACCAACAAGCAATTTTCAACTGCACAAGGACGCTAGAGAACCCAACACAGAGTCAGTACCGTCTGTTTGGTGATAGCAACAGATTAAAGACTTTCCACAGTCTTCCAAGATGGCCTGCCACCAAGGAGGCCAGTCTCCATCTCTGACTGTTAAGTAATGCTTCTCACGGTCTGAATATAAATCAGAGGCTCCCATAACCTTAATCCTCAGGTATATTAGTTTGCTAAAACAGCTCACAAAACTCAGAAAACCTAATCACATACTGCAAAGGTGTAACTCAGGAAAAGTCAAATTATTGACTACTAAGATACAAAACTGCAAAGCCATGCATAGAGCAAAGAACCAGGAAAG
The DNA here is from genome assembly GCF_000260355.1 of Condylura cristata. NCBI lineage: Eukaryota > Metazoa > Chordata > Mammalia > Eulipotyphla > Talpidae > Condylura > Condylura cristata. The sequence goes on from NW_004567122.1 coordinate 5,341,691, forward strand.
ACAGGGACTTTCACACCCTCTCCAAACACATGGACCCCATTACCTGCCTTGAACCTGGAAGCTCTCCAAAGATTCTCCTTTTATTTTAAATTGAGGTAAAATTGGTTTGCAGCACTATTCAACTCAAAGATACAGAGGCTCACATCTCTTCAGATACATATCACCACACCACACCCACCACCCATCTTCATTCTTAGGTGCTCTTCTGCTCACTCTCACACCCTAAGGTAATCTATTAACAAAACAAGAGACATCTTTATCACTCTCAAGACAAAGGATATCTCAAGGATTTGGGGAGCTGTGAATCAGAAACTGGAAGAACAAACATATGCAAGAAATACATACATATCTATGGTCTAAAATGTGCAATACACAAATGCACACACACACATCAATATGCATAATCTCTTATAAATCTTAATGTTGCAAAGGGTAAGAAGCTCTTGAGCCAAATTTAACTGAGAGTTAATGCCTAAGGTGAGGAAGGCAACACTCAGGAGGGGAAAATAAAGGACAGAAAACACAAGGGAATTGGAATCAAAGAAAGGCAAAGGTGGGAAAGGAGAGAAAAGGCTCCACAGTTGGTGGCCAGGAAGACTTGGAGAGAATGAGACTTTGAATGCTGATTAAGAGGAATGCCAGAACAAAGCCTGAACTCTGATTGTAGGTCAAGATTTTGTTTGTTTTGTTTGTTGAGACTTTTTGTAGAGTCAGGAATGGAGATTTAAAGAACATGACAGCTGGAGAAATAGGAAAATGTCAGCTTCATAACCTTTCATTTTGTACTTCTGAGTTTGTTACTTTAATGATATGTCAAGTTATTGTTGGCTATTGTCTTAACTGAGAAACCGACTGAACATTTGCACGAAAATGGCATTTAGGAAACATGACCTTTCTTTTTGGATATGTCTGTGGCCAACACTTTGTAATCTTCCCAAAACAGTTCATCATTTTGCAATTGCAATATAAACACCTTGAGTTAAAGAAAGCTGTATTCTCAATCTTTTGCATAAATCAGAAGAAGTAAGAAAGTAATTTGTGCTGGCACCAATGAACCCAAAAATCTTCATAGAAACTCAGATACTAAAAAGATTGTTCCCAGTGGTGCTGGACATGTTGGCTGACCACAGAAACTGTCCAAAATGCTTCCTTTGTGAAATGTTTATAGTATGTACAAAATGAAAAGCGCAATGTTTGCTTTAGCACTGTCGCATCAGGAAAAGAGAAGCATCACAGCAGTTGAGACTGGCTTCCCAATATTTCTTTTCTTCCTTCTACAATTTTGGATCGCCTTCCTATTAGCTTTCCTCAGTCAGAGAAATCACAAGGAGTTGGAGAAGACAGAGTAAGAGAAGATCAACCCTTGTCTCTGAACCTGTCTAGGAGAAGGGTTTTCATAGGGCCTCTGTTTCAACAAGCACAAGCAGGGTGTTTCTGCGGGCACCCTAGCAGCAACTCAAACTATTACATCACTTTCCTTTCAGGGCAACTGTTCCAGTATCATTGACTGGCAGACGAGTAAATACAAAAATCTCTACATTGTATCTCCTTAAACATTTTCATTTATATTGTGTGTTTACAGACAATTTTTGTGACACTGTAGAGATTTTCATTACCTCTTGGGGAACAATGAAAGAAATGATCATTTCTAAAATATACCAAAAAAAAATCTTAAAATTTAAAGTTAAAAATCATTTGATAGTACAATAAAAAAGGACAACAGGCAAGGTTAACCTCAAAAAATTAAGGACATCAAGAAATTAATTTTTGCTGTGGTGATGTCTTCAAATTTAATCAATTTCACCCCACAGACAAAAGATAAAGAGCTATCATAAGCAATTTAGAGAAAAGAAAGCCCAAAGGTTAACAAGAAAATGAAGGGCTGCTCAAATTCATTATTAATCAGAGAAATGCAAATTAAAACCACAGAGAGATGCAAATTAGAACCAGAAAAATTTCAGTCTATACCCTACAGTCTTGCAAACATCATAAAGCAATGGAAAGCCCAGGGTTGATGGGAATGTGGAGATATAGGGGTGGGGGAGGAGAGGGCATTGTGGGCGGAAGTCACCACAGCTTGGAGACAAGTGCCCTGCACTATCCCACTGCGCTCTTTCCTGGGTATGTGCCCCACCTAAATTCCAGTACATCTGTCCATGGGAAAGTATGTGGATATTAAGATGGTGTCGGTGGTGGTGATGGCAGCAGAGGCAATCCAGATGCCCTTGTTTGGACAAAAGGATAGATGCAGCATGGTGAACAGTAGGAAATAGTGTGCAGTAGTGAGAACAGGTCATGGGCCTCTCTGGTGGTGCAACGGGTGAAAGCACAGCACTGTGAGACTCTGCACAGCCACGGTGGCCTAGAGCTCAATCTCATGGAGGTGACCTCACATGGTGCGCAGACCTCCTCTGTTCCACCCGCTGTTCCCCTAAGCTGTGTACTTCGCTCATCTGCCTGTTCTGCTCCCCGCTCTTGTCTCTGGTGAACCTACTCGCCCCTGCACCTCTGGCCTGTACCCAGTTTTTGTATGCATAAAGAAATCTTAAAAAAAAAAAAGGAACAGGCCAGACAGAGTGCTGGAAGCTATGCACAAAGAAAAATGATAATGATAGCCCAGTGCCATTTATGTCATTTACTTAAAAAAATACACACATTAACAAAAATACATTTAAAAGAATGGATGTGTTCAAAGGACAGATGTTAAGTATATTTTCCTTGAGGAAAATATCACATAAGTGGGAAGTAAAAATAAGGGCACATGAATAGGTAAATAAAACAGGTGATGGAACTTGTAGGACCTGTGATATTGAAGAACTGAACCTATACAAAAAAAAAGAGAGAGAGAGAGAGAGAGAGAGAACTTTCATTAGGACAGGACCAACGTAATGCAGTACCAACATAATGAAGTACTGACGTATTTTTGTCTCTGTATTTTGTCATCCTTTATTGTGGATGTAACAGGCTTTTAGAGCACAGATAAACAACTATCTTTTGCAGGGATAGAAATAAGTCTTCCTTGAAGTGCAAAGACAGGAAATGATGTTACTCCTAGGATTCACCTTGCCACATTTATGACAGTCTCACACTAGTGAGCAAACTTGCAGGAAGGTTAGCCTAGAGCTTATAATGAACACAGACCACTTATATTCATCCTAGGAAAGGATGGAACCCAAAGTCTAAAAAATTCAATTCTCTCATTAGAAAAGTATTCTGTAATCCTTGATGATGCAGAGAAGAAATGGCCAGTCATTTTGATAGAGGGTGACTAAGAGAGAGTCTTAATGTGTTCCTCCAATATCTGAGTAACTATGAAATAAAAAATGTAATTCAAAATATTCCAAAATCAAAGGGATATATAAAAATACAACTACACTGCACATGCTCACGCTCTCTCTAACAGATAAGGAGATCAATGAAAGATAAACGGACATGAGTGATTTTTAAAAAAATATGCAGATTAAGATCATAAACTGTCCACTACCACCAGCTCAATTCTATACCTTTTATATGTGAAGAAATAGAGCATTTGATGTTCATCAAGAGCATTCTGATATAAGACTATCAATGAGGTCTTTTGCATTATCAAAGCAAATTTACCTGCACTATTATTGCAATGGGCATTACACTTTTAAGATAAATCACAATCCATAAATTGCATAATTACAACTCTTACATTAACAACACATTCATTGAAAAAAAATGCTCTTTACTCAGTCACTATAGGTAAGTAATAAACTAAAATTTCATTTAAATAAACCTGTATAGACTATACATGTATCTGAGTAAAGAGCTCACTGACACTTCTCAATACAAATGCATGGTTTTCTTCCAGTGTTATAATTGGCTGGTAATTCAAGGAATATATCAAAGAGAGAAGCTTAAAGGTTAAGTAGTATTCAGGAGAAACTAAAGTGTATGGATTAAGTATCTACCTACAAGGAATGACTTGAATAGCATCAAAACCTGTGGCAGGTGCAGGTGCAATGGAAAGAGGTGGAAGTGAGAACAACCCTGTTTTGACAGTATGTTGTGAGTTGTGCTACTATAGGTAGGTGGCTTACACAGTTGAGACCTTACTTCTTAGCACAAGGTCAGCCAAGGTGAGTGGATAAAGACAGGCTGGAATACAGCTTGGCTATTAAAAAAAAAAAAAAGATGAACTCTTGCCATTTGTGACAACATGGATAAAACTGCAGGGGTTATGCTAAGTGAAATAAGTCAAGAAAGAGAAAGACAAATACTGGATGGCTTCACAGGTGAAATAGAAAGAAACAAAACAAAGGAACAGACAAAACTAAAACCAAACATATCCCAGGAATCTGACCATGGAGTTGATGCTACTGGAGAGGGGGTGAAAGGAAGAGAAGGCCTAGGACTAAGATGGACTATCAGCACTTTGGGGGTGGGTGAGGTATAGTGACATTTCAAGACCTGTGAACCTATACTCTAAATCAAGTACACAGTTGCAAACCAATGCTAATCCAATAAAAAATAATTTTTAAAAAATGCAAGTCAACACCCATATCCAAGATGTTGAAGGATTATATGAGACCACTCGTTTATTTACTCATGAATAAATATGTTTATCTTTTATTAGTCCATGAAGGTGCTAAGAAAAGGAAATAAGTCATGTGAGAGAGTGTCTATAGTATGGCTGAATAGATAAGATCTTCAAAACAGAAGAGGTAAAATAATACATCAGAGAGTAATTAGTGCATCTTAGGCACTCAAAGCATTTGTTTTTTGTCTTCACAAATGTCCCACTTTTGTCCCCCAAATCCCCACATGTCTGGTATTATAAATTTTATGTGTCAGATATGTAGTATAAGTCAATTATTTTAGAGTAATGAAAGTGAAAGTGTGATTAAAATATGAATCTGAGAACTTCATATCAAGAAAAATATTTTAGCATGAATCAAGTATTTGTGGGGTGTTAAAGTATTCAGTAACACTAGTTAACATTAGTATAATACAGTATAAAAAAGTTCTTATGATTGCCCATCCAAGCAAACAAAAGTATGATGCTACTGTGGAAGCTACGGGCTTGTATTTTCTATTTTTGTAACTTAAATTATCATTGGACTTATTTTTAAGTAAGTGCTTCATTTGTCATACTTATCTGAAAATCAAATAAAAATCATATATATGAATGTGTGTATACTGCTGAGTCCTCAGAAATACGAGGTAAATAAAGAAGTATGAACTGTGCAATGAGGAAGTCAAAGGCAAGAAGATATCTATTACTCCCTAAATTGCCTCTGTCCTTTCAACACACAAATTAGTTTTGTCTTTAACTAGACTCATAAGACCATTGTTCCACCATATTAATCCACCAAAAATCAAACTTCAAGACTCTAGTGATTTCGCTAGCCTAAATTAAGACAGTGAAAAGTACAGATGAACACAAAAGAGGACCCAGAAATTTCAAAATGATGTCATTTCTCATCATCTCCTGTTCCTATATCCACCTCATCCCATCCCCCAAAAATCTAAAAAGTGAGGCTGACACAGAGGCCAAGTCCACCTTCTAGTAACATCGGGGTTGTCTAAACACTGGGAACCCCACGTAGGCTTACCAGTTTTTCCTTCATTGTTGTGTTTCATTCTGTTCATTTTGGGGTTTTGAAGAGTGAAGAAAGAATAGGCAGCTGGGTGGACAGACAATTGTTTGAAGCCAGATTATTAGTAGCTTAAGTGATAATCTTTTAAGTGTATTGCCAAACATACCACAAAGAGATCTGAAATAGCCCTGGACTGAAAAAAGCTGAGGTGACGTGGTAACGGCACACCTCAAACTTTCCTACTGCCTGAGACTTGAAAATGTTACTTTCATCTTGTTAAAAGGTTGCATAAAGTCTAGTAATGCTTGGAGTCGTCCATTATTGAAAGTCTCCTCAATTGTTCTTTTCAACTTTTGTTTGAATTACTCAAATATTCTTATAATAATGGAATATATTACCTCCACGATTCAAGTTGTGTCAACATTAAAAACTACAGTAATCCACAGGAATTAGAATAAATAAGACCATTTCAGCTGTATTTTTTCTTGCTTTACAAACCAGATGACAGTCAAATGTATGACTGTGTAAACTATTCCAGTTAGGTGAGAGAATTTTCAACAGGATAATTCATTTCAGTTCAAACATGGGTTAATAAAAAGTTCCATGTAAAGCAAATCATTGATTAAGCAGTATCAGCACCTATGTCAATCTTGTTTTGCGAAATAGACATATGGATCATTTTTATGGGATTAAAGATACAAACAAGTATGAAAAATACTGATAGATAGGTTGAAGAGTATAAAGATAGTGTTTGATTTCTTTTGACAAATAAAATTTAAAAAGCTACTTATATATTGCCCAATTATCATTATTTAACTAATTTTAATTTTTTTTCCTACATTTCAGGAAGCATTGTCAAAATGAAACTTGAAAGTGTTTCATCAGTCTAAATTCATAGTAACAAATTCAGACAATGCAAATGTGCATATTAAAAAAAATACTCTTCCTTACCTCATTCCCTGACATAATATATTATACAAATGTGTGTTTATATGTATATTATATTCTACATGTTATATAGAGATGTGTACATGTGTATTAAATATAAATTATATACTTATATCTTTTGGTCCTCCAACCAGGTTTTCATTGAGTAAAACTCATTGATCTCACTGAGAAAATGAATATTTAGAAGTGTTCTTTTTAATAAATTTGATATATTAAATAAATATAGAGCAAGATAATATTTACATAAAAGATGAAAATCGTGGCCATACTTATTCATAAACCTTATTTTAGTAGCAGGCATGATGTATCTACCTTACCTATCTATACCTATCTATAGCTATTATAGCCACATCTATAAATGTGTATAGATGGAGTACCTTAAACTATTTATACAATTTTATATAATTATATTATGTCGATGTCACTGAACACACCAGAAAGATTAAATATTCTTTGGTCAAAGATGAATTAATGTTTGTTAGCACCAACACAACATGTGCAGGAATTATACAGGTACACAAATGTATACAAGTGTACAGCTGTATATTGTTTTAGGTAGCCTTTATGGAAATAAGATAAGCAAAACTTTCCAGGGAAAGACAAACATAGTAAAAATCACAGAGGCCACTGAACCAAAATTCTTTTTAAAATATTGAGAAAAATAAAGTTTATTAATATCCCTATGCAAGAAGGACTAGATAAGCTTATATTGTAAAATTTTCAGGCAAAATGAAAGAAATAACCCATTTTGCAGTTTATCAGAAATAGCATATCTAGTCCAGCATATCTTTTGCTTCTTGTTTTACAAAAGTCTTTCCTTCAAGCTCCTAGCAATGCTTTCATCTGAGAAGAGTTTCTTGAATATTGAAGCTGTTGTGAACAACGAAGTATTCTAAACTATTAGGGCATTTTTTATTTCTACCAACAACCTGAGTGTGATATGTCATGTGTTGTCTGCAAAGGTAGGTTTCCCAGTGTCTTTGAGTTACTTAGCTTGGACTTGTATTATATGCCTAGCTAAACACTAGCAGCTGAAACTCATGATCATGTGGTTCTAAGGGACCGGATGACTTGCTTACAAGCTAAATCTTGGACAGCCCCTGGTGTGCTGGTCAATGGTTAACAACCAACTCTTCAGGGGTGGGAAGGAGTTCAGCCCCAATTTGTAGCATTTGCCATTTCCATGGAGTAAATATTTCCACTATGACAAATTTTAAGATACCAACAGAGATCACTAAGTTCTGAGCTGACAAGACATGTGTACAAGCAGCTCCTGCGAGCCTTTATGAGCAAGCTCCAGTACTCCGTGCCCTTTTACAACAGTCTTGAAAATATATCTTAAATTCAGTGACATGCAAACATTTCACCCCAAATGGTCACACTTGTGATTACCCAGATAATTAAAGTCATCTCAGTCTTCACCCTTCCTTATCCCCTTCCCATCACACCTTTCTCCTCTGGAAAGCTAAGTCTAATTTGCAGCTAAGCTTTTGATTTAATCCTCTTTTGTTCAACCCATGGGATTAAAGACCCAACTCCTCACTCTGCACTTTGTATACCTTGACAATACCATGGTTTAAAAAAAAGACTAAAAAGAAAAGGTCGTTTACATGGTTGTTTTTTAGGTTCAGAGCAGTAGATGTACTTGCATCAAGGACCAGTCAAGCGAGAGGCTAAATCACAGCTGTCCTCAAGGGACATTTCAATGTACAAGACCGTCCTGATTTCAGGTGCCTCCTCACTCTGGGATCACAATAACAGGTCCCATGTGGGCAGTGCATACCCCACCCAGCACTGGTCAAAGGGAAGACACAGAGGTGTGTGCAATGAGTGACTAAATCTGTATCCCCTCTCTTAATCTTGAGACATCCTTTAGGGCAGATCTTTAGAAGGAAGTCCCTGCAATATAGTTGCACCTCCATAATGTACCTTCAGCAGTTCCACTACATGTGACATATGATGGCCATTTATGAATTTCACAGAAGAATTAAGTTACTGAACTGGAGGAAAGGGAAATTGTCCCAAAACACTGTTGTCTGTCCTATCACTGCTTCTCCAGGCTTCCAGACCCAGATTCACTGAGAACCTGCCCGTGCTGCAGGAGGCCAGGTGAGCACCCGAAAAACGGTAATAATGAAAGCACCTAACTCAGAATTGCACCCAATGAATATTTTTTATCTAACTTTCCACTCTTGCAATACTTCTCTGGTCTTTTTTCTCCTGATCAGCACTATAATCACATGTTACCATGAAAATAAAAAATCTCTATCAGGAAACTTGCTTCATTTGGGATGCAGGCAGCAACCAGCCTCATACTTTCATGTGTTTTTGTAAACGTACATCTGTTCTGCCTGGAGTTCATTTGGAACATAAAAAGATTATGGATAAGGGGTAAATTCTATAATTTCACATGTTGCTTTAAAAATACATTAAAGGATCCCAAATTGTGTCCTTTTGTTTTATAATTATTGCAATTATTATTTTCCACCATTTTCTTTGGTAATACACCAATTTAATCCAGACTGCAATAGGTTAATCATTTTTGATTGGCTAATCTGATCTTTTAGGCCAAAGATTTATGTGGTACCTGCACAGATGCCATAGGAATTTTATAAAATTAACAAATGAGCCAACGAATAAATGTTGTCAAGTCAAAAATCACTATTCTGAAATCCAAATGCGCTTTTATGTCCAATCTAATTGGAAAATGCTCTTAGAACACATCTCATTACCATCTTGGAAACTGACTACATATGATATAATTTCAATCAAATCTGCATCTTGTTAGAGACCAGAAAATAAAATGCTCTTCCTGCCAGCACCAAATCTTTAGGAACCTTGTGTTTATATTTGTTGTTCTAGTAGGATCAAGTTTTTGTCTTCCCTGATGAGCTTCCCCAAGCAAATTTTAAGTCTTGATTAAGTCTATTTTTATCACTGCACCTTATTCAAATTTGATGACTTCTTTCAGAACTAGAAGTTTCAAACATACTCCAGAAAACAGCACCTCCTCTGTCATACCTTTGACGACTTTAACTTTACCAAACCCTCTAAACACCTGTAGAGGTCCTTCCAATCCAACAACTACAGCAAACATGGTATCTTTGTGGAGAAACAACAAAATCCTTAACAATATACAAGGGAGAAAAACTACGGCCCTCCCAGATAATAGGAGTTGTATTTCAAGAAATTTTCTTGTTGGTCCCAGAAATCAGTTTCTCGGTATAAGAACTGCAACTAAAGTAAATTTACTTTTTCAATGTTTGGTCATATGCCATTCTAATTTGAAGGTCCTCCTTCAAGATTCCTCCCTTCTTCCCTCCCATCCTCTCTTCCCCCCACCTCTCTCCCTTCCTCTTTCCTTCCTCCCTTCAGTAGACACTTATTGACCAACTATCAGTTCTAGCAACTGAAAATTAATACTTAGAGTGGAACATAAAACTCTACTTACCGATTAAAAATATTGTTCAGTTGCATTCAAAAACAATACTAGCCACAGAATCAAGTCTTCAGTAGCAAACACTCATTCAGTACCCATTACTGTGTTTTGTTTTGTCCTCAATTTTAGGTTTATTTTAGTAGTACTGGTCTACAGAACTGCTTGCCTTGCCATTCAACCTGTCTGCGAAATCCCCAGGGGAGCAATAATGACACTTCAGTCACTTTATCCAACTTGTGTCAGCTATTCCTGATGACAAGAGTGTCAGCTAGGCGCTGGGGGGTGGGGGAAAGGGCAAGTCTCTAGTCAGATTAATAGGAAGTATAATCCTCTACTTCCCCAATATTAATATAACGCAGCAGTTTCTCTTTCCACAGGGTACAATTATTAATCATTTCTCATTCAAGCAGCTGAGACACAACACTACCATTAGGCAGTGTTTCTGCAACAGCTGAGTCATCCCTTTCAATTTGGTGTCAGTTAGGCTAATTAGTGGTTAGCTGCTCAGACTGCCCTTCAATCATTTGCAAATAGTTCTCCACACAAATGTCAGGCATTTGCTCTAAGATTTTCTCATATACTGACAATACATGTTGTGGCTGATGAGACAGAAGCTGCAGGCTGCATGGATGGTATGTGCATTGGTCACCAGGCTGTCTGCTCGCGTCACAAAATAGACTCCTTGACCACCCACCAGCTCTTAGGTCCTGTCTGCCATGGAGTCCTTCCTTCCTTTCAGGAAGGTCACAATTTGTTGGCCACTGATGTAACTGCAGGCTGGTATCTTTTCATCTCGCCAGCTAGGTGGTCGAGGTGTGCTTCCCCTGAGGGCATATGTACCTGTTAAAACACTATTTCTTTTGGCTCTGGTTCTAAACCCAGGCAAAGAGGATTAGAAACCAGGCTTTTAATTGTGCTTGTCTTTTTCTTTTGTGAATGGCAATCATTCTGTAGCACCTTTTGTGATAGGAAAATGAACACTGGATTAAAGCATAGTTTTGATTCCTCACCAACTCTTCTAGTCTGTCAGGCACCTTGCTTAAGCCGGTGGGTGTGCTTATCGGGCAGCTTAGCTTTGGCAGCAGGAAAATGTGGGCAATTTCAAAGCAAGCCTGGCTTCTACTTCAAGACATCACTGGGAGCAAGTGTATAAAGATAATTCAGAGTGAACCTTAGCTCCTTTAGTTATCAAGTACAGATCCTGACCTTTCCGCAGATTAATGATTCTTCTCATGAGATTTTAATGAGCATAACACATAAACAAAGAACCTGCAATAACTGTAGAAAAACATAAGGCAGGTTGTTCTATAGATTAAATCTTCATCTGAAAAATGCCTTTTCTAAACTAAGGATGTATTCTACTTTTTAAAAAGCTTATGTATACTGACATGTCTTTTGAAGTTTGTCTCATAATATGTGAAACTTCTCATTTAAATAACCTTATAATTATGTCCAACCTTAAGTTTAGATGTTTAAGAAGTTGCTTTATTCTACTGAATTAATTATGTTACCAAACTTTCGATGGTGTGAAATTGAATCCACTGTATCTGAGCTACATAACTATACTACTACGTAGCTACATACATACACTTTTGAGTATGATGATTCAAAAGACATTTCCAAAATGCAATATAAAATTAGAGAATTTATTAACCCAATATTTATTGTAACATGATAAAATATCTAACTAATGAACCCTTCTTCAGATTTTCTGCTAATAATCTTCAAATTATATCAATGCCATTAAAAATAGTTTAAGCGTAATTAAATACAATTTATATTTTCATTTTAGATGATACATTTTTTATTTAAATGTTTAGAACCTACATAAATGTAAACAAATGTGCTTATCATATAGAGTTCTGTTGCGTATGAAATTTATAAGTATATATTTGAATTTACATGGTATAACCAAATTAAAAGAAAACAATTAAAAATATATTTTTAAGTAGCATCAATTTTAGCCATAGGAAAATGTAACCAGTAAAAGCCTTATAAATTAATACATTCATTTTGTATAAATATCAGCTGAGGAAATTAAATGATTTGAACTGTCATATAATTTTAACATTTTTTGAAATCTATTTTAATTTTCCAAAATAATCATCTGCATACATAAATGGTGCATACATTTTTATATTAGCAATATAAGTACTTAAAAGTTCTTAAATGTGATCTATAAATTGAATCATACAAAACAGATTCAAGTAGAACAAGTATAGGATTGAATTGGTATAGTCAAATGGAATTCATTTGTATAAACTTAAGTTATGAATCAGAAATTAGTAACTTTTTTTCTTTTGCTTACTTACTGATAGTCACTAAGGTTCAAACTTAGATTTTTTTCCCTAAAAAATTCCTTACAAAAATAATACTTTGAATAAATTTTTAAGGGAAAAAAATTCAGTAATTACAAAATCTACAGAAGTTGAAGCAAACTGTAAATTAAGTTGAGAACATGGAAGTTGGAGAGGAAAATAATAAATAGTCCCCACTACTTTGCTAACAGATTTTAAGCTTCAACATTTTTCTCTTTGTACAACACTGCAGTACAGACAATATATGTGCAAACTGAGGACTTCCCTAATGAAAACAATCCCAAACAGTATGGCATAATTTGAAAAACTTAACCTAGTCTCGTTTCTATCCTTGAAAAATAAACTTTTCCACCTAACTCTTTTTATTATTTGATAAGGGAAGTCAATTTCACAGCAATAATGTCACAATTCACCGCTATAGACATTAGTGTAAAAATGACATTCTAAACTATACATATTATCCAAATGGCTTTCAAACTATAAAACAGTGAGAGCAAATGGTGAAATAATACCAAAGGCTGAGAAAAGCAGGTAGAATAATAAAAGAAAAATGTAATCTAAAAAAGTACCAGGATTTCAGTCACAGAATAACAGTAACTTACTCTTTATTGCTTTAATTTTAACAAAATAAATTTTAGTAAAGAATATAGTTTTTTGTGCCTTTTTAAACAATTTCAAAATAGCTCTTACATTTAACAATTTTTAACCTCCACCATCCAATATGATGGTCACTGGCTGCATGGAGCTATTGAGTATTTCAAAAGTAGTTCCCTCAAAATGAGACATGATTTAAGTTCATAATACAACCTGAATTTCAATACTTAGTATGAAATATAGACAATACATCCCTAGTTAACATTTTATATTGATTACAAATTGATGTGATAATATTTTATATAGATTGCATTAAATAATATCTATTAGGAAAATTTATTCTACCTGTTTTACTTAGTCACTTTCTAGTGACTTTTCTTAAAAAGTTATTTTCCTGCATTATATTTCCAATGGATAGCATTTGTGTTACATGCATGGCAAATAACTCTTTCTTTAATTGCCTGAGATAATCTTAAGCAAATCAGTTTGCCTGTTTTGACCAAAATTGTCCTAAAGATAAACAAAAGTGCAGTAAGTCCACAAGCAGTTAAAAATATAAAACCTGGAAAGTTTTTTAAAAAATGAATATTTTTAACAATTCTGTACTGGTCAAGTCATTCAAATAAACAAACCATCTGTGCTTATTAATGCAGTTTACATTTGTTTCTTTTATCTCAGTCTTCAGATATATACAACTAGGAAATATTTTACACTGTGGTTACACCCCCATATATATATAATACATGCTACACCCCCATATATATGTAATACATGCTATACACACACACACATCATGCATTATTCTAAGCGGCATAAGAGTGATAATGTACACTAGATTTACATGTACAAAATATTTCCACAAATAAGGAGTTTTAACTACCAATTAACTATTTTTCCATAGAATACATTCAAGTCATCAGTCATTAATGCCATGGTTATTTTATGGACATGGGGGCTTAAGTATAATTATTTCAAAATAGACACTTGAAAGCTGAAAATGTTCATCCACCAGTTCTCTTATGCAGGATAATAAAATTGTAGTCAACAGAAGGGCATATCCAAAAAACAGACTGAAACCGACTTAGATATTAAATAACATGGGAAAAGAAATGACATTTTAGAACTGAAAATTGTCACAGCTACATCAGAAGTAAAACAACACTAGACTGCCAGTACTGAGCTTCCACTTTTTACAGCAAGGCTCTTTACTCGTACTGTGTTTCAGTAGATTTGCCACTTAAAGTTCTGTTCACATGGAATTTGATGAAATCCCCAACAGACCACAAGATTGGTAAACCTGTTCTAACTGCTCTTACACTATCATGGAACAGAGCTTGAATTACCAATCCACCAGAGAATGCTAATGCAATTATGAGTGTTTACTTACACCATGTGTTTCTCACTGAGCCTCCCCCGCTGTGTCAGGATAAACCAAAGGGAGCTAATGTTTTATAGATGGTAAGACTCTGTTTGTTTTCAGTAGGGCTAAGTCTCCCAAAGCACTCAGACACACTAATTAAAGTAAACTGCAGAGGCCCATAATAAAATATATGTGTTTGGAGACTGTGAGATGAACCCCACTGGCTTATTAAAAGTCAAAAGAAAAATATACATTATTTATGACTTCAAAGGGACACATTGTGAGCTCCAGTTTATTTAAAGGATTAACTAAGCAGTGGTTATTGGTGACCATCTGAACGATTCTTCTTTCACAGTTCATTAGTTCTGTCATATATGTGAGAAGTCATCATTTGGGTTCAAATCAAATATTATTAATCAAATAAATTACAGAGTTACACCAACATTATTAAATGGAATCTGTGAAAATAGCTGCTAATAAATCCGGTACGTATTTTCAACAGTTGCCTAGTTGCAATAATGTGATCTAGGATTTCAAATATGTTGTAAGTATTCAATAACACATTCTTAGAAAGTTCAGCTGCCCCAGAATAGGGAAGTTAGGGGACTAAATGAAAAAAAAATCACTTTATGACTGGTATCACAAATTATTCTGAAATGCTTTAAACTGGAAATCTGGAAATTTCACAAGTTAATCCACTTTTCCATTTTTAAGACAAGACTACAAACAAGAAGAACCAATGGCTCATGAAAATCTAAGCCTTTTTATGCCCTATATTTCTTTGAATTATTATCAATAGTCCCAAATCAAGGCACACAAATCAATCAAAGGATAGGATTTACACATAGTTTAAACCTGAACTAAGGATGATAAGACAAATCAATGTTGCTACATACTCCCAGCAAATGAATGATTGAAAACTACCCATTATTCTAGTCTTGTGAATGAAAATGTTATTTAACTGAACATTAACATGCATCTGAAGACTACATATAAGTCATATCTTGCAATCTGTGCTATTTCGTTTGACATTGTTGTAAGTCACTTTAAGATATAGCCAAATTTACACACTTAAAGGAAATAATGCCCCTCACCCCACCATAAGAAACTGGTTCCAAAAGATCCTTTCTGGACTGTTTAGGAAGCAGAGTTCCCCTAGTTTTCTCCAGATAACAGCTATCTATTGTTCATCTAATATTGCCTTGATTGGTGTATTGGAGCTAGGGATCTCATTATTTTATATTCTTTCTCTCTCTTCATTTGACATTCGTTTCTATCTGAAATTTGCCCACATCTACTTATCATCACTAGCTTAAGTGACAAACACAGTAAACTTAAGTGATAAACACAGTAAACACGTATAAAATGACACCCTGAACTTTATAGCTTACACTTCCCTAGGTAACAAGTTAGAATTACTGAGTTAAGAACTAATGATAGAGTATTTACTTTTATTTTCCTCTATAAATTAACTTTAATAGCTCTAGGTTATGCCCTTGATTAAGTAGTAAAAGAGAAAAAAAATAGCTAAATGAATATGTTAATTGTTAATTTTTGGATTAATTTTGATTTTTCCCATTAATATCCCTGTACCACATCACCTGTAACCCATCGCCATAGTTCCTTGAGCTCTTTCCTCCCCTGTTTTGAACCCACTCACTTCCCTTTGCCTGCTGTGTGCCTCAGATCTATGATCAAGTTGCTTTGTCAAAATAGTACTTACTGAAAATTATTTTCTTCCGATAATTTATATAACTTTACCTTAACAGGAACATTTATGTAAGTTTATATTCATGTTTCTGAAGCCATTAGCAGTAAGAGACTTATGGCATAAATTTAATATTCTAAAAAGGATTAATGGTAGCTGTGAGATTGATTGATTGAAGGATGGATTGATACCTGTGAGAATGGCCCATATTAAAAATCCAGAAATAACAAAAGCTGTCAAGGATGTGGTGAAAAGGGAATCCTCTCACACTTCTGGTAGGAATATAAATTGGTCCAGCCACTCAGGAAAGATTTGTGGAGGTCCCTGAAGCACCAAAAATCTACCATATGACCCAGCAATTCCATGCCTAGGACTCTTTCCAAAGGACAAAAAAAAAAAAAAAAAAAAAAAAAAAAGACACTAATCCAATAGGAAACCTGCACTTCTATTTATTTATTTATTGTAGCACTATTTATAATAGCTAAGATATGGAAACAGCCTAAGGGTTCCAAAATAGATGACTGGATCAAGAAGATGTGGCATATATGCACAAAGGAATACTACTCAGCAATCAAAAAAGATAGTCTTTTTTTGCTAAGCAAAATAAGAAAAAAAAATCAAATGGTTGCACGCCTATTGTGGAATATAGAGAAACCAAATAAAGGGTCAGGAAAAAAGACAAAACTTGCAACTTGATCATAGATCTGAGGCACACAGCAGGCAAAGGGAAGTGAGTGGGCTCAAAACAGGGGAGGATAGAGCTCAAGGAACTATGGCGATGGGTTACAGGTGATGTGATACAGGGATATTAATGGGAAAAATCAAAATTAATCCAAAAATTAACAATTAATGAGAAAAATAAAAATTGATCCAAAAATTAACAATAATATAATTAAATACTTTAAAGGTATTAAAAATTATTTTAAAATTAATACAAAGAATCGGTGGAAAGAGTATATTATTCTCATTTGACTGTGAGGTATTTCCCTAAATATATATTACAAAGAGAAATAATAAAACATATTGGATTAAAGACTATTTGTCTTTTTTTCTCCCAGTTACCTCTTTTCTTTTTTCTCTTGCCCGGTGAATGTTTATTATCCTGTAATGTTAAGTTTAGGTTTACTTTTGCCTTCACAATTCTGAATTTACGGTGGTTTTTTTAAAAAAAAAAAAAAAAGATTTATTTGTGCATACAAAACTGGGGTACAGGCCAGAGGTTCAGGGGCAGAGAGAGGCTTCACCAGGGACAGAGTGGGGAGCAGAACAGGCAGACTGATGAAGTACACTGCTGAGGGTAGCAGGGGGCGGGTCATGAGAGGTCTGCCATGCCATGTGGTCACCTCCTGGGCAGGCGGGCATCGAACTCATGCGGAAGTGGCTTTAGCTTCTTAGTGCTGTGCTTTAAAATGCTGCACCACCAGGGAGGGCCTGTTTTGGTTTTTTTAATCCTTAAAAAGATACTCTATAATCCCATTCTATACTATTTCAAGAAGCATCACATGATTCCATAAACAAAAAACTACCAATAAGGAACCCACATCTTTTTTAAGACCCATGTTTCTCTGAGCAGTAACAAGCAATCTGGATGTAACTTGACCATGTATCTGTAAACGCACTAACCACAGACAGGTGCTTTAGTTTTGAGTCTTTGGGTGAAATACTACCCACTGCTGTGAGTCCCATTTTAACAATCTCTGCATCATCAGATTCAAAGTGGTCTATTTCAACATCACACTAAATGTATTTTATAAATGCAATAAGATTGCCCATATTCACATTGCATTTGTCTTAAAAAGGAGACATAGAGTAGCTACATTTCTTTGCACTTACTGGTAGTGGATCTGTTACTCCTTTCATTTTATATAAAAAAAATTCTGATTTAGTAAACATTTTTGTGTAGTGTCAAGTGTCATTTTCTAGTCCCAAATCCTTAATTTTGATCTGAGTATAGACTTGAATCTGAGTTCGAACCTAGAGGTGAGACCTTAACCACTCTGATAAATTTTCTCTCCCATAAGAAACCACTTGCCAATCTATAAGGCCACACTTTAAGACTGTGATTAGAGGGATCAGTGAATTGTGCCCCAAATATTTAGTTGAAAATACTCACAGTAGCTTAAAGTATTCCCCTGAAGTATTTCCATTCCTCTACCAAAGACAATGTATTAATTATCTTAAAAGCCAGCATTTTGACACAATGAGATGAATGTAATTTCTGCGGTAAAAGCATTTCTTAGAATCTTCATTATCTTCACGTCATGCAGCCCTTAATTCTATCTTCTTAAGACCAATGTTGTTGTAATTTATATGAACTTACATCCACTAAACAAAAGATCCATGTTGCAATCCAAAATTTTGATATTACCAATGTTTGTAAAATTATGATTAAAATCTCTCTCTCTCTCACCCATGAGGCTGTAAGGTTCATCAGGACAGGAATTATGTCTATAGTTCCTTCTTTAGTATATCCCCAATGCCTAGAAACATGCACACTGAACTGAATATGCGGCCAATGTTTATTACTGAGATGGAAATATACTAAGTCCTGTAGGATTTCAAGGTTTAAAAAAATTTTTTTTAATCAGAATAATTATAGAAGACTATGTAGAAGAAATAGTTTTGAGTTAACTTTATAGAATGAGTTAGAATTCCAGTAGGTGGGGTTACAAATGTGTGCTTGACAAGGGAGGCTGGTGATTGTGCACAGGTGAAATTGGTGGTGGAAATTCTATGGGGACTACACCTGAGAAAAGCAAAATGGTGTTTTAAAAAAATGAACAACGATGTAATATATACATATATTTGTATATATATACATATATTTGTATATATACATATATGTATTTAAATTAATAAGTAAAATAAAATAAAAACATTGTGAGCAAAAGAAAAATGTGTGCTTGAGTATTGGGGAGTAAGAGGGTGGCATTATGAAAGGACATGAGGCAAATAGGGTAACATTGGTAAAGATAGGGATGATAAAATACAAACTATCAATTAGAGTACATACATTGGTAGATACATGTGACTGGAAAAAAAATTTGCACAGACAATAAAGGAAAAAGAAGCTAAAACAAGGTCAAAACTCTGGAAACCCTGAAATTCAGGCTTCATGTGGATGGTTTTCAAACCCCCGTTTAAGATAAAGCAGCATTTTATGTGCTAACCGAAACCAGTCAGAAGGAAAAGATGAATACTGGATGGTGTCACCAGTATATAGAGTGAAAAGTAACTAAATTAATATTCAATTAAAGACAAGCTGAAAAACGAACCCTAACAACAGAACCAAAGCACGGAGGGAGGGAGGATGGGGCTGGAGAGAAGGAGGCGAAGAACAAAGAGGGAAAAGCACGATGGTCTGTGGTGGTGGACTATGAGTGAGTCGTGGAGGGGACCCTAATGGTGGCATTACCTGATGGGGATACCCCAAAATTACCTCATGTGAACAAAATAATCACAAATCTAAATTGGAAATGTAACAGAATAGTTACTGCCTTAAAATATTGATCACAAAAATCTACATACATGTAAACAGAACTCTGAAAATGTTTCTGCTCAGCAATTTCTGAAAGATGTTTCCTCTAAGTCCACAAATTGTTTTACTGGGTGGGAAGAGAGGTTGTAAAGTCATTTTGAAAAGCAACATGTCCTAACTTTGTGTTTTAGGGTTTAGGAAACTGAGGACTAAAGAGATTCAATGACCTGCCCCAAACTGGATGTACAACTCCACTTCCAGTCCACTAGCTTGTTCTGTTATAAATGTGTGCCTCCCTCAAGGCAGCTCTTTAAATTAAAAGGAATTAACAAAGTACCAAATACAGATTTAGGACCTTCATTGCTATTTCACTAACAGAACAGTAACCTTATTTAACAGACCTTCCTTGCCACACAGACATCCCACGGAAGCATTGTAATAAATGTAATAAAAGGGGAGATTAGGGCAAACATCAGCGGGAAGACATTAATTAGAGGAGGACCTCACCAATTCTCAGTTGACTAATCCTCAAACCCTGTAATTCTCATAAGAAAACTGACAATCTTGTTTTCCTTCTTATCACAGAGAGTTTCCAGCCAAAGAGAGTGGCAGGCTCAAGTAATCAGAATCTCATTAATTTTATTAAATATACCATAAAGTCCCATCATAAATAATTAAGCCCTATTAAGCAGATATTGATAGTATGTTTGATCCCTTCATTAGTTATAGACATAAATATAATGACAGGGAGGGCCATGAAAATAAAAAATATATAATTGTTATTATTGAGGATAATAATACCTTATGTTTGTTTTAGAAATGTTAAAGCTTTTCAAACATGACTACTGCATCATAATTGGTATACAAAGCTTTCATGCCCTAATCTATATAAATAAAATTTCTGCAATACAGGAAAATAATTTTCCCCAAATTTGGTATATTTCTCATGGCTTATTTGACAGAAAAGTAATCTTTGCTCAGCAAGTCCAATGGGGAGAGCTTAGCAGGGAGCTCTCCGGAAGATAGGGCAGCAATGGTCAGAATACAGAGAGGAAGTGTCTACTCCCTTTATCAAGTACCAGCAGACGCCTTTTTCATGATAAAGTCTCTTGAAAGTGTTTCTTTCTTTTCTTTTTTTTTTTTTTAAACCTGTATCACTCATTTTGGCTTATATGAATAAATGTTTCTGACTACTAGTAAAATCCATTGTGTTATAATTTTCTTTGTGTTTAATGTGTCTGGGTTAAAAATGCAATACAGAGGGCCCTCCCTAGTGGTGCAGTGGGTTAAAGCACAGCACTAAGAAGCTAAAGCCACTTCAGATGAGTTGGATTCTGGCCGGGAGGTGATCCACATGGTGCAGCAGACCTCTCCTGACTCGCGTGATGCTCCCCTCAGCAGTGTACCTCGTCAGTGGGCCTGTTCTGCTCCCCACTCTGTCTCTGGTGAAGCATCTCACCGCGCCGGCACCTCTGCCTGTACCCCAGTTTTGTATGTACAAATAAATAAATCTTTTAAAAAGTGCAATACAGAATTTATCACTTCACAATGTTGTGCATATGAATGTTTAATTGCCTGGTGTAATCGGCAGCACAGCTTCCCAAAGATGTCCAGGCAGGCCCTAATTCCTGGAAATATACTAGCTGGTTGGAAAAAAAAAATAAGAGTTGCAGATATAATTAAGATCATGAACCTTCAAAGAGGGAGATTAACATGCATATGTTAATCACATGAGGTATTAAAAGCTGAGAATTTGGTCTAGCTGTCCTCGGGAAGAGATGTTGTAATGGGAAAATTCCAAGATATTCAAGCTATAATAGAGAACCAGTTTGTTGCTATAAAAAGGCACCGTAAGGAAGGTATGAGAAGGAATGTAGCAGATTCCAGGAGCAAAACCAGGCTCCAGCTCGTAGATAAGAAAACTTAGAGACCTCTATCCTGTAATCACAAGGAACTGAATTCAGCCAATAGCCCAATGAACCTGGAAGCAGCTTGTTATTCAGAACTCCAGTAAGGAATGCAATCCACCTAAAACACTGATTCTGGCTTTAGAGACCCTCAGCAAAGAATCCAATTACGTTTACCAGGATTTCTGATCTACATACACTGAGAAATAATTTATTTGTGTCATTTAAAACTAAAGAATGTGTGGTAATTTGTTACTGGAGCAATGATAATGCATGTAGGCATTCTGGTTGATTAAATTAATTGAAAACTTGCCAGATGTAAAATACTTTGCTAAAGCATTTCCTTATCTTTCATAACATACACCTAGTTAGAAAGGTAAGAGGCATGTATGAAAGGATGATTAATCAGTCAAAGCACTAGTAAATGATTGATGAATAATAAATGCAGATATGTGTTCAAAAAGAAAAAAACAATGCCTTTTTAATTTAAGGAAGGCTTAAGGTTGATTTTTCCCTATACATAGGACAAAGTTTCTCAAATTATAGCACGTATCAGGATCAGGACTACCCTAGAGTTCTGTTAAAAAGATCATATCAGAATTTCTTACTCTCAGAATTTCTAACTCAGTAAATCTGAACTAGGCCTTGAGAACATGCAGGAGGAGCACATTCATAGACGAGGCTGATGTTGCTGATGCCATGTCCCAAGGTTGAGAACCACTGCATACAAGAAGAAAAGGAAAGCGGTTACAGACAAGTATTTCAGGGTAGCAGTTAAAGAAATGTTTAAGAACCACAAATATTCCATGTGAAAATAGTGTTCCGGAAAGAGAAATGAGGCTATGAATAGTTAGAAAAGACCAGGAATCAGGAGAGACTCGAAAGCAGAAAAAAATTCAAAACTATAATGTTGGAGTATAAGACTAAGGAAATATTAATCAACAATAAACAAATTGATAACGTGTTATTCTAAAAGTAACCAAATGTTAAAGTTTTAAGCACTTTTATATTTTCTTCTGTCAGTTTTGGTTGTTTTTAGAGGAGTTTATCCATTTCATCAATTGTTAAAGTTTTTAGTGTAAAGTTCTAATAAAGTTGCCTTTGCAGTTTTGATAGTATGGATGTGTGCTTTTTTTTTTTTCTGTTTCTTCATGGTTTTTCTTTTCTAATGTCACAATATAGTTTCATGTTTTGTGTACATATACATTTGTAAATACATATAATTATGCATTGCATAAATAAAGATTTAAGACAGTGATGCTGTCCTGACACATAGATCAGCATTCAAAATGTTCCCATTTACTACTTTTTGACTTAAACTGTAATTTTTTCTGCCATCATTTATTTCTAATTAGTGTATACATAATACATCTTTTTTTTTCAGCCTTATACTTTTCATCTTCTTATATTTCAGTATGTTTCTTTAAGCATTACATAGTTTGGTTTTTCCCACAGTCTGCCTATCTCAGTCATTTTCTTAGCACATGATGTCCAGGTACATTAATTTATATAATGGCATTTGTATCCCTCATCTTACTTATTTTTCTATTCAATCTATGCATTTTATATTTGCTTTTATCTTTCCTTAACTTCCTGTGGACAAAATAAACCTTTTGTATTTAATTTCATTTTCTCACTTGGTTAGACCTATATAGTGTTAGCCCTACCCTACATATTATAACCTCCATCCTTAAGTCACTATACTCTCAATGCAAACTATTACTACTTCCCTTAAAAATGCTAAAATCTTGATGCATCTTAACTCCATTTTCCCTCTTTTCATGTTTTGTTTCTATTTTAATTTTACACATATTTTAAAACTCCATAAGGCATTGTTCTGTGCAGTCCATATTTACCCCCACAATAACTTTTTCCAAAATTCTACCTTTCTTCCTACATCTCTGTAGACTTGCCGCAGATCATTTCCCTTTTCATTAAGAATTCTCTATATTTATTTCAATTATGGGCGTCTTACCACAAATTCTTTCTATTTTCATTTGTTGAAAATATGTTTATATTACACTTTAATTTTGAAGGATTTTTTTTTCTGGGCATACAATTCTAGGCTGGAAGTAATTTCTTTTAATGATTTCAATATAGTATTCTGGACTTTATTATATGTGTTGAGAAGTCAACTTTTAATCTTCTGACTGATTTCTTTAAAAGAAGTTTCACTGTGTCCTTGGTTTTCAGTATTTTACTATAAGAAGTGTATTGTGTATGTGAGAGAGAGAAACAGAAGCAGTTGAAAAAAGTTTTGTTTGGTTTATGTATCAATCATTTTTTGGGTTAACTGATTTTCAAATCTGTGAGGTTGTATCTTTTATCAGTTTGAGAACAAATTCAATCATTCCTTCATATATATGCTTCTTTCCAATTTTATCTCTTCTCTCCCACTCCAATTACACGATTTAACTCTTTTTTTTTAAAGATGTATTTATTTGTGCATACAGAACTGGGGTACAGGCCAGAGGCTCAGGGATGGTGAGAGGCTTCACCAGAGAAAGAGTGGGGAACAGAACAGGCAGATCGACCAAGTACACTGCGGAGGGGAGCAGCGGGCGGGTCAGGAGAGGTCTGCCGCGCCCTGTGGTCACCTCCGGGGCAGGCGGGAATCGAACTCATGGGGAAGCGGCTTTAGATTCTCAGTGCTGTGCTTTAACAGGCTGAGCCACCAGGGAGGGCCCAATTTAACTCTTTTTTACCATGTGACATCTTTTACACTTTCTTATAAATCCTATATTTTATTTTTGTGTTTTAGTTTGAAAATTTTCTATTGTCCTGAGTTATATAGATCATTAATCCCACTTCCAGTATGACTGATGTTTGTTAGCACATACATTTTGTTTTAAATTCCACATACTGAGTTTTTCTGTTCTGGAACATCCTTTTGTTTGCAATTTACAAATTATGATTTTATTTTTAAATTCCATCTATTTTCACCTATTTTTTCCTTCTCCCTAACTGGACATATGTAAAATTCTTATGAGCTAATTTCAATATTTGGAGACACCTATATTCTCCTTTTAGAATATTTTTTTATAAAGTTATTGTTTATAACGTCCTTACTTTTCATTTGTCTGCTAATTCTTAGATTAATTTTGGGCATTTTGTATAAAGAAGTGAAGTGATTACCCTTTATTAGGCTAGCCAATTACAATGGGAGACAGAGTGGAACCCCAATGAAATACCCCAATCAGACTGAGATGGGTTGAGTCTGGGCCACATTATTGCTTCAGTTCACCGCTATTCATAAAGCATGGACTTCAGGGACTTTCACTTGAGAATATGCCTTGTCTCTTCAATATTTAAGAGTTGTCTCTAATTTCTGCTCTACTTTTTAGAAATCTCAACTTCAGAGGTCTTGGTTCTTTAGCTTCCACCTCTCAGCACTTTTGAGAGGGAGATCAGCCGTGTGTTTCCAATCTTGTTCCTGTCCTGTACAACTGACATGGGATTTTTAGCATTAAGCCAAAAGTTTCTCAAAGTCAACTTGCTATGATGAAAAACAGTGTGTCTAAAAATGGAACCAATAGAAAGAAAATGTAGCTATGTAAAGATGTTCAAAGACTGTGGATGATGTTATTCTGTGAGTCCCTGAACTTGGTGATGCTTGAAGCTAATACTATCCCTGATCTTTTCAGTTATGTAAGTCAAAAAAGATCTCATTTTTGCTAGTTAGAATTCTCCTTCCGGTCACTGAATTAATGCTGGCATATATATCCTCTAAATTGACATTTGTTACAGATTTTACTCCATGTTCTCTTTTATTCCACCCTGATGTGAAAGTCATTATTTTCTATTCCCCTTCTATCAGCTTGGATTAAAACATATTTGAATATGTCTGGGCAGACCTAATAGAAGCACATTTACATAAGAGGCTTAGAGACCTCAAAAGGAAAGCTAAATCTATTGAAAAAGAAATAAAAGAGGCACAGTGGTGGTCCAGAGAAAACTTCTGAGTTGTACAGAAGGTATCATTCTGGGTAGTTTGCTAAACTGTTTGGGGAGCTCATGTAAGAAACCAGTGGGGGGATTTTCAACAATAGCCAACAGTGGGAGATTTGCAGCTAACTGTGACCAGACCCTACTAAGGCATGAGCAAGAATGAGTGAAACAAAAGTGGTTGTTACTGAAATTATCTTATTTTGGACACCAGCCTGGGGTTACTGTAGGAATCCTGTTTTACCATGTTGTATTACTGGTCTACTACTACTAGTGCACCATTATAGGGGCTATATACCTCTCAGTACCCTCAGAACATTACATTATCTTGTACATAATAGGTTCTATGAATGTGTTTGGAAAGCTACCATATGAAATGGAAAAGGCATTTGACTAGGATTAAGAAGATAAAACTTCTGTTCATTGGTTCACTAAATACATATTTATTACTCTGGTCAAGCTACAACACTTTTTCCACTAAGTCTCAGTTTTCTATAATATCTAATATACCTGGCAGAGTTGTGATAAAGAACAAAGGAAAATGAGTATGGCAAAATACTCTGTAGGCTATAAAATGCTTTACAAAATGTAAATGATTAATAATGCCATTAATGCTGATAATATTCAAACTTTCATACCTATGTTGAGCAATTTGCCATTTATCAAGTCAAAAGTTGATGAAAGCTACAGTTGCACTTAAAGGTTAAAGACCTGGTCATACTGTTTTTTTAGAATCCACAAGGTATGAATAGCAGTTATTGGCTCATAGGTTGCTTCATAGAGTTTATTAAGAACTTACCTGCTTTCCCTGTGCACTTATCAATTCTCCCTTTTCCTCTGCCTTTTCTTCTCTCTACCCTCTCAACACATGGATGTATTCACTTCTTCAGAAACTAACAAATCCTGTGCTTTAGAGATGTTTTTGCAGGTTTCATTTACACACATGACAGATTATATATCATTGACCGATACTGATTGAATTCAGTCTCTCCTCTTGCTTTACTGGAGATCAAGAGGCAGGGCTGAAAGCTCTCTTTCCCTAGGTCATCTCATTGGTTTTTCAGGTGACAAGGCTCCATTCTGAAGATATCTATCCCCTCATCTTGCCCCCACCTCTCATCTCATGGGCATACAAATGCTCTGTGCCAGGGACAAAGGTCACATATTTATTAATTATTATATCAGAAAAAAAAGTGCAGATAATTTCTGACATGTACACTCTGCAGTTGTCCCTTATTTAACTGTAATTAATTTAACAGACAAATTATAATAAATCCCAAAAAGAAACTCTCAAAACGTTGTAGCAGTCTATCACTCCACTAGTGTAGCTAAAATATAAGTGCCTGCATCGATGGCTGAACTGCATTTATCTGCTACTGTCAGCAATAGATTTGAACTGACAAAGTTAATGAAACAGAGTGTGAGCTGATGTTTCAAATGTACTGACTGAAAAACCAGGTTAAGGATGAAGACTTCTAGTACAGGTGTATTCCTTTGCTGGTGATTTCTCAGTGTTCACTAAACAGTTCATAATTAAAGTGTAAGGATATATCATTTTTACCTGTATAAATGTATTCATTTTAAACTCACATCATAACGCTCCAAAGTGTGATAAGCATGATTGAGTGGACATCCTCTCTGCACCCGCCCCAGGCAAATACACCTCCGAAATCCTACAGCACCAACAAATGTGATACCTTTCCTATCAAAAGCCTTTGAGACATTCTGCCACCCTTAACCTGCGTAGTTGACATTTTTTTGTTTTCTTCTTACTGCTCTCACCCAGTGTGTCATCTGCCATGTATCATGCTTCCTGTACATTCCTCCATCTCTGTCTATTCCACAGTCAAAACTACATCTCAGTTTGAGCCTGCCACTATGTGTGTGTCACTGGCAAGCTTTCAATTCCTTCTAGTCTACTGTCTCCAACTGTGAAAGTATGGAGATAACACTTGCCTTCCAGGATTGCAGGTAAGCATTCCCTGTGACACACAGTGCTGAATTCCTACTTCAGGTTCAGTAAACAATAGCTACTATTATTACCTTGATGTCCCTAATTAAGCCATCTCTATTCCAGAACCTGAGATCTACTCATTACAAAAGCTGATTACAGAGTTCCCAATGATTCCCAACTTCCACCAATGGGAATAGAAACATACTTTCTCCAGGGAGACCAAGTTACTCCAACTGTTCAAATCCTACAGCAATGATGTAACAAATAAAGTGTGTGCCAGGATCTTTGAGACTGAACAACATTTCTTTAGAATTAAAATAACATTAGGTCAAGTGCAGGTTATGTTTTGATCCTGAGTACCAGAAGAGAGACAGGCAGAAGAGTGAGCATAAAAGTAAATAAATCCTTTCTCACAAGCATAAAAGAAGAAATGATAGATGAGTGAATACATATTAAGAAAAGAATTCTCAAGATGAATCAAGCCTTGTGTGGATTATTGAAGAAATATACAATTCTTCGCTTTGGAACATAATTTACCTAAACACACTTTCCATGACAGTGCTGGTGACCTACAGGAACCACTTGAATTTGATTCTGTAAAGCATGTAATTTAAACATCGGCACAATCCTCAAAGCAGGTACATAAATACATGCTATAAGGTCTAATGTATAGGTAAAATCCCTTTATAATGGATGTTTTGTTCAATTAAGCAGATCATTTTACTCCAAACCATGCTATGTTTACTATAATATTAAACCTGTATCATGCAGTAAAACATTATTTCTCACTGCCTTTTTTTATTTACATTGTGTATAAATGCTAGAGCACAACCTCCACATATGAATCAGTACACTTTAATGCTTTATTTTGAAAATCTGTGCTTAAAGGAATGTTGATTTAGCTATTACTATAAAAAACACAACTGTGTAAGTGGTCACAACATTTAATAAGAAAGGTATGGTTATACATACCTTAAAATCACACCCACAACACTGAGGCAAACATGAATCTTGTGGGCTAAGTGAATAGGTTCTCGTTCCAAACACAAGCCAGCTGGTCGGTATGCTGTGTTCTGCGGGATACTATTACAAGAGCTACTATCAGTCAGACATCTGTACCTAACGTTTCCTTCTAGAAAACATATCCTAGTTAAAAAATATATATATATGTAAAATTCTCTTAAACTTCCTTGGATTTTATTTCTCTTAAACAAAGTGTGCATAAAAATTGTAATTGGGAGGATTTTGCCCAGGTGAAAACATATAAAAATAAAATGGTCTTCCCCTGATTTCGTTCCTTCACATTTCCCCTTCCCCATCCTAGATATAATAACCTATTTCTGAGGTAATACGTATAATTCTGTGACAAATCCACTTCAGCCTTGGTAATGCCCTTCGTTTTGACTTCAAAACATTCACTGGCTCTCGTGGATTTGTACTATTTAACACCCAGATAAAGGTAAGCTGCCTTTTTTAATAACGATGGATTACATTTCCTCGTTACATGCTCTTATTCAATTGGATTTTTTCAATTTAAGCACATCTATTCTAGGGGAAAAAATGTAATGTCGGTCTGAGAATAATTGTAGTTATTAGAAAAGTAAACACAATGAAACACAAAGTAACATAAACTGAAATTATCTGATCAAATTACTATAAAGGGACTAGTATTTCTTTGGAAAAAGGAAGTATCTACATGCTCTACATTTTATTTCTTCCTTTTTTAATATAGAAATAGGTTATTACTTGCATGTTCTCATAAATGTATACTGAAGGTGTTGGGGTATTTTACATAGAAATGGAAATTTGGGGCATGTGCAATTAAAGACGCTATGACATTAGGCATTTAGAGTCTGCACTGACAGTTCCTAGGGTAACAAATGTGTTACTGCTCTTTAAATGTTCTCCCTGAATACCAATTCCAGATTAAGCTTCAGAATTCTCAAATGAAGTAGTCCTTATAGTCTGTTACTAAGGCTAAATCCACTAAACTTATTTTGATTGTGTTGAGTTAATGTAAGTGAAAATAAAAATGACTTTATTATAACCTATTCAACTCAATTTGAAACCATTAGAAATGTTTCCCCATATTACTGATAAATTAATAATTTAAATTCCTTTCTGGAGAAAATGGTAGATTTTCTTAAAACCAGAATAAATCAATACTAATCATAAAAATGAAATTGGCTGTAATGTTTTCAGTACCTGCTGTATCTGCCATATATGTAGAAATCATTTTACCTACTTTTGCCACACCTCACAAATATTCTACAACAGAGGCAAACTGACACATTTTCTATGAAGAAAGTAAGACTCACAGATGTGTAGTATCTTATGCCAAACTGCTCAACTAATGAGTTTTTTAAGTAAGTCTATTCTAAAGTCTAGTGTATCCTTAGTTTCTTACATTCATGCTACTTATCTTGTTGACTCAACCCAAGCTTTATTCCCACTCCACACCTAGCATAGTAACTGACATCTAGTGGTACTTAGCACATGTTCAATGAATGACTGAATCAGTACATAAACAACAAATACTGACTTGATGAAGCACACAATGTAATTCACAAGCTTTAAATTGTACTGATTCTCAGTTTCTTAAAGCCAAACTGCAAAGTCATGAATGTCTGTAGCCGTACTACAAACTCCATTAAAATCACATCTTACAATAGTGTATCATATACCTATTTAAAGAATTTGTTGCCCACATTTTAAAGTACCATAATATGTGATCTTTTATATGTGTATGCACTCTAATCTGAGAAATCAGACACACTGATGTCTTCACTGAAGTCCAAAATTAATTGTGGTTTGTTAATGATACATTTCCTTTTCACTGTGTCAGAAGTAAAACACTGCATTCTACCTTAATTCCTTTTCTCAGAGAGGCCAGTGGTTAATGATACTGGGTTTTAAATCACATTTTCTGGCCAAAATTCTGGAGAGCAGAATGTAGTATTCAGTAATTCTAGGTTTGCTATTATGGCACAGATTGTTCAACAATGAACCTGAAAGAATGGAAGGATATAAGAGTAAAAGTTCAGAAAAGACAAAGCCATGATAGAAAGACAGGAGAAGAGAGAGGAAAATTAGAGGGAGAGTTCTGATTTATGTTACTACCCAATGACAACCATATGGGATAACATGATCTTGTTTTTGTAGAGTCATTTTGTTAAAATAATAAAATCTTAGGCCTGTGTTCTTTAAAACATTTCATAGCAGTATACCAAAAGAAAGATATGGAGACCTTCCTCTTTCATTTCCTGCCTCCATAGAATGTTGTGTTACTAAAATATTTTTATTACTGCAGAATCCAAAGCAATATAAAATGTTTGCTTGAGGATTTATTTTAGTCCCTTTAAGCTGAACTTCTGTAATGAAATCTATTTACAGACATTCCACAGCGCCCTATGGTTACTAGCTTATGCAAATGAAGTGTGACCCTGGGAATAAACCTTTTGCCCTGCATCATCCTCCCTGGTTTCAGAGGTCTCTAGGCAATCACTTTTTTAAGTGAAGAGATTTTTAAGCTGAATTGAAATAGAAAGAGAGGGGACATAACTTGATGTCCAATACCCATACAACCCAACCATTTACGATCTAGTATTTTCCCATAAATATTTAGATACTAATTTATAAATCCATTTGGGATAAATGTGTTAGACTGTAATGATTTTTTTTTCAGTGTCTTTTACTTCGAGTTGTAGAAACTAGAGACCAATATCAATCAATAGTCATTTACTCTAACTTCATTTCTTACTTCTTACTTAAACTAAGGGTCAAGGTACTGAGACAGAATTGGTGTGGTGATAATAAAATCTTTTCTACTGATTATATTCTCAGCGAAAATATATGTGTGCTGGGCACCAGAATCATCAAAGTAATCAGGGGGATTTACACAATTCCATGAGGACAGTAACTAAGTATATGTTTAATGTATTACTTGAATATATTAGCGTTGGAATTGGAATATATTAGTATTTATAACAATTGAGGGAAAAAGTAATAGCTCCAAATCTCAGAGAAAGGTAATGAGTTAGACCACTGATGGCATTTTCAGAGGTATTAGTGAGTAGGAAGGAGAAAAAATATTAATCATAACATGCAACATAATTTTAGGAGATCTTACCTACTCGATAATATCATTTTAAAAAGCCAGTTATACCTCTGCCTATGTGAAACACATTGTTTAAAGGCCAAAGGGCCAGTGATTTCAAATCAGCTCTTGGAGGCCCCAGGGAATTTACAGTCAAGGTCATTTAAGGATATTTTCAAAATTTAAGCGCAATCCAGGGTGACTCGGATTCTTGAAGGCAAAAGGTTTTCTGTGCAATACTTCAAAGACAGAAAACACAGATGACTAACTTGTAAAGCTGACCAATGAGTATGCTGAAGCCAGAGTACAAGAAAACTTTGCCAATCCCCTGTAACTTTTTCAGTCCCTCTATAAGTCTGTTGAATCTTTACTATATATAATGAAATCTAAAGATTTAAAATTAAAATGAATGCCATGTTCAAACTCTTTTATGTGTACTCTGGTTCTTATAATGACAACACATTTTTGTCATGAGATTTTAATTGAGGTAGTTGATATTGAACAGTCATTATTGTGCATAGGTGACTCTTTAGGCTTGACATTGCATAAACTCTGCAAAACCCTCACTTTACAAAGGTTTTGCATGACATAAAAATCACAGCCTTCAGGCCCTCCCTGGTGGTGCAGCGGGTTAAAACACAGCACTGAGGCCCTCCCTGGTGGCGCAGCCAGTTAAAGCACAGCACTGAGAATCTAAAGCCGCTTCCGCATGAGTTCGACTCCCGCCTGCCCCGGAGGTGACCACATGGCGTGGCAGACCTCTCCTGA
>NW_004567122.1:5373899-5439884 GCF_000260355.1 Condylura cristata
AAAAAAAAAACAGCACTGAGAATCTAAAGCCACTTCCGCATGAGTTCGATCCCCGTCTGTCCCGGAGGTGACCACATGGTGTGGCAGACCTCTCCTGACCGGCCCTCTGCTCCCCTCAGCAGTGTACTTCGTCGATCTTCCTGTTCTGCTCCCGGCTCTGTCTGTGGTGAAGCCTCTCACCGCCCCTGATCCTCTGGCCTGCACCCCAGTTCTGTATGCACAAATAAATAAATCTTTAAAAAAAAAATCACAGACTTCAGCCTGGAAAAATGGAAACAAGTTCCAAGAGGGTTAGTAGGCCCCAATTCCTAGTAAACAACACATGGCCAAAAGGCACAGAAATAATAATTCACATCCCCAAACAGGTGCCAGAAGTTGATGAGAAAACTCAGCAGGCCACAATGAGTAAAAACTCAGAATAAGTTGGTAGTATTTGTAAATATTAAGTCTCAAGAGGAAACGTGATGGAGACTAGGAGAAAAAAAAATCAGTGCAGAAGAACTGAGAATCAATTCAGAAAAAATGACAGCACAGCAACCCAAAACCATAAACAATTTCATTTAATACATTGTAATGGGAGAGAAAATACTAGGACACTAGAAACAAGAAAAAAAAATCAAGGAGCCCCAACTTATGAAAAGTAGGAAAGCCAAAAGAAAATATGCCGTAATTAAAGAAAATATTCCTGATCAAAACATTACATAATCCCAACTTTGTTTTCATGGACACCAGATTCATTTTGGAAGCATTTCTCCAAACAGATAACTACTGATGAAGTTTTTAAATTCAAAGACTAGAAAGACTCAAGAATAATTTCAGTTATGGGCACTGTTCCTAAGTCTGAGAAGGGGTCTGGACAATGCGCAAGACAAAGGGCCATGCCTTTAAGGGTAGCAAGGAAAGCAGAAGTGGCATTCTCCTTGGAAGATGCTGTGAAGTCCAAGGCAAGTCCCCTGGAATGGCCATGGTCTCGCTTGCCTAAGGTCCTGGCCAGCACCCCAGAAGACACCCCTCTTTTCTCACATGATTTCAGATGAGAACCCCTGAGCCAATGGTAGACATCAAGTAGGAAGGTTGGTGTCTTAGGAGGAGTCCTGAAATGGCTCACCCTTAATGGGCCGCTTTGCATACTGCTCATCACCACAGCTTTCACCAAAGAATAAAAACTCTGGCTGTTACCCTCAGTAGGTTCAACATCTTAGAGTGAGGGCAGAAGAAAAGCTCTAAAATTTCATGGCAATGTATCATCAATGCAGATGGCACAAAAGCAAAAGCAGGAAACAGAAAGATGTCTGAGGAAATGATTTAGCTTTTTTATCATACCAGGTATGGAGAGGGTGCCCAGACATTGCAGTCCCCAGGCCTCCGCAACAAGCCAATCAAACTTGGGCAATTTAGGAGGGAGTCTACTAAGAGGGAAGGGGTGTATTTGCATTGTTAGCAGATGTTCTATACTTTGGAGCTGCACCTACTAGTTACAAAAGTGCATCAGTGGCTAGTAATTGGAGAATTATACCTTCATGCTGACATATTTCTGTTTTAATGGTTGTACTACATTATTTGAGGTATCTTTACTTAATTGTGCTCAGTTTTTGTTTTCTTTTTTAAATATTTATTTATTTGTGCATAAAGAACTGGGGTACAGGCCAGAGGCTCAGGGGCAGAGAGAGGCTTCACCAGAGATAGAGAAAGCAGAACAGGCAGATCTACAAAGTAGACTGCTGAGGGGAGCAGCAGGTGGGCCAGGAGAGGTCTCCCACTCCATGTGGTCGCCTCCCGGGCAGGCGGGAATCGAACTCATGTGGAAGTGACTTTAGCTTCTTAGTGCAGTGCTTTAACCCGCTGCGCCACCAGGGAGGGCCCAATTGTGGTCAGTTTTTTGAAGATTTTATTTATTTTTATATAGAACTGGGATATAGGGCAGAGGTGGGAGGCAGGTTAGAAGAATTCACAAGAGAACAGAGTGGGGAGAAGAACAGGTGGATCTACTGAAAAACACTGCTGAGGGAGCAGTGGGTAACACAGGAGAGGTCTGCTGTGCCATGTGGGTCAGCTGCCTGGCCAGGGCTCTAACTCTTGCTGCACTACCTGTCATTAGCTTGATAATTAACCCCTCCAGCCACCAGGGGGGGGCTCTTAATTGAACTCATTTTTAATTGCACTCATACTCAAAGAGCTACTTTCTAATAAGCTAGTACAAAATTTCATTAACCGTCATGCCACCTATTCTTACAATATCTGCTTTCCAATGGATAAGTTGTGCTTTCGTTCATTTGATTACACTCAACACTAAAATGTAAAATACAGCTGCAGTTCCCAACTAATAATATCTTTCAAGTTTTGTTTAATCTGCTCACAAAATTAAATTACTTTTACTTTAGTTTGACAACAATTGCGTTTCCTGGGAATATTCACACAAGACAGAGGTACTACTATGTTGTACTATCTCATTTTGGGGATAAACCTGTTTTAAAAATTAACTTTGAAAAAAAAAATTAACTTTGAATATGTGTTTATATTTTATATTAAGCCAATATGTGCAGCTTGATGTCTTTGAGAAAAAATGAATTCAAGTGTACTTTCATTCCATTATTAAAATGTTTATCTCTCTCAGCCAGTTATGGCCAAATTGTGCTGCGGTGATACATAGTAGCAAACCTTATAAACAATTAATATTTTTTCCCTCACATTGATAGCCATCAAAGGTTAGCTAAGGTTCTCTTTGTTAATGTTCTTTTCATCTGCAGTGAAAATGAGAATAGGCTTCATGTAGAGGCTGCTGGTCTTGTGGCAGAGGGAAGAGAAGATAAAATGAAGGAATGGGGCCCTCCCTAATGGTGCAGCAGGTTAAGGCACAGCACTAAGAAGCTAAACCCCGCCCACCAGGGAGGTGACCACGTGGTGCAGCAAACCTCTCCAGATAGCCCCCTGCTCCCCTCCACAGTGTACTTCCTCCATCTGCCTGTTCTGCTCCCCACTCTGTCTCTGGTGAATCCTCTCACCGCCCCTACACCTGTGGTCTGTAACTCAGTTCTGTATGCACAAATAAATAAATCTTAAAAAAAAAAAAATGGAGGAATGACTAAGGAATGCAGCAACGACTTAAAGTTCAGCATGAAAGTGGTGCCTGCCATATGAGCCCTGATTTCATTAGAACTGATTTCATCAAACAAATACATAACTTGGTCAATCTTGATATTCCAAAGATTTACAGATAGGGGCCAGGTAAAGAATTTTGGGTCCACTAAAAGTGAAGTACCAAATATTTTCAGTCATATTTTTCCTTGGTCTATTATACAATGATCATTACTTAAACAGAAACACTATAGGAAAAAAAAAAAACTTGGAGTTTTATAGATGCTGTAACAATAAATAGTGCAAGTCTACAATCATATGCTTTTCAATTTCAAACTTCTTTAAATTTCTACTAACAAAATGACATCTTTGTTTTTCATTGAATGGATGGAGGTCTTTAGGAAAATACCATCAATGTCATAGTAGTCACTCATATGCTTATTAATATATTTAATGAATTTTTGCAAATTTTGGAGAAAGAAACACCAAGGTTTCACTTGGCATAGCATGGTATCTCTTCTATGATAGAAATCACCATATTATAGCCCAACCACAAAAAAGATAACTTCTCATACCCAAACAAGGTATAAATTATTCACTATAGAAATTATCTTTATTGCTGTAAAAAAATAATTGAGTACATGGTATTAGATATTAATAATTCACATACTTAAGTTTATGTAAAACACCATTATATATTTTAACACAGTAATTTACATGCAAAAAGGGAATATGAACAAGAAAATAAATCACAAATCAAGAAATGTAATTTACTTAAAGGTGGGCTCCATAAAAACATAACCATATAAAATTCAAAAAGCCCAAAATATTTTAAGTAAATTTTATTTGTCTTTCCAATCTTGTGCTAGATAAAATAAAATCCTGAACTAACATCTCCAGCCCTCCTGTGTCACTCTGTAAATATCAACATCTCAATCAATTGGTAGATGACCTTCAAGGGTCAAAGTTTCTCAATGCCCAGATATCTCAAGATACAACAACAGGCTCAATTAAGTAGAAGTTACACAGATCTCTTAATTCTTTGTACACATCCATAGAAGAATCACTAAATTTTAACAAACACATGAAAAGTAGGGGTGACACAACCCCTAAATATTTCCCAGCCAACAAACAAATCAACCAAACCAAGGTGAGAGAATTACAGGTGATCTAACTGTGAGTTTCATGACATCACTGACATTATCCCCAACAATTATGGAATATTCCCATGTGCATGGTATTGCGGCAGGTGCTGATAATACAATAGCAAGCAGAAGGGAAGATATCCCAAAGAAGTTGGAATTTCAGAGAATAAAGTTTAATGAATGAATAAAGTTTAATGACCATTTGGGACTAGAGAGAGAGGAAGGAAGGGGGAAAGAGAGAAAGGTATTCTAGGCAGAAGGACTACCACAGGTAAAAGCAGAGAAACAGAAACAACATACTAAATTT
Source organism: Condylura cristata (assembly GCF_000260355.1). Taxonomy (NCBI): domain Eukaryota; kingdom Metazoa; phylum Chordata; class Mammalia; order Eulipotyphla; family Talpidae; genus Condylura; species Condylura cristata. Next base: position 5,378,427 of record NW_004567122.1, read on the forward strand.
TGGAAACTGTAATTAGTATAGTACAGGTGATGCATAATGCTAGTATAAGGGTTAGGGGAGAAAATGTCATCAAAAGACATGAATAATAGGGACAACTTCACAGATTTCTATGAGTCTTGCTATGAGTTTTTAGATGTTCCAGTAAGCAACAGGGCATTAGGAAAGGTACTACTGCAAGAAGCCATACAATAAATTAGCATTTTGCACAATTCCTTATGGCCAGTGCATAGAGGATTTATGGAGGATACTGAGCTGGAAGAAAATTGCCCAGAGACTATATTTAAAATATAGGGATAACCCTCCCTGTTGGTGCAGCGGGTTAAAGCATAGCACTAAGAAGATTAAGCCACTTCCGCATGAGTTCAATTCCCCGTCTGCCCCGGAGGAGATCCACATGGCACAGCAGACCTCTACTGACCGCCCGCTGCTCCCCTCAGCAGTGTACTTCATCGATCTGCCTGTTCTGCTCCCCACTCTGTCCCTGGTGAATCCTCTCACCCTCCGCATCTCTGGCCTGTACCCCAGTTCTGTATGAATAAATAAATCTTTTTTTTTTTAAAGTAAAATATAGGGACAAGAGGGGGTTTTTTGTTTGTTTGTTTGTTTTTTAAGTGCTAACAAGGGCAGTGATAGGTTCAAAGGAGAGAGCCTAAGAAAACGCATAGCAGTAGAATTGACAGGGCTCAAGAATTTATTAGATAGGGAGGTTTGACAGAACACCCACGTCTAACTAACGAAGACACGTAGTTAGGGAGATGAGAAAGCCAAGGAGTCCAGTTTGTGATTTGCTACTCATCAGGGGTCTGATGCATATCCAAGCATCTACTGAAGAGAGGACATTTCTAAGAATTAAACACTTCTGTTTAAATGTTTCTTTCCCCTAAAATATTTTACAAGGAATCACCCATGTTCTCTTTCTTCCATGATAACTTCTTGTAAGTACACCTTGAAGCCTTTTGATGGCCTATAGAGAATGTACTTATTCCTTCACTGAGAAAAATTTTCACAAATTTCTAATTCCTTGAACTCGGTGGGGCTCACAGGCCAGGTCATGACCTTTGCTCTTAAGTGACAAATAACCTCATTTCCCCTTGATTTGGCCTCTGAGACTATCTCCCACTGAGAGCACTTGTCTCCTCAGGTCCTTGGACTTCCCACCAAGATAAGACTTGCCCTTGAGCTATGAAATAACCACAAATGTTTTTCATTTTTCAAGACCAGTAGAGGAGACAACAATGATTGGGTGTCTTCATATGATGCTCAGTGGCCTGACATCATAGCTATTTCCCTGGGCCCATTTCAACACTGGACCAATTCTTCACTGAGTCATACAGAAACAAGATACATAATCTCAGTAATTACTATCTTCAACAGCCTAAAAGTAAGCATGTTATCAGAACACTGTGGGTACAATGAGAAAGAAATGCTCCCCTTGGAGAAAGTTGAGGAGACATTAGTGCTGGGATGTCATATAAGAAGAAATATTTAGAAAATATCTTTTCCAATTGCAGGGGAAAAGTTGAGCATACTTCACAAAAACAAAACCCCTTTTGTGCACTTTCTAGAAAAAAGTAGAAGCAAAACTAAGCACAGGTATAAATACAGTCATTAATAATTGTGCGTAGAGTTTAACGTCTGCTTATTTAGCAGTGCATCCATTCTTAAAATAGATACTTCCGCACTATTAAAAATACAGCATCTCCCTAGAAAGCGATTTTTAACAATGAATAGCTTGTTACAGCTAGCTAATGTTGCTGTGTAAACCCAAAACCTTTTAGTAAGTTTACATAAAAACTCTTATAAGGTCTGAAAAACATCTGTGATGAGGATCACACAATGCAGTAATAGCCATGGAGAACGGTCGGCAGCAGCTTCTCACCGCCTGCCAAAGTCTGTGACTCTTTTTTAAGATTATGGAGGCCATTCATTTTGTTTCCACAAACTTAAAGATGACTTAACCAAATCCCCTAACAGTAGCTAATGGTTCTTAATTATATGATGTGATTTGAAAAATGAAGAAGAAAGCCTTATTAACTGAAAGGCAGTATTATTACAAAAATTGTTTAAGTTTATATGACAGTAAAATTAAAAGGATGACACAGCAAAGTGGAAAAAATACCCCAAGAAGTAGTTAAGCAACATCCAAGTTTTCATTTTTCTATGCCAAGTTCTACATTTAAAGAACAAGTCTCAGTTACATTCAATTTTAGGAAAACTTGAAAAGTTTTGGAAGCAGATTTCATGGCAAAAGAATTTCATCCAAAGTCAGTTCTTTATTTAATTATGAATAAGTACATTTTACACCATTGCTTGAATTTCCTACATTTCCATGAGTAAAATTTTGACTACAAAGGTGAATAGTTGGGCCCTCATTAGTGGCACGACAGGTTACAATTCAGCACGAGTTCAATCCCCAGCCAGGGAGGTGAACGCAGCCGACCTCTCTTGTCTTACCCACTGCTCCCTTCAGCAGTATATTTCAGTAGATTTGCCTGTTTAGCTCCCACTCTATCTGGTGAATTCTCTCACTCTCCCACACCTCTGGCCTATACCCCAGTTCTTGTATGCATAAATAAATAAATTTTTTTTAAAGATTTATTTATTTGTACATACAGAACTGGGGTACAGGCCAGAGGCTCAGGGGCGGTGAGAGGCTTCACCAGAGACAGAGTGGGGAGCAGAACAGGCAGATCGACGAAGTACACTGCTGAGGGGAGCAGCGAGCGGGTCAGGAGAGGTCTGCCACGCCATGTGGTCTCCTCCGGGGCAGGCGGGAATCGAACTCATGCGGAAGTGGCTTTAGCTTCTCAGTCCAGTGCTTTAACCCGCTGCGCCACCAGGGAGGGCCAATAAATAAATTTTTAAAAAAAAAATTTAAAGGTGAATATTGATATGCATGGTTTGAGTAATCCTCATTGTTATAAGAATTTGTCTAGCAATATTTTGAACAAGAATAAAAAATAAGCATTCGACTTGCATGGATTCTACAGGATTTAGAACATGAACCTAGGAGGCATACCTGAGAATGCCTAAACCATTTCTTGTGGAGAAAATAACGTTATTTTGTTCAAATCTATTTAAGCACATTAGATACTCAAGATTTTTCACTCATCTACCTCTTGAACTTTTATAATAACTGCTACTTAGTGAATACAAGAATGTGCTCACCTGAGATTTTTCACTTGGTATTGTTTCAGAAACTATATGATTGATATTAAACATGAAGAATTTGATAATCATAAAAGTTAGACAAAAAAGATTCAAAGACCAGAAACAGGATTCAATTCCCTCTTCTGTTCAACAGCGACCAAATATAGGTCTACCAGATTCTAAAACTTAAGTTCTAACTTAATATTTTAAAATGCATGTTGTTTTTCTTCTTGAAAGTTAAAGAGGAGGTTTTAAAATGAGTATCATGAAAATAATGATTATAAAAGAAGATACCTAGCACTTGAACTGTTCTTAGAAAATATCTACTTTTAATTAAAAATCTAAGGAAACATAAAACATTGTTAAAAGAAATAGAAGACACAAAGAAATGAAAAGAGATCCCTTGCTCATGGATTGGAAGAATTAACATCATTAAAGTGGCCAACCTACCAAAAGCAATTTATAGATTCAATACTATTCCTATAAAAATCTCAATGACATTTTTCAAAGAAATAGAAAAAATACTGATGAAATTCATATGGAGCCACAAAAAAATCTCAAAGAGCGAAGAATAAGAAAGAGAATGGAGGTATCACACGTTGAGACTTCAAACTATATTACAAAGCCATAATAACTAAAACTGCATGGTACTGGAACAAGGACGGACATACAGACCAATGGAATTGAATAGAAAAACCAGATATAAATCCACAACTTTATGGACAGCTAATTTTGACAAAGGAACAAAGAATATGCAATGGAACAAAGAAACTTTGTTCAACAAATGGTACTGGGAAAGCTGGGCTTCTATGTACAAAAAATAAATAAATAACGCTAGATTACTACCTCGCACCATACACAAAAAGCAACTCAAAATGGATTAAAGACCTAGACATAATACCTGAAACCATAAAATATCTAAAAAAAAATATTGGTTAAACACTACATGACATACATCTCATTAACATCTTTAAAGATACACCACCCAAAGCAAGGATAATGAAAGAAAGAATAAACAGCTGGGACTACATCAAATTGAAGAGCTTCTGTACAGCCGGAGAGACACTACATAAAACAAACAACACCTCACTGACTGGAGAAAATTTTCACACATAATACAAATGATAAAGGTATACAAAGAGCTGATGAAACTCAACAAATGTAAAATTAGCAACCCTGTCAAAAAATGGGCAGAAGAGCTACAGACACTTCTCCAAAGAGGAAATGCTGACGGCCAACAGTCATATGAAAAAACTGTTCAGCATCACTTGTATTAAAAGAAATGCACATCAAAACTACAATGAGATAACACCTCACACCAGTGAGAACGGCCCATATTAAAAAAAGCCAACAATAAGTGTTGTAAGGGTGTGGAGAAAAAGGAACTCTTCTACACTGCTTGTGGGACTGAAAACTGATACCACCACTATGAAAAGTTGTGTAGAAGATTTCAAACTGCTAAAAATGGAGCTTCCATATGATCCAGCAATTCCACTCCTAGGTATCTACCTAAAGGACACAAAAACAATAATTCAAAAGGACAACTACACCCCTATGTTTATTGGTACCCTATTTACAATAGGAAAGATGTGGAATCAACCTAAATGTCCCAAAATAGGTGACTGGATCAAGAAGATGTGGTATATACACACAATGGAATAATATTCAGCAATGAAAAAGATAAGCTCATGCCATTTGCAGCAACATGGATGGAACTAGAAAAGATCATTCTTAGTGAAATAAGCCAGAAAGAAAACGAAAAATACCAGATGGTTTCATTCATAGTAGGAGTGTAAGGGATCAGGGTGGGGGGAATATATATATATTCATATACATACATATATGTGTGTATATATGTGTATATATGTATGTATGTATGTATGTATGTATATAGTAATTATAATAAAATAAAAAAGAACATCAAGTAACAACTATAAACCACAGACAATCTATGGGGTGGGAGAGGAGAACAAGATCAAAACTGGGGTGGGAAGAGCACATGGGACTATGGTGATGGCACACAGGTGAAGTGGTGGTAGGAAGTCCACAGGGATTACAACTGAGATGAAAAATGTACAAAATGAAGAATAATGTAAAAAATGTATTTAAAAAATAATAATAATTAAAAATAAAATAAATAAGGAAACATAAAATACTAGAATAAAAATTAGCTTCTACTACTGTGCAGTGCTGCTTTCCATATATCTAATGCTCTAATTAACTGTTTCACCTTAATCTTGGATGACCATGCATCCTATATAACTTTTATGTCACTTATTATAGGACTGTCAGAAAAGTCATGACAAGTCTTTTCTGTTTTCTACATAGAAAATGTATCATGACATTTCCATCAGCCCAAAATTAAGTAGGTACGCCAGTATTCACAGTATTATTTATATGGCCACTCTGCCTTTAAGTCAAGATATTTATATAAACCCAAATTAATATCTTATCTACCATCTCCAAAAGTCTATTCCTGTTCAGACATCCCTTATTATTGGGGATGGCTTGGAACCACTATTCATCTGTAAAAAGTCAGAAAACCAGGGATAACTTTGAATTCCTCCTCTTCCCTCATTTCTCTAATAAGTCACCAGCTATATCTTGTCTTCTCTTCTGCTTATTATCCCTCTCTCATAATTTCTTTCCTGAATTGTTGTAAAAGTTTTCTACTGATGTTTGTGCCTATAGTATAACCCTCTTCCAATCCACTCTAGCCCTCACAATTATGAGCATCCAAAAGTCACTTCTTATCACTTTTTATCATGTAGTCATCCCAACTTAAAATCTTTCAGTACTTCTGAAGAGCCTTCAGGATAAGCTCCAAAGAATTTTCAGGACTCTTCAGACCCTTTGTTAATCTCATCTTGCTTACATTTCCATTCTACCCCACTGAATGTGCTGTAGTTAACTAAGGTATGTCAACTTGTCTCAACTTTATTTAATCAATACAGGTTGCTTTCCTACTTCTTGGGGAACCCTCCATGTCTCCCATTTGTTCTAATGTTCACATCCTACAGGATGAAGTTCTAGAGTACCCTTCTGTGATTACCTCCTGATTAGACTCTCGGATGACAAAGCACTGGGCCACAGCTATTATGGAATAGGTTGTCCTTAATGAGCCAGGTTTCCGGTTTCCTCCAATTCTGCATATTTCTGAGCTTACAACTGTCATCCCATTGGATGAAAGACAGGGTAGTGGAGATCCACCTCTCCTCTTTAACGATGTCCCTAAATTATTTCCCCCAAAGTCTCCCAAAATGAAATTAAACTCTTTTCTAAATATTTTTGCTGATTTTTTGCCAACTCTGCTCATTTTGGGCTACATACTTTTCCTTATGGCTCCATAACCTTTACTACACACCCATGTGGTAGTGTGATATTCTGGTTACTTGTCTGTCTGAACTACTATGCTGTAAGTTCTCTGAGGCAGGGTTTTCATCTTTTAATTCCAACATTCAGAACTTAATTCCAACAGTCAAAACCAGATTGGATACACAGCAAGTAAGCAACTGATTCCTCATACTAACATAATATGATATTTCTTTACTGAATAAGACTAAATTAAATATAATGGTAATGATGCAGAGGAAAGGAAATATTCGTTTTAAAGAGATTATGACTTCTGGGGTAAATACCTGGAAATCTCTGAGAGCTAGAAATATCCTATATTATAAAACTACAGGGCACCTTTCTTTTTTAAAGCTTTGATTCATGACAATGTTTATTTAAATAGCATCATAGATTTTTAGAACAGAAAGGAAACATACAACCTAAATATTTTCAAACTTTGACTTAGTATTATATCAAAATATATTCAGATCCCGAGTTTATGAGCAATGTACAGCTATTGTCAAGAAGCTAATGGGAATTGTCAGGGTATAAGGACCTTGTCCTTCTACTTCTCTAGGCACCTCTCACTGAGGCTTTGGAGATTCTAAGGTTGTGAACCAAACCTTAGCAAATTATATGCTAGTCCAAATGTTATCTGCTAAAAAAAAGAAAGGGCCCTCCCTGGTGGTACAACTGGTTAAAGAGCAGCACTATGAAGCTATCTGCAGGCACTGCAGCATGAGTTCTATCCCTGGTCAGTGAGGTGAACCACTGTTCTGTCCTAGAACGGTTCACAAATTCCCTGGAAAAGATAAACCTGAGCTAATTTCAGGAAAGGTGAGAACATATCTGGTCAGAGAAGTTGGGAAGATTCTCTAAGGCAATGGAAGGAAATCAAGTAAAATACAGAACAGTGGTGAACAGTTTGGTTTCTCCAAAGTGGTCACTAAGTACAGGGTGTTTACTGGGATCCACACCTGTGGAAGGGCAAGTTGGAAGCAGGACGGGGTGAGGGAAAGATAGTGACACAGGTGGAGCCCCATCTTTATGCCTCACCTGGCTCTGCCACTAGATGCCCAGAAGAGTGGAACCCTGGGAAAGGCAGCCTTCTGATGCTGCAATGATTGGAGAAGGGCCTGAGAAAACAGCTGGACAGCAAGCCCACTCTGCAGGGCTCTGCACATAACAGTCACCACAAAAGAAAATTGAACAGATGTCCAGGATTGAGACCCAAATTCCCAAGTGGAAAGTAGCAGGCAGAGGAGCTAGAAATTTCCAATGCCATGTTTTACAACTGGCAGCTAACCCTGTTGGAGAGAATTGGCTGCATATACCTCTCCCCAGTGGTCCTTACAGTGACACCATGGAGGAAGACTGAGATTACAGAAATTGGCAAGTTCCAGTGAGGGCTTTACTTTTCTGAAAGCCAGTTGATATGCACAAAACTGTACCATTTTCCTTCCTGTGTCTGAAAACCCAGGTTTGAACCACAATGAATAAAAGCTCTGAACAAGAGGACACTCGCTCTGTTGCTGGCTCAGATGGAAGAGGTCACAGGCCACTCTGTACCTCTTCAAAGGAAAGCTCTCCCCCTTCACAGTTCCTGCTGCCTCCACAAAATCATTTCTGCCTTGGTCAGGGGAAACAGTCTCAAAGGAATATCTTGACAAAGGACATTTCATTCTATTTTCACATGTATTGGCAACGATGTACTGAAGGTAAAACTATGTGTCAAATACAAAGGTGGATGCTGAGAATGCGATGACAAGTCAACAAACTTCAGTCCTGTTCTTAGAGTTTGTAGTTGAGATACAAGTATTAATTGCATAAATCATTAAATTAATCTAATCTAATAAATCTAATGTAATCTCAAATGGTTATGAATTCTCAAAGAAAAAAACAGAATGAAAAATACATTAAATAATATTTTTGATGTTTTAACCATCTGGAGCACTAACACTGATACAGAATAAAGCATCAATGTTATCAGGCACTAAGAATTTAAGTTTATGTACCCTTTAATTAAAAATTTCAAGTTTAGTCATTTTAAAGAAATTCTAACTTACCTATTACGCTGAAAAACTAAGGGGAATATTATCCCCAAAAATGTCCATGTATAGACTTTGACAATCACGGGGCTCACTTTTTTCATTTACTATATTATCACCTTCATCTTTTTGTCATTACAAAGTGACATAGGGAAATTTCAATTGCTATGAAAAATCCTTACTCCTCAGGCCACTATTTCTGACATTGTAAAGAATATCTCATGTAAGAAGCATGATGTTATATTCAAAAAGGCTCTTGGGTATGACATTTAGCTTTTTCTAAATAAGAGCCTTAAAGGCAAAAAGTAACATTCTCTAGTTAAGATAAAACAGTTGGCAAGGAAGTCATAGCACCTGACTGTCAAATATGTCAGACTACGTGAGGAAAGATGAATCCTATTTACCTTATTTTAAGGAAAAAGACACTTATCAGATGCTTAGTCTGGTCGATTTTGGAAGATTTGGAAAGTACTATTTTCTTTTGGTGATTCTGCAAATAGATGCTATTATTGAATTCTTATCCATAAAGAGAAAAATAATTAATTCAGGACAATCTGCCTCTACTTCTTATGGTCAAGAATTTGCTTGCACAAGATTTTGCTATTTTTAAGAACTATTATTTTCACCAGAGTCATTACAAAATTCATCTCTAGAATCAGATAAAAATTTATAAGTGTTTCTACTGTGGATTGCACCAAAGAGTTAAAAGACTTCAACACATTATACATATATTCATACATAGGGCCAAAGGGATACCATTCTCATTTTTCATCATCAAGGCATTTATAAGACTTCTATCTCCTTTTGCTTTTGTGACCTCTAGCCAGAAAGGTCAAAGTAAATAAAGGTCAAGATAGATGTCAAATCAAGCAATTACTAAACAGGGAACTTGGCAGTGACCCTCAGATTAGAAATGTTGACCTGTCACAGCAACAGGGGAAAACCTTCCTGCAACTCCTCCTGCTTTATGAAATACAATCTAGATGTGCAGCCTAGACTAAAAAAAAAAATTGATACCCTTCATTTGTGTTTTAATCTTTTCTACCCTTCATTTCGAGGTTGCCCTCCCATTTTCTCCTTGGTTATTGGCTCTGAATATAGACATTTGAGAGGAAAAATTAGTTGGAATCAAGGATAGGAAGGGACAACATATCTATGCAAAATGAGAACAAACCAGCAACACACAAAATGTGCTAAGATGACACCTACATTTATTCACCTAATTTTATTTGGAACTTCATGAGAATTAGACAATTTGTTTGTCATCAGTGATCCCAGCCCACAATGCTCCTATTATTTTATGCCTTGGGCCACTTGTTGGAATGCATGTTTTAAATATGCTTTGAGAGGTAACTCTAAAAACTTGCAAATTCATTTACATGCCTTAATCTAAACTCATATAATATCTCAAATCTCACTCTTTCCTCATTAGTGCCCCCCAAATGTTCTACTTCCCACCAGAAGTCATGGTGAAGAAATGGCCTTTAAATCAAAGAGTCTGAAACCAGCCCCCATACCCGTACTACAAGAGGTTCCTGAGCCGCCCTGCTACCTGCCTCACAGGTGCTCCTGGGGAACTGAGCAGCCTTGTCTGCTGCCACCCTGGAGCCCAGGGCCTCGCCCAGTAAAAGGTCCCATGAAAAACAAAAAGCCCCGGGCCTCCCTGGCAGCACTGGGGTTAAAGTCTCAGGGCTATCAAGCTACTGACATCCACCGTAATAGGAGTTCGATCCCAGCCAGGGAGGTGACCCACATGGTGCGGCAGACCTCTCCTGTCTCCTTGCTGCTCCCCTCAGCAGTGTATATCAGTATGTCAGTTCTACTCCCCACTCTGTCTCTGGTGAATCTTCTCAATCCCCACACCGCTGGCATATGCCCCAGTTCTTGTATGCATAAATAAATAAATGTAAATGTAGGGAAAAAAAAAAAACTAAGACAAAAACACCAAGCTCGTGGGCCAACTGTCAATCCACATCTTGCAGCAAGGGAGGAGTAAGAGTTATCAGAGTTGGGGAGAGAGAGGACAGGAGTGGGGGGAAAGGAGGTGGCAGTACACGCGTAGATTAATCACTATAGAAAGACTACCCATGATGTGAGAAAATAATTAAGTTAAAAGAATATATTGCTCTTAGTACCCAGTGTAACACTGTAGATCATATTCCCTCCAGAATTCCTCCACTCCTCAAACACCCCATCCTTATATTAGTTCTCCATTTAGAAAAAAAAAATTTAAAGATTTGCCTATCTATTTTTTGAGTTGAGGAGAAAAAAATATGAATACTATTTATTGTATTATTTTAGGATTTGACTATTAACTTTTCTTTTCCCTTTTGACCTTCACAAATTCATAAGGGAAATGGCCAATTAAACACCTAGTCATACATGTTCATAAATTATTAAATGCTGTTGAATTGATGGACTGGACTGCCAAATTTCATTATTTCCAGTACAATTCATGGAATCAAAAAACCTTATTTGAAAATCTGACATTGAAGTAAGCTAAAAAAAAAAAAAAAAAGACGAGGACCAAAGGCTAATTAAAAACCAAAAGCCCCACTTCCCCTAAAATGATACAGCTATCAATCTGTATTGGAAAGTATACCAGGAAGAATTACCCAGAAGAAAAAAAGGCTTTGGAAAATGAAAGTCTCACTTTACACATCACAAAAAGTCTTATATTACCAAACTTTAAATGTTAATACAAAAGGAAGAGAGTAAACATATTACTTTCAAGGAATTTTTGTTTCAATTCAAATTTCAAAGACTTTCATTCAGATCAAAAAAAATTAATTTAAGTAAGTCATGATTTGAACAACTACTCAGCTGCTCACTTTAGAAAAATAAAACAAAACAAAAAAATTCCCATATGAAGATGATGACCAAACTACCTTAAATTCTCTATAAAGCACACTTTCTAAGTTTAGTTATTTTATGTTGGTATTCTCACTGCTTTAATTCTTTGTCCAAGGGCTCTTCCTTGGACAAAGAAAGTTTGACTTCCTGTCTGGTTATTATTATTACTACTACAACAATTACTATCTGATTCTTCCAGTCACCAAGAAAGTTGAAGTAGCACATGCATTTTGGTGATTTTGGAAAGTTCATAGTCTCCAAAGATTTCTTATGAATTCTATTTATCGATTTTAGAAATATTTACATTCATGTTGGAATACTGCTTCTGCATCTATACATGGGGGAGCAGGGACAGAATGAACTTTTAGAAATTCTAAGTTGCTTCACTGAAAAAAATCAACTTCATCTCTACTTCATGCATCTTATTTACAAAATTCCCAGAACTGAGGCTAAAGGAAAAAATCCCTCTAATAACCCCTGAGAATTACTACATCTTATTTCTTCATTGTGTCTGCGGTTAAGAAAACTGTGAATGAATAAGACTGAAAATGCAACTTGTGACAGCTTGACGTATTTTCTGTTTTCCCAAGAGGTATGGCCAGCTTTAAAAAAAAAAAAAAAGTTGTGTAGTGAAAAATAATCATCTAAGAGTAAAACCAGCATTTAAACAGGAGTGGATTTCCTTTACGTTTTACCCCTATGGCTCCCAGATATGAATCACAGGAAAAAAGGCACTCCCTGTAACCAGCATGTCTCCTGCCCTCCTTCAAGAATGCCAATTAGCTTGGGTGGAGCCAACATGGGTGTAATTTTACACACTGGGATATTTTAATAACATTTTCCCCTTTTAGACAAGGGACGTGTTGGCTTGAGGCAAACTGAAAATAAAATTAGCTAAAAATAGGGCAAAGTAAGAGTTTAGAGTTAGGAAAAATCAAATTTGACTGATTTCTGTTTATTTTTAACATTTTCTTTATTCCTTTTGAGAACTTTGAAATAAAAAAAATAACCTTTAAAATGATCACAAAGCACTGGGAATCTCAAAATTTTACCCTTAAGTTTAATTTAAGGCCCATTCTCCCTAGAAGTGTATTTCTCAAGGCACTAGAGAATCAATGACAAATATAAAATGAATTTAGAAAATTGAATTGCTCCATAAAATGTAATTTAGGACAGTCTTATAGGGATATACTTGTTAAGTACTGCTTTTATTAAGCATAATTTTTATATGTAGAAAATATATAGCTACCTATAAAATCGTCATAGGTATGGTTATTCTCCCTATATAAAAATCTATTTGCAAAAATCTCTTAAGTACTACCCAAATGCTTAATCTTTATCAAAACATCCTAAAAAGCATATATATGATGGACTATTATCCTGCCAGAAGAAAGAAGGAAATCCCACCATTTGCCACAATATGTGTGGACCTTGAGAGTTTTATGCTAAATATAAAAAGGCAGATAGAAGAAAACAAAAGTTGTGTGCTATCAGTTACATATGGAATCTTTAAAAAAAAAAAGTCAAACTCATGGAAACAGAGAGAAAACTGGTTGTCTGAGGCAGAGGGTGGAGAAAATTAGGAAGAGGTTGGTAAAAGAGTACTATCGTTCAGCTTTAAGATGACGGGTCAGAGGAGTTAATATATGATATCATGACTATAGTTGAAAGCACAGTACTGAATAATAGAAATTTGCTAAGACAGTAGAATGTAAATGTTCCCACCATAGTAAAAAGAGAGCAAGAACGAGCTAAATATGTGAGGCTATGGATGTGTTCATTATTCAACTAGATGTGGAATTCTTTCACAATATCATATAACCACTGTGCACACTTTAAATATATTACAATTTCAATTACACCTCAGTAAAAGATAAAGACAATCCTATCTATCAATATGCAGTAAAAATATATACTTTTTAAAAATCCAGGATATTTTCTGAAGTCAATTCATTTGATCCTCTTATGACTTTATGATTATTTTTATGGTCTCCAGCTACTTACTGAAAGAGTAGGTTGTATTCCAGACCTCCTTAATTCCCATATACTATGTCACAGTCATTTTTTCAGAATGTAACTTAACCCCCCAATTTTAATGTAATCCATCTTTCTTTTGGAATTTAGAAAAACACAAGTAGGTGGGTCAAAGCTTCATGCAGATGGAAAGATTTGAGCAGAGCCAGTCGGAACAGTCTGGATAGGTACAGAGACATAAGACATGTACTACCAAGAGGGGGAAAACTAATAACTTTGTAAAAAAAAAAAAAATGTAGCAAGCACGTATTACCAAATATTGCACTGAGCATTTAGCCAAAGTTATCTCGTTTATTTCTTAGTTCACAGGATGAGTTCAAAATTTCCTACTAACAGATGGGTTTTGTAAACCAAGAAATTTGCCCTGAAAAGTTCTAGGTAATACAGAAAGCAGATCCAGGTAAGTTAGAAAGAGAAGATGCACTCTACCCTCATCGGTTTGTCACTCAAAGGTCAAGTTCTTGACCTTTATTCTGCACCATTTTACAGGAAGGTCATGAAAAGAAAAATGCATGGAAATTGCTTGACTGCATAAGAGTGCAGTCAAGCAAGTGAAGAGTGAAGGAAAAATAAAGTTGGATAAGCAGATTACAAAGTACCTGACAATTTAAAAGAAATTTAATTTGATGTAATTAGCAATGGGATTTTTAAATATATTTTGAACAGGAAGAAAGATGGCAAAGGACGGTGTTCAAAGAATTCTTGTGTAAGGACTAGAAGACTGAAAGGGAGTAAAAGATGAAGACAAGGGGGGTAGTTAGGAAACTAATTCAATGATTCCAATATGAAGTGATGAAGGTCTAATCCAGATTGGTCAACTTGATCATGAATCAGAAAGAAAGGATATAGAAAACAATCAGAGGGAAGATGCAACATAGCTCCAGGACTAATTAGATGCAAGGACTGAAGCAGAGGAATGATGAGTCAAACATGACTGGATGGTTTCAAGCCTAGAAGACTCAGGAGATGGCGCCACGAAGAGTAAAACTGGGAGGAAACAGTGGTGGGAGACACGAGTTTGTGTTCAGGCTTGTTGGATTTTAGTGACTGATGAGTAGAAACTTGGACATGAGGACTGATTTTCAGATGGGCAAATAACAACCATTATAAAAAAGGGTACTGGGTAATAATCAATATTGCAGATGTGTCTGAGTTGCTGCTGAAGACCACAGAGAAAGAGAGAATGGCCCTAGGGTTTTTAGGATAAGGAGTTTCCATAAATAAGAGTGCCTGCAAATACTGAGGATATGCAGGCAATAAGGAAAGCCAGCTTCTTCTCATTAAGGGACTTACAATGTATTTGGGGAGATAACAGAACACACATAGCACCATCATGTAATTACTTATCTCCACTGGGATGCAAGCTGCATAAGGGCAGGAACTAGCAGCGGAAGTATTTTAGGCACTCAGTAACAGTTGCTGGATAAATGAGTAAATCGATCATCACATATCTCAACAACTAGCACAGTAAAATAGTTGGTGCTCAACAAAGCTTGTTGATCTGAGTTAACTAATAATTCTGTCTTCATTTCTAAGGAGATTTTGATTGAAATATGAATTATAAAATTCAGTCAAGTTCATTAAGAATTCAAAGAAAAGTACATTATTGAAGTATTACAAAACAAACAACCCAAAAACCTCATTGAGTGGCTTTGAGAGAAAGGAGAAAGCTAAGTAAGAAAGGAAGGAAGAACAGGAAAAAAACAGTCACTAAAACACAAAGACAGCAGTGAGTCTGCAATACCCCCTATATCAGTTACAATTTGTTTGGCATAAGTGAAGGATATGACATAGAGAATCAAAAATCACCAGTGCTTAGGTTGCAAGGTTAGTATTGAAGATATGTACCGGCTGGCTAAGGCAACAAGAGAAATTGACTAAAAACCACACCAAGGTTTGTGAGGGACTGTGAGGATGACGGTGAAGGAAGTCCAGGAGAGAGAGAAGGATGTGTGTGATTGCAAACGTGGATGCCCCTAGTTCTCAGAGAGGGATCACTTAAATGAAATTTTCTTGAACGAGACAAATAAAAATGGAACTCATTACGGACAAAAACAAAGTTTTATAGAGAGTGCCTTCAGGTCTGGTTCATTTCCAGCTGCTCTCTGTAGACCAAAGACCTCTGCTTTTTTGAAGGTGTTTCATTCCTCGAAAACTTTCAATGTGGCATGATTGGTTTGTGTATGCACTTCATTAAAAAAAAGTAATTAATTAACAATAAAGGATTCACCAATAATGACAATAACCTGAGTGAATGGTCCCGCAGTTTTAACCAACAGAACTAGATTAATAACATCCAATATGCATGACTGACTCTAGCTGATGTGCTTTTCTTCCTCATCTGCATTATGAAGCAAGACCATGTTTGACTTCAGTCACCTACAAGACCAAGAGAGACCTGAACAACTTTCACATTTGACATGAGTTTCCTATACCATTTAATAGACACTGTCCAAAGATTTAAGAGGAAAGGAAGAAAACGGATATGAAAAAGGTTTATTTCTAGGGAATCGCTTCCTGTACTGGCCTTCTCCATCAGTTTTAACAATGCAGCCTTAATTGCATTGCCTTTATACTCTTCACTGTATTGTATTCACAGAAACATCACTTTCTACACGTTGAAGGTTGTGGTAAACTGTCCAAAAAGTTTACCTGTGTTTATTATCACTTCTCATTTCCTGCCTGTCTAACATTTTGTTAATTCTCAAATTAAAAAATTTCTAATGTTTTCATTATTGAATCAGTGCTGGTGCTCTGGGCTCAGTGATCTTTGTAATTATTTGGGGGACACCACAAACCATATCCATTTATGAAGGTGAATTTAATTGACAAATGGTATATGTGTTCTGACTACTCCACTAAATAGGATTCTTTCCCTCTATCCAGGCATCTTAATTCCCCCAAACACAGTAACATTGAAATGAAGGCAACTAATAACCCTACAATAAGTGTTCAAATGAAAGAAAGATGTGCATCTCTCACTTTAAAGCAAAAGTTAGAAATGAAAAACCTTAGTGAGGCAGACAAGTCAAAAGCCAAGACACAGCAACATTTTGGTCTCTCATGTCAAATAATTAGGCAAGTTGATAGTGCAAAGTTTTTGATAAAGAAGGACCATTTAATTGCTGGTAAGGAAAAGTTTCAGTGGTCTCAATAGAAGCTTAAACTAGTCACAACACTTCTCTCCAGGCAAAGCAGAATCCACAGCAAAGTCCTAACTGTTCAGTTTTATGAAGGCTGAGAAGGTGAAACACTCAATATAGAGGCACACCAAGCTCTCCAGCTTTGATCTTTAATGACTACACTAACTAATAGATTTTCAGTGCACACAAAATAGCCTTTAATTGGAAGAGGATACCATCTAGGTTTTTTGTAGCTTCATAGAAATGAACGCCTGCCTTCAAAGCTTCAAAAGATCGCCTGGCTCTCTTGCTAGGGGTTCATGATGTGGATAAAGTCTAATTTGAAGCCAATGCTTATTTACCACTCTGAAAATTGTGCTAAAACAACTCTGCCTGCGCTTTATAAGTGGGAGTTGGGGGAGGGAATCTATATGACAACATGTCTGTTTACAACATAGCTTATTGAATATTTTACCCCCATTGTTAATACCTACTGATTGGAAAATTATTACTTCTCATTGACAATGTACCTGATTACTAAGAGCTCTGAGGGAGTTTTACAAAAGATATTATAATATTGTTTTCATGCTAACACACCTATTCTGCAACCCCTGGGTACAAGGGGAAACTCCAACTTCCAAGTCAATTTTTAACAAATGTTTAATTTTTCATAGACAGTGATTCCTCTGATAGCACTGAGAAAATGAAAACCTTTTGGAAATAAATGACCATTCCAAATGTCATCAAAACATTTATAATTTGTGGAAGAATGTGAAAGTGTTTCTACTAATGTGGGTTTGGTAAAGTTTATTCAACCCCTGCATGACTTGAGTTCAAGTCTTCAGCAGAGGAAGTAACTGCAAAGATGATGAACTATGGAGTAGAATTAGAAAAAGTGGAATCCATAGATGTGACTAAATGGCTGCAGTCATTATGTAAAAACATTAATGGCTGAGCAAACAACATTGTTTCTTGGAATGGAATCTATTCCTGGTAAAGATTCTGTGAGCAGTGTTGAAGTAACAACAAAGGATATGACATAAACTTAGTTTGATAAAACAGAGGCAGGGCTTAAAAGCACTGAATCCAATTTTGAAAGAAGTTCTGCATAGGTCAAATACTATCAAACAGAATGACATACTACCAAGAAATCTTTCTTCAAAGGAAGTCAATCCACCTGACCCACTTCACTGTCTTATTTTAAGAAATTGCCACTGCCAATCCAACCTACAAGAACCACAACCCTTATCAGTCAGTAGCATTAACATGAATACAAGACACTCCACCAGCAAAATAGTAGGACTTCCAAAAGACTCAGGTGATAGTTAACAATTTTTATCAATAAAGTATTTTTAATTAACGGATGTCTACTGTCTTTTAGACATAATGCTATTGTCCACTTAATAGATTATGGTATAGTACAAATATAACTTATATGCACTAGAAAACCAAAAGAATTGGGTGATTCACTTTCTTGCAATATTCATTTTATTGAGTAACACCTGTAACTAAACTTGCAATGGCTCCAAGGTGGGCCAATATATAAAGCACTTATTCAAGTGAAAACTGACTTCCTGACAAATGCTACGATTTCTTCCTCTCTTTGCAGATTTATAAACTATATTTTAAATACTGATTCTTAATCTCGAAAAGGTAAAAATGACAGCCCTCATTCATAACGTAAATAGCATGCTGTGAACTGGGACTAAGGCATTATCGCTATCAACGGAATAACTAAGAAAATATCTCTACATATCCTAAGCCAAAAAGACAATTTGCCAATCTTTTCTTGATGGGATTTCATGGCTCCAGCAAAGAGGCGAGGCCACCACCCACACAAAAATTCACTCAATGATTAGCCAATTATCTGAAATTTCATTACCAGAATGTTGTTATCCCTTTGGTTGACAACTTTGATCCCTACAAAAGTGCAAGTTCTTTTGTTGGCATTAAGAACTCCCTGTTTCCAGAGACAAGTCCTGACTACTTAATTTTGCCAGGCCTAGCTTTCCTGGTTTGCTAAATCTTTTGCCTATGATATGGTCAGGTCCAACAAATATTTCAAGATGAAAGGTCAAAGATGTAACTGCACTGTAGGCCAGAGAGAAGAAACTATGTCAAATGTTAGTCTAAAATAATCTCTTGTAATTTATTTTCACAAAAATTTTATAAGGATAAAGAAAAAACCTTTTAATTTTATTAAGATGCAAACTGAAAACACTATGTTTCTGTCTTAGTCAATAATTTATGATACACAAGACTGATGGAACCAAACTTTTAATTTAAAAAAATCACTTTTTAAAGTATAACATTATGAAAACTTTACAAAAAGGCAGAGCCAGTACCAATACATAATCTCCCTTCCAGGAAACTTTTTTCATTAATCAATTAATATGAATTGAGTATACATATTTAGTTTAAAATATTTAAATCATATATACACTTACCTAATTTTAATATGTGCATTTAAAATTTATATTTAAATATATTTTTGTGTATATATAAGTATACATCTTTAGGTCAAATGTGTATCTAAATGAACTGCAAAAGGCCACACTGGTGTTTCCTCTGAAGAAAACAGAGGAAAATTAAAGTCAGTAAGTCATTCATCATCCCTAGCCCAAATATATAGAGATCTATCTATATATACCTCCAAGTAAGATCCACTTCATCCCTTTATTTAGCATTCCACCAACATTTAAATTCTCAGTGCCTAGATGTACTACAAGTATCTTCTAACTAATTGTTGGCCACTTCTAATAGCCTATCTTTAAAATATTAAAGTTTTACTAAACATACAATTTTATTTGGATTCATTTAATCACATTGAGCATAGGCAAATCCCTTCATTGTTTCTTCTAATCTCAACAGTAAGGAACAGAGGGATGCCATCTATTTCCGTATGGATAAGTGTATAAATGTGCACCACGATACAAGATCTTTTGTGTAAGACAGTCATCAAATGTAAAAGCAGAGATTAGTACTCCATTCCCTACTAATATTCAGATACTGTATAATTGAGGGTTTCAAGGTAACCACTCAATGTAAAAATGTCCATTATGTTATCTGAAACTGTTTGGATCAAGAAAAACTCTTCAGTGAAGAAGCTCCATAAGGTAAATATGCATTGGTCCGATGGATTTAGTGTTTCAAGCAAACTTTTGACCAAATTAGTTTGTTACCACCTATTCCATCTCTTCAATTCCATAAATGTAGCTATGAAAATTCTTATTAAATCCTTTCACCTAGCACAAGCAAAACCTGAAAAATAATTAATAATGCTGACCCTTAATTTTCACTTCATGAAAATAAAACATTTCAGAGGGGAAAGAAAAATATCCCAGTAATACCACTTTTAAGTTCAGCCATTGAAATTACTGGTATTGTTTTAAAATTGCAGTGATGTTGGTTTATAACACTGCATATGATTTAGGGGTACAGGTTCAAGCCCCTTGGATGTCACCACACCTCACCCAAAAACGAATGACCCATAGTCCATTAGGTGTGCTCCCCATTTTGCTCCACACCCCCCATACTCCCACTTTGGTAGCCTTGATTCTGCAGTCAGATTTTTAGCATTCTGGTTTAGTTTCATCTGTTCTTTTTTGTTTTTTGTGTGGTGTTTTTTTTTTTTTTTAGTAACCTGATTCACAACTTTCATTGGTTTTTAGAGGCACAGGATTCTCTCTCCAGGTGTTGTTACTACCACCCCACCACCAAGGCACCCTCAGTCCACCGTAGTCCAATGCCCACTGACCACAGACTATTGAGCTCCCTCCTGACTTCGTTCTTGTCCCTGTTCCCCCCACCTCTGGACTCCTCAGTTCTACACTCAGATCTGTAGAGTTTGTTAAGTTTGGTTGTATCCAACCATTTTGTTCCTCTATATTCCACATATAAACAACACCATCCGGCATTTGTCTTTCTCCTCCAGACAGGTATTCGTGGGCTCTTTTCCCATCTTTATAACCACCTTACTGGCTTAAATAAATTCACTGGATCTCTGGCATCTTAATTATGGATTTGCTTCTACAGGAAGATACCAACCAGGAGTATCAGGATTTTGCACAAGAGCCATGTTAATAACTTCAGCTGGAAAGATGTAGCTCCTGAATGAATGAAGCCAACTTATTAACCCCAACATGCAGAGTTTGGGGTTTTTGAACAAGGATTGCTAGAAAAGAGTTTTGATTCTATACAAATACTAGTCCTCAGGCTGTGTCTTATTTACAAGAGACAACAACAGATTTGATTTTATTTCCTTTCTCCCTCCATTCTAACTTTGCCTTCTGATATAATGCTAATGCACCTAGCTGTCAAGACCAGCTGACTGTCCACTTGCTCCTCCTATATTTACAAGTTTTTATTGCACAAATGGGTCTTCCTTATATGTATTTTTAGTAAATGGAATACATCCCTTTGAAGATCTTTCTCTTAACATCTCTTCCTCTAGACATCTCATTGATGCCTACGGTCCAAGTTAGGATATAGACACTAATCAGAATAGTCAGGCTAACCATGATAACTCCAGTATTTATGGACGGCCAAATGAAAATAAACAGGTCAGGATAAAACTTACTCTGAAAACAAGCAAAAGTAAGCTTAATAACAAAACAAACAAAACTAAGCTTAATAATAAAGCTCAGCAAAAGTAAAAATGAAAACAACTTTTATCCCTGTAATTTTAGTGTGAGATTTCATCAGAATTTTTTTCTTATTGTATGGCGTGGTCAAACTTTAAAGAAATAAAAGGACACATTAAATGCAGTGTCCCCACAAGAGCTAATTACCTTCAGTGGTTTTTCTGTAAACCAGAGTATTAACTTAATGTACCCATCTTTCATGAACTTGCTACATAAACGGGGCCAACCAGTATCTGTGCAATTGTCTAGACATGCTTGCCTTTGTGGTTGAAACTCAAGTGCTTCCTCCCACACAAGAGAACTGAAAACACTCTCCTTTCTTTGAAAAAGTTAAAGTATCTGCGATATTTCCTATTTATTTTTGTCCAAAATGAGACACTGTTGTAAGTGAAAAGGAGTGCTAAAATAATCCTAAATAATAATTGATAAACCAAGATTCCAGCAAATGTAAACCAGTCACCCTACCTATCCTTTCTTCTATATTTAATTATATAGCAGATATTCTGACTATATATCATCCTTAAAAGGTATTTTCAAAGTCATTACTGCATTTTACTTCAATGGCATTAATATGCAAATAAATAATACAGTTGTGCTCACATTTAAATGTATTCTAACAATTTATGAAACAGTTGGGACCTTACAATAACCTACCCTAGATTATGGTGCTCATTAGTTTAATATCATAATTACCCATTTAATACTATTTGGTTAATTTTTACACTCTTTCCTTTTTATTCACACACTTTTTTTTCTTTTTTTATATATGTATTTTTTTTTAATTGTTGTTCCTCTCAGTTGTAGTCCCCATGAAATCCCCACCACCAAGTTACCCACGACCGTCAACATAGTCTCTTGTGCTCTTTCCGCTCCTGTTCTGATTCCTCTTCCTTCCCCTCCCCTGTTGAATGTCTTCAATTTATCTTTAGGCTACTAGTTTTTCTTTTTGCTTTTATTTTGATCTTTTTTTCCTGAGCCCTTAGTTACCTGATATGCCTCCTATAAGTGAAAAACATCGGATATTTTTCTTTTTCCTTCTGAATTACTTCACTGAGCATAATCTTCCAGCTCCATCAATGTTTGCTGCAAACGGCATCAGTTTATCTTTTGACTGCTGTTTATGCAGAGTATTTATGGACAAATAAATACCCAGTAAACCCTTTCAGTTTAAATGTACATAACAAAATAAAACATATCCCATTCCTTCTTTTTCTTTTCCATTTTGAAGGACATGCAAATGCAGGGAAAACATGTTTCTAGATTCCTTAAGTCAAATACTATTTTTCTTCCACAAAGGTCGTTTGTTTGTCTTGCTAACCTCCTAGTCTACCCTCTCTATTGTCTTCAAAACTCTTATTCTCACCCATATAAATAAACATGGGGAAAATAAATATTGATGTAATTTTTTAGTTCAACAGTTTTTTAAAAAAAAAATTATGAAATAAAAGAGGATTAGAGGGTATTTTATTGAAAACTAAAAAAAATTTGAAACATTGAATTTACTTTAATATTTGCCATACATAGCATGAAATGTAACTTATATTTAAATATTTAGAAGAAAGGTAAGGAGTGAACACAATGGATGATGCTGGTTCACTGTGGGTGCTTTGTTGGTGACTGTGGCCTGGTTTGGTTACACTATCTGAGAAGAAACATCCTTTATTTGTAGAAAACAAACCATGATTTCAACCAATGTTACCTCAGTTAAAAAAAGTTATCTGAAAATTAAAATTAAAATATTTAGGAGTGTCTTCAGACAGAGTACAATGAATAATCATACTAAGAATAACAACAGAATAGACACATCCCAATTGAATTAGATTTTACTGTGTATCTGTGACAATACTGATAAGGGATTTGTGGGGAAAATGGGAAAAAGTGATTTTCAAGAAGGAAAAACCGCAGCAAAAAAAAATAGTTAACATAGAAATATTCTTATTAATGTTGGGTACCTTTTCCAACATCTAATCTTTGAACCAAGTAGTATAAGTCCATGTTCATCTATTGCAGAAAGGCTGGTAGATTTTCTAACACTTCTTGTAGAGTCTGAAAATTTAAGCTCTGTGATACGAGGGAGCTTATTCTCCACTTTATCCTCAAAATATTGCACAGCATCTAACATCTAGTAAGTGCTCAATCAATTTATTAATTGATAAATATGAAGTCCATTATTTGGGTTCCATATTTCAGTAATTAAAGTTTAGTCTAAGCTATCACCAATTAAAAGCAGTCCTAAGAACTTGAATTAGCAGTAGTAGTAGTACTCTGATTAGAAGTGTGAGGTCATTTCAAAGTTCAGTGCAAACTTGGGTCATATTGGTACATATAAAATACACAGTAAAACCTGGTAATCCCTGCTTGTTCCATACACAACCTATTGCATGTTAAAAGAACTTTTGTCAAAGCAGAGTAAATTAGAAGAACAGGAAAGCCTGTTAATTCATCATCCCTGCTTCATTTAAGGAATTAAGAAAAGACAAGGTGAGGCACAATCATTCTTTAAATACAGATTCCAGTCTTATGGAGGAAGAACTGGATTGTTCTATGTAATCAAGAGCATATAAGATACAGTAAGGCAATTTGCAACTCAATGTTAGAATAATTACTTTAATAGAGCTGAGCAGAATCAAATGACTTACCTTCTTTGAGATACTGTGTTCTCTATCTGAATGGATAAAAAGCTGTATTAGAAAGATAAACCTAACTCAACAGAACTTCCAAATTGCTGTTGTTTTATCATGCTGTTGTTTATATCTATATATGTAAAACATAAAATGCTAAATTCAAATACTTAATATAAGCAGCTTTATGTGAATTACTTTCAGCATACATAAAATGTTTGACTATGTTATGGAATTTTTTCATTATTTCTATTATAATTTCAGAGATATATACCAACCCTCACAAAAATTATTTGACCCACTTCAGAAAGATGTCTACATTTTAAGAACAATTATTGCATATAGCTAGTTGTTAACATGGTGATAAGTTAATGAATGATCAGTTAGTATAAACTAACTTTTTCTGAAGTATTTGCCAGCATCATTTCTACTTCACTGGCACAGTTAAGAACCTGTGATAAGCCTATAATAAAATAGTCCACATGTATGTCATCAGGGAGGTGCAAGTTAAAACAAAAATAAGGTAATTTAACAACAATTAAAAGATCAAAATGTGGAAGAGCAACAACAGCAAACATTGTCAAGGATGTGGAGCAACAGGAACTCTCATTCATGGCTGTTAGAAATGCAGATAGTAAGAAGACAGCTGTGACAATCTCATGCGATACTATACATAATCTTATCATACAATCCAGCAATGACATTTTTGAGTTTTTATCTAAAAGAGGTGAAAAGATCCACACAAGAACCTGCACTTGGGGTTCATAGCTGTTTTATTCATTCTTGCTGAAACTTGACAGGAAACAATGTATATATCCTTCAGCAGAGGAATGATAAATAACTGGTACATCCAGGCCATGGAATGTTATACAGCACTAAGGAGAATGAGCTCTCACACCATGAAAGGACATGACATAAATCTGAAAAGCTACATGCTGTATTATTCCAACTACATGATATCCTGGAAAAGGCAAAAATATATTGAGTATAAAAAGAGCAGTGGTGGCCCAAGGTTAGGGAGGAGGAAGAGAGGAGTAGGTGAAGAACAAGACTTTAAGGACAGTGAAACTGCTCTGTATGATACTATTATTAATACAACATATATACAAGACAAATAATGTATACATTTATATGTATATTGATAACTATAATGAATATAGACACACAAGACAAAGAATGAACCCTAATAATATAAACTATGAACCCTGGGCAACAATAATATGTCAGTGTGGCTTCATCAGTTGTAACACACGTATCACTATGGAGGGAATGTTCATAATGGGGTGGATTATGCATGTCTGGGGGCAGGACTATACAGCAAATCTCTGTGCTCTCCTCTCAATTTTGTTGTAAATTTAAATGGCTCTATATAAGTGAAGTCTTAAAGAAACAGGAATTTGTGCTGGTTCTATCATTATGTCAAATTTAGCAGCACTATCCACTTAAAAGAGTTTAACTAGTTAAGTTTTAGTGAAGTTTAACTAGTTAAGTTTTAGTTACCTAGTAGTTTCAGCTGTGGTTCTCCTGCAGCCTCAGTTTACTACTGATAACAGGCTACATGCTAATAAGTCTGGTGCATGCAGTTAAATCAATGATAGCTCAAGGAAAAAGAAAAACGCTTATTTGTACTTAAAAAAGTTTCAAATCCTCAAACTGGAGTGGGTACACTATAAAATATTTATTGATGTAAATGGCCTTTTAATTTATCAAAGCATAATTGCATACTGTCTCCTCCAACATTCTGGAGGTGTGTGAGGTGGCTGTATCAATCTATCTATCTACCTACCTGTCTGTCTGTCTATCTACCTACCTACCTATATATATATACAAACACACACAGATATATTGTATGCAATTACACATATAGATATGATATAAACTATATGCTTATGTATGTGTAGATATATAGTTTATGTGTTATATACACATGTGTATATATATAGTGTGTATACACATATAGGTATATATACTCACGCATATATATATATATATATAGTACACCCACACATATGTGTGTCTGTATATATGTATATATATATATAGTATCTCTGATTAAAATAATTACTGCATGCATTACTATTGATGGTAGTCTTACATTGAAATTAATAATACAAGCTGCTCACCTTTTTAAATACAACTTTTACTTGACCAAATTGTAAATAGAATCTATGTTATGCGTAAATATAGCTACTTTTTATGGGTAATTTAGCCACCAACACCTTAAAATGTGAAGTCTCCTCCTTAGTATTATTTTCTTTTTACAACTCTTTGAAATTCTGTATAGACATTGATCAAATAACATACATATGTACAGATATATACTTAAGTGTGCATTGTTTAATATCCACTCCACTTCTCTCTTCCTAATCTTGCTCATTTATGCTAGGAAACTCAATTTCCCATCTTATTTTGGATTCTCTTTGATTTGTAAATTGTAGCAAGATATCTACTTCTTGTAGAAAAGTGTTAGGAAACAGGTATCAAGTTGCTTCAAGGGGAGAACATATTAAGTGTAGAATTTAGATTTTTTAAACCATGAATATCTAAAGTGCTCAAAATTGTCTCAAGTTGTTATCAACATCACTATGCCCTCTACCAAGTTCTGCCTCTTTTCAGGCCCTGAGATTCAAAATAAAGAACCCAAGAAAGATAGATTATGTCATTGTTTATCTGTATTATTTAATTAGTTGCACTGTATTTCCTCAGCTGACCACAACTCTAAATTAACTATGATTTGCATTACTCTTAATAAAATCATATTTTTGTAAAAAAGTGTTAATCTCTTTTTATGTTAAATACATTTTATAGCAAGTGTTAACAACAAGCATGCTCATTTAAATTTGAATTACAGTACACTATAGAGCTGCACACGTTTTCTTAACTTTTCTTAACGCTTAATAACAATATTTATTTTGTATCTTTGTAGTTCATGCTTTGCTAATGATGCTCCTGCCTGTGCTGCCTTAAACTTAAATCATACCAAATAAAACTTTGTTTTGAATATTTTTCTTCAAAAGAGAAAAAAAAGATAGTATTCAAAAACATCAGAGTTATATGAGTATATATTTTTAAATGAGTTTTTACTTTAAAATATTGCAATTATTATTCTACACAGTCTAATTTGTCAGCACTGGAAATACCCAGGAGTTCTCTTAATCTGCTGGGTTAGTGAAAGATCTATGAATAGTTCTTATTCATCAGTCTCAAACAAGATCATTGGGCCACAGAATCCAAAAGAGAAAAAAAAAAGGGGGGGATTTGGAAGAGGATGTGGCCAAGTGGTAAAGGAAATAACTTAAGATAGTCATAGTACTCTTGAAATGCAGATTTTGAAAGAGGAGGTTGAAAACACCTTTGTATGTTCCTTAATCTCTTAAACATGCAAATAAATGACTAAATCAGTACGTTAACTTAGCAATGGATGGGACATTTTTTTGCATGGCATTTGGGAATCATGTTAAAACTGGTGAGAATTAAACCTAATTCTCAAGGTTCTCATCTCCAAAGGTTGAATAAATGAAAAAGAGACCAAATGACTGAGACCAAGGATGGTGATTTAAATCACTGGCACCATGTAAGACTATTTTTTGCTCTGTCATGTTGTAAGTGAATTAAATAATCTCTGTCTTTTGAATTTCATATGTTCCAAGTGGATTTCAGATGATTTTAATATAGTGCTGAAAGAACAATCCATATAACAAAAAGCATGGAACCAAATAGAGTTTTACAGTGTATTTCCATTCATTCCTAAAATACTACAATAGCACTCATTTTAAACCCCCAGATGTCATATAATAATATTATGCAACAAAACAATATTATGTTGCAGATTGATAGGAACAAATTCACAGAAAATGTTTACCTTTTTAAAACACATGAAAAATTTTAAGTCAAATTCTAAGTAGAATGCCAAAGAAACAAAGATATACTACTGTAGGTATATATCCAGTGGAATACTACTCAACTGTAAAAAATGAGGAACTCTTATGGATGGAACTGGAAAGGATTATGCTAAGTGAATTACGTCAGAAGGAGAGAGATAGACACAGGATGGTGTCACTTATATGTGTAATCAAGAAAGAAAACAAAGGGTCAGATAAAGCCAACTAATAACAAACCTGAGGAGTCTGACTGTAGAACCGATAAAGTCAAATACCAGGAGGGGAGAGTAAGAATGGATAGCAGGACTTGGTGGGGCTCATAAACTCCAATAGCAGACTACAGGTAGTCTTGGTGGTGCATGTGTGTGGAGTATACACATGAACAGGTATGATCCTCTATCTTTGAGCCATATACAGTGTTGTAAACAAGCCAAGGTTACCTCAAACATTTTTTTGAATTAAATTTTTTAAAAAAACGTATGCCATTGCAGACAAGATAACTATATTTGAAGCTGTTCAAAGTCAAGTTATCAATAAAATGTTTTTCAAACTCCCATGTTGAGAGATTCAAGAAAGAAAAAAATTCAAGTTTCTAAACCTGCATGCATAAATGGGAGTGCACAGAAATGGTTGTTGCAAATATAATCACCTCGCTAGTGTATTTGTTGTTTTGAAGATGATGAATATACAGCCAGATGGAAAATCCTTATGTATTTGTTAATAAGTACTGGATACCAACTTGTACTTACACTGGGTTGATCTTAGGGAATGATATGACAAAGTTTTGCTCTTAATCTATCAGGAAAAGGTAAGAGAACAATAAACAGGCGATAAGATTACAGTGTTAGAAGCATTAAGGAAGAGTGAAGGGAGCAGTTGAGGGGTGCCTGGCCCCAAATGGCTAAGGTTGGGGAGAGACAGTAAGTTCAGCAAGGTTTCCTAGGAGATTTCCTGCGGGAAGAAAGTGAGGGGTGATTTACAGAGAAGTCCACATTTCCTGCCCTTCACCCTTCAAATAAAAGCAAGTGAGTAAATCTGTATTGAAATGTTAATACATCCACATCTTTCTCTAGGAAAGGTTGTGAGCTGATCTTCCCTTAAGAATCATCCCAATACAAAAAAAACCTATTAATCTGGAGAAATTTATTCAGTAAATAAAGGGCCATTAATATACCATAATGTATCTAAGCAGTCATTTCAAACTCTATGTAACTAAAAATTCCATTTTACAAAGTATTCACTGCATAATCTTCAACCATTTGTTTTTCACTTATTTGTAAAAAGGGAAAAGAGAGCTACTGCCATTCATGGGATGTTTTACATTTTAAAAATTAAACTGTAATCATAAAGTAATCCCAATACTCTGCTCAAATTTAACTTTTCAACTATAGATATGTACCTATGTAAACATATATCTGTAAAAACACAAATATAATAAAGTGATGGTTATTGGTGACACCTAAAATGTCACCGGAGATTTGTATATAGTTTAACCTTTGTTTTTGAGACAGTAAAACTGTAGGATTTTAGGTTAGCAATTAAATGGAGAAAAGATAATATTTTCCAGTATTTATGCAATGCTTTTAAGTATTTTTAAATGACCATATGCTGGAGTTTATTTTTCAAAAATATAAGTTCCAAAAGCATAAAAGTAAAGCTACTAAAAGCACAAGAAAAAGATTTAAAACAATGCTATGGTGAGACCATTACATGTAAAATAAAACTACAAGTTAGAAAGAACATAGTCTAAAGTTTGAAGAAGAAGATACAGATACAGAGAAGACTGTTCTGCTGGAGAACATTGTTTATTCCAGGAAATAAGTTTATTAACTTTTCTTTACATCCTGCATCTGGTCTGATTAATCACCTCTACAATCTCTTTTTATTATTTTGGTTTCTGATTTTTCTGTTTTTATTATTTTTACTGTTTTTTTTCCATCTAAGTCATTTTTGCTGTTTTTGAGGAAATACTGGTTACAATTTTTTAAATGTACTTATTTGTAACCAGGAAGGTTGACAAGATGAGTTCTTACTATATCATCTCTGAAGCATGATTAAATCTCCACATTCAACCATCGCATACTAACGAACTTAGAAATAGATGGTACTAAATATGTTTTACTCACTTTAGACACTATGTCACCTGTTGTTTCAAACACTTTAAACTTTGTAACCTAAAATTTTAGAATTAAGAAATATTGTCTGTTCACCAGATATGATTATAATAATTAAGTTATCTCAGAGCACTGTTGGACTGAAAACACAACGGAGACAGAGAGATATTGAAAACAAGTGTTTTTCCGTAGAGTTCACACTGAATAAGCAAGACTGTTTAGAGTTGAATGTATTACTTTCATCCTAAAGTTTTATACACACAGAAAGTACCATTTCTAAAATGATCATAGGTTTATAAAGTATATATATGTAACTTGAAAAACAGGAAAATATAAAACATCAAAAAAATAAAGCAATGGTGTAATCACAAAAATGAATTAATAGATTCCTTTCAATAAATATGTGACAGGGAAAGGAGAGGTGTTGTCGATGTTCAATCATTAAAAAAATAAAACCAGATCACACAGGGCCACAGAAAATGTTTCCTTTGGATGGCAGAACAGTTCAAAGGCATGACTAATGTATATTTGAAAAATAAGAGCTTGTTTCTGTACGCGGTTCTTTGTATCTAAAAGGAAAACAGGTAGGGAAGATAAACGTGACGTCTGTGGAAAGGAGGGCACCCATCACAGTGACTGGAGGTTACATAATGAACTGGGAAACCCTGAGCCAGCCCCAAAGAGAGAAAAACAAAGTAACAGCCAGGGATCGGGGTCCTTTAAGAAATTAATTATGCTACCATTTTCAGAAATAAAGCAGAAAGCCATAGCTTGTGTGTAATTTCTCCTTACTTCTTTGTCATTTGAAAACACGGTGACTCAACTTACGTTTCAAGCAGCTTATAAAGCTAAATTTAGGTGGAAAGATTACATTTCTTTTTTAAGGGTTTAAATATCCAGATGCTGATGGCATAGTCGGCATGAAAACTTTGCAAAGAGCTCCATCTTCAGGTCTTGCCATAACATGCCGAGCTTGGTTTTAAAAAGGTGTCTATTCCCTGGTCTCTAAATAGTCTCTCCTCTACTTGCCATCTTCTGATTTGTTCTGTATTAGCATGGGAAATGTTAGGCTGAGTTAATCCAATGAATACAGGCACAAAAGATCAGTTTTCTCTCATGCTCTGTAATATTTCCTCATAGGTCAGATTACGGCTCAAATCTGTTTATCCGATCAGACCTACCACTGTAGACTAATACCCCAAGGTACTTAGATTAACTTTAAAGGAGGAAGAGTAAAGAAAAAAGAACACTTTAAACCTCCTTCTCTAATTTAAAAAGTGACAACATTATTATATTTTTCTCATGTTCCAGTTTCTCAAGTTCCCTACTAGAGATAAAGTTCTTAAATACAACATTTATAATCTAGTGATTAAAAACAAAACCAGGGCGACGCAAGCAAGACAGTCTTTTTCCTACTGAAAAGTAATAATCACTTCTTTCTCGCTTCTCCTTTTCCCACTTTTTCTGAAGTCAGAGACAGGGAACATACAAAAGAATCTGAAAGTGTTTATATGGAGCAAACTAATTCAACAGACCTCCAAGTCCTGACTGTTCATCTTTAAGCTCTTACACAAGTCATTTGACTTCTTATCTCAAGAATTAGACACAATCCCAGACAAAATCATTTTCAGAGTCTCATGGATCTGAAAATCACCATCTTTATTCATTAAGCCAAGCAACTCCCAGAATCAAGGCATAAACGAAGAGGATCTGTCAAATCTCTCTGTAACAAACTGAGTGACATAGAGTGATTTAGACAATCACTTATAAATATTAACACAAATAAGCAGACAAATCCACCAGTGGTCACAAATTTTGACCATTAAAATTACAAGTGGCATTCTAAGAACAAAGCATCCAGGAATATATTTCTATATATGATTATATGAGTAAAATAGTTACTCAACAAGAATCATATTTAGCATGGAATATTAAATCTTGACCTCATAGTTAATTTTGGAACTTCCATGCTAAAAACTACAATTTTAGGGCCCTCCCTGGTGGTGCAGCAGGTTAAAGCACAGCACTAAGAAGCTCAAGCCACTTCAGCATGAGTTCGATCCCTGCCCCAGAGATGACCCACATGGTGCGGCAGACCTCTCCTGCTCCCCTCAGCAGTGTACTTTGTCAGCCAGCCTGTTCTGCACCCCACTCTGTCTCTGGTGAATGCACTCACTGCCCCTGCACCTTTGGCCTGTACCCCAGTTCTGTATGTATAAATAAATAAACTTTTTAAAAAATGTGTTTAAAAAAAACACGCACACACACAATTTCAAAATAGGAAGACAACAGTTGCTCTACTCTTAACTCTTACAGAAAATCTGATACAAGGTCAAAAGGAATCTTAGATGTAATGGGTTGTGGAGTGGGAGAGCTATGGGTGTACACGGGAGGGAGAGATTTAAAAAAACAAAATAAAATACCAACAATGTAAGTCAATGTTACCTCAGCTAAGAAAAAAAAAACTACATTACATTAAAAGAAAGAAGAACCAAAGAATCTCAGGTTTGGATGAAATTCTTCTATTTGCATCAGTACAGAGGGACCTAATAAGTATGCTTAGTGGGAGAAGTCAGATAAAGACAAACATAGGTTTCGTTCATATGTTTAAAATTAAAAAAAAGTAAGAACACAAAACACAAATGACAAAGAAACAAAAAAACAAATTCAGATGATAAGAAGAAAATCATGGTTACCTGAGAGAAGGGGGATGGGAGTACAGGTAAGTCAGGAAAAGGGGGTCAATTATATGGTGAAGGATGGAAACTAGACTTTCAATGGCAAATGTAATGTGGTATATAGAGACATTTACTCATAATACCATACATCAAAACACATGGTATGTAAATCAATGCTAGTTTAAGAAATCTTTATTTTTTTAATAAAAGGATTCAAAATAAGATTTCTCAATGGACATGATGATATGATTTGTAATTTCCCTAATGTAAAACATCCTTCTTCAATAAACTAAGCTTGAACTCATTTAATTTAAAATAATCACTAAATTTTGGAAATTTTAAAGAGGGAGGGATATAATTTTTCATAAATACTGAAAGCATTTTTGCATAACACAAATTAATAACTGAATATTATAATCTTTCTGCTACTTACCTTGACAGTAATATTTAATCTACATCTATAGCTGATCAGAATAAAATAATGAAATTTAGGCCATGCCATCACAGGCATTTGTTCTTCTGAAGAAAAGTCAAATTTCTTACATCTTATGATTTATTTGAAATATAAAGTAAAAAAAAACACAAGAAACACAAGAAAACTATAAAATAAATCAGAAGAGTACTAATTATTTTTGTCTACAAAAATATACAAAACAGCAATGGCTATGTTTTTCTAGACAAAAAAGAAATATAAATTTTAATACAGTTCTTAATAAATTGATAAAAACATTGTAAGTTTATTGCACTGATACTTTTAAACACTCTTTTTAGCGTAAAACTTTAAGCTACTGGTTATTTGAAAATAAATATCAAGAAAAGAAAATTCTATCAATATGCATCATAGTCATAACAAAACCATTGCCCTTTCTGAGTGCTGACTATGTTCTTAGCAACATTCCATGTTCTTTCAAGAACTGAGTAAGTTTATCTCCACAACAGATAATAGGTATATTTTACTATGAGATAATAGGTATATTTTACTATAGTTAGATGCCACATTCTCTTCCTAAGACTCATATGTTTGACCCAGAAATATGCTCAATCTTGCTGTCTTTAAAAAAGAAAACTTAAAAACCCATATGCTATGCTTTAACAATTATGTTGAATGAGTTCTGAGAACCTCTGGGATTCTCAGTTATATATTTTTATATTAATCTATCCATAGATGAATAGATACTCATGTATATTTGAAACACAACTTTAAAACATTCCTTTATATATAACATTTTATTGATATAAACAATAAAATGGAATTTAGCACAAAGTTAATAGTTTTATTGTATCTTTATGTTATAGTAGACTACAGAATCAAGTTACATAACAGAAGCTAAACTTTGAGAACATTAAGTAGCAGCTTTGTAAGGCACAAAAGAAGGAATAAAGATGGATTTTTGAAGTGAAAAAACAAAAGAAACAATTTGTAATAAGTGAGAATATCCTGAACTATGACAGCATAGTTTACATATAAACCTCAAGGGAAAAAAATAATAATAAAATATAACAGTTACCATAAATCAATACTGTAATTTTATTTTTGGTTTTCCAAGTGAAGTAACATAAGTACATGAAATCTAGTGACTTAAAAAAGGAATGAATTAATAAAGCGAATATAACAGATCATACTCCCTGTTAAATAAAATAGTAATTTTAAAAGCACAGGTGCATTTAGCCATGAATTTGTTTATTCATAATTATTCAAAACATGAAGCTTTAATTTTTGAAGTAAATTTAAATTAAGTTTACTGTTAAAAGATTTATTTTCCCTCTGTTGAGAACATTTAACCATCACCTCATACTTTGAATGTATATACATGTTCACATTATATATATATGCAAATACTGTGTTCATGCATTATCTATATCATTTTATATGTTATATATTTACTTCTATATATATGCATGTGTGTGTATGTATATATCATATGCTACTTGAGAAAACTTCTCTTTGAAGATAGTCAAGAAGGTTTTTTGACAGAAAACCAAATTGACCTGTCCCTAAAGAAAGCAGTCAGGAAAGGCCCTAGTCCCTACTGTCAGGGCTCTTAGTTTGATGTGCCTCGCCCACATCTCCAGTGGCCACTAGGTGGAAGTCGAGGCAGCCCTGGGCTGGCCCTTGCTGCATTCCCATGCCTGGTTTGCCAGCTTTGCCCAGAGTGCAGGACTGTCCTCCCTACCCACACTGACTCACTGCCATGTGCATGTCCCATGCCCGCTCAGATGCCCACGAAGATGCTGACAGCTGCATGGAGCCTTAACTTGCCACCTCCCTGAGTTCTGAATCTCAGCCAGGAATGTAAAAGAAAAGTGGGAGCATCTTACAACCAGAGCCAACCTCGTGATGGCCTGGTCTCTCCAGAGCCTCTAAATCATTCTGAAGTCTATCCACAAAGTCCGTTTTGCAGATAACTTTTCTGTTTTTAATCTTTTCTGCCAACGTATTTGGACAGCTCAACAGCCTTTGCTGTTGTTACTCCTCGTACTAATCAGCTAGCCTCACACTTCAGATATCAGTGGTGTGTTCAAGAGCACCCCAACTTACATTTCTACCCAAATAAAGACTCGATGTCCAGGGGCTAGTCACTGTAGAGGGTCACTTAGAGCATTCATCCGAGGGAAGACAACACTGTCAAATTTCTGTGCAGAACACAGACTGAAGATAACACAGCAATCCTGGCGGACTGACCACAATCACTAACAAAAGTGCTAGTGAAGGAAGCATCTGTTCCTTCTAGATGGGAACTCAAGACAGTACGTCTCAGTATCCTTAATTCAGGCTTCATTAAGGAAATAAAGGACATTATTGAATAATCATGAAATCTTTGGTACTGACTGAGATAGTCACAATTATCTCTAATTACATGAATAACTGGAGCATGGCCATATGTACACACAACAGTTAAAAGTCATATGAAGTAAGTCTCCCAAGAAAATTTCCAATTATCTTTTCTCCAAGAACTGTTGAAATTCTAAGCAAGTCTGACCAAAAATGTGGTCTGGTCCAATACATTCTGTCTCTCTTATCTCCTTGCTCTCTTCTCTGTTCATCAATCTTTTCCATGTCATATAAAATAGCACATTTTAGTGTTAGAATCATTAACCAAGTCTCCACTTAAATTTCCCCAGTGTGTATTTATAATATAATCACTACATATCTGAACTTACCCCCTCCATTCCCTCTAAAGAAAAAAAAAAAAAGCCACTGTTCACTCCCTGTTACTAGGGCTCAACGGCCCCAACCAGGACTGGCTTATTTGAGGACTCTTAATGCCATAACTTGTTCCATTCATTCAGTACCCTGGAAGGTGTTGGGGTTAGCAGCAGACTCTAAGGCCAGGGTCTCTGAATCTGAGCCCTGACTCTGATAACAACTAGATAAGTGGCCTTAAGAGATCTACTGAGTCTATTTCCTCTCCAGATTCCCTATCTGCACAGTGGGGATAACTGGACCCACTGCTAGGGTTCTGAGAGGACTCAATTACCTGGTTCATGTAAGGCACTAAGAATTAAGCTTGGAACATGGTCAGCATTTTATAAATGCTATCTGTTTTTATGCTGTCCACTTTGACATCTGCTAAACAACAATTTCAAAGCAAATGTCTAAATGTGATACCCTAGTGATGGCCCTGATTCTTTTTTTTTTTTAAGATTTATTTATTTGTACATACAGAACTGGGGTACAGGCCAGAGGCTCAGGGAAGTTGAGAGGCTTCACCAGAGACAGAGTGGGGAGCAGAACAGGCAGATCGACGAAGTACACTGCTGAGGGGAGCAGCGGGCGGGTCAGGAGAGGTCTGCCACGCCATGTGGTCTCGTCCAGGGCAGGCGGATGGCCCTGATTCTTTTATCTACAAAAGGGAGTGTCTCCCACCTAACAGGCTAAAGGCTGCATCATCAAAGAGGCATGGCCAAATTCTAACTTGGTGCATAAGTTCACCAGTTTGAAAGACTAAAGAGCTCAATCACCAAAATTAAATCATGCATAATGTCCACCAGACACCATCATTCAATTGGAGTCAGAGTGTGAAAATCATTTCTTTCAAGCTGCTGAGCTACAAGAAGGAATTCCAATTTATATCAACTCTACTCTAGAGAAACAGTGAAATTATATTATCAGATTTTGACTGGAAAGCATGTACTCTGTGTAGACTTTTAGAAAAGCAACCTCCTAGTGAGTTATGGTCAGTGTCTACTGTTAGCCATGCCAGAGAAGAGAGAGGTAGAAAGGAAAAATCCTGCTTTTTTCTTCTAGGAACAGTACAATGTAAGTGCTCATATGTAGGAAAAAGCTGTTGGGTTAGGGTTAAACCTCAGTTTTCTCTGTGTCACTGACACTCAAGCTAGTAACTATGTCAAGAAAGGAGTAATGGTTAATTTTGTGTATCACTTGTTAGACCATGGTGCCCAGAGATTTGATCAAATGTGTCAGGATGTTGTTCTAAAAGTAATTTCTTTTTTGTAATGTTTAAGTTAGTAGACCTTGAATAAAGCATATTATTCTCTACAAAGTAAGTGGGTCTCATCCAACGAGTTTGAAAGACACATCTCCCCTGCAGAAAAGGAAATTCTGACAGTACACTTCTCTCAACCCAAATGCAACATCAGTCTTTCTGAGGCATCCAGCCTACTGACCTTTACTATAGATTTCAGACTTTGGAGTCTCCACAAGTATATATGTCAACTCCTGAACACATCTCATAAATATAGATGACAGACAGATATACATCTTGTTGATTCTGCTTCCCTGGGAAAAACTAAGTAATACATTGTGCTTCTGTAAATAGACTCCTGAAGGCTAAGGGAGAGTTACATGTTTTCTTCAGTTTCCCTGGGGTGGATGTCAGATGATCTGTGCTTCATAACTGCCTTTTGTAAAGAGTAACAGATTGCCCAGCTGGTGGGCCTCCATTAACGAAAACTTACCGAGTTCTGGAAATAGCTCATTGATTTTTCATTAAAAGCATTGAACACCCACACACAACAATGCCAGGGGCCTCCCTGGTGGCACAAGGGAGTAAGTGTCAGCACTGTGAAGCCATCCACAGCCACTACAGCCTGAGTTCCATCCCCAGCTAGAGAGCTGACCTACATGGCTTGGCAGAACTTGCCAGCTGCCCCCCTCAGCAGTGTACACCAGCATGTTCTGCTCCCCACTCCGTCTGTGGTGAATCCTCTCACCTCCTACACCTCTGGCCTATACCCCAGCTCTTGTATGCATAAATACATTTTTTAAAAAAAAAAGATTTATTTATTCATACAGAACTGGGGTACAGGCCAGAGATGCGGAGGGTGAGAAGATTCATCAGGGACAGAATGGGGAGCAGAACAGGCAGATCGACGAAGTACACTGCTGAGGGGAGCAGTGGACGGGTCAGGAGAGGTCTACCACGCCATGTGGATCTCCTCCGGGGTAGGCGGGGTTCGAACTCATGCAGAAGTGGCTTAAGCTTCTTAGTGCAGTGCTTTAACCCGCTGCGCCACGAGGGAGGGCCTCATAAATACATTTTCAAAATCTTTAAAAAAAAAAAAAAGAAAAGAAAAAGCAATGCCAATGTGTACTTTAATTCTGTTCCTCTTCAGAAAGCATGAGCTCTTTGATGCATGGAAAATCTATGAAGTTTTGGAAGGACTTCATATACCCTAATTTTCATTTGTAAGGAGAAACTGTCATACGATTCCAAAGTGCCAGAGGGGTATCTTCTCAAATTTGAATTCCATGGCACAACACCTTTTACATTACCCCCAAAAGCACTGGCTGTCACTACCCTTTCAGTGCCCTGCAGAAGAGCCGCAGATGAACTGCAACCACATGGGTCCCGTCAGCCCTTGGATCAAGCAGGGGGAGTTCATGTGGCCTGAGTTCCTGCACCAACGCCCTCCAGCCAGGAACCGTTTTTACTAGAACTGCTCCGCAGAGTGAAGATGGAAGGCGCACCCCACTCCCCACAAACAGCAAAAATCAACAGTGATATCCGGCCGCGGTGAGTCATGCCACATGCTACACACACTGAACATGCTCTAGCGCCTGAACATCGACGTTGGTACACAGCATGCTGCCACCTGTCGTGAACATGGGTCTCAATCAAGTTGCCACTGAAGGAGTCATGTCCTAGGTACCCAGGGACCATCATGGTATACCCCAAGGACACCTGCAAAGAGCCGCCCAGAAGTCTAGAGGGAGGCTGGAAAGCACGTTTTCAGGCAGTGGCGCCCATGTCTCTGTTGGGCGCTTTTCTCTGATGTGGCTGACAGGAGACAGATAGTATAAGCGATTAATAGTCACTTATAGGTACACTAATAATTGTGCACAGCTGAGTTAGAGTCACCACTCTAGCTACCAGTGCATCTCTACCAATTACTACTTTATCATTATAAGTACTTGGTATGAAAAACCGGGCTGGATTTTTTACCCATTGTAATATCACAAGATATTTTAACATTACATCTGTCACTGAAAGAAAGAGCTTTCAGATTCCTAAATAATAATTTCAGCTGCTATAAATTTTTAAACAGTAAATACACATTTTAAAAAGATTCTTTGCGATTTAGGCAAATAATTTCTCATCAGTAATTATTACCAAGAATTTGAAGTGATTATAATTTAAGTCTTTCTAAAGCTTTTCAAATGATTTTATCTAGATCT
This sequence comes from Condylura cristata, assembly GCF_000260355.1. Classification (NCBI taxonomy): domain Eukaryota; kingdom Metazoa; phylum Chordata; class Mammalia; order Eulipotyphla; family Talpidae; genus Condylura; species Condylura cristata. Next base: position 5,417,544 of record NW_004567122.1, read on the forward strand.
TCATGCAAATTAAATATTGATTTTCTCCCATACTATGTGCTTTATTATTATCATCATAAACTCCCTGCAGATTATCCCAGGAGGCATTGCAGACATTATAATTTCCTATCTGTATCATGCTAGATGTACGTTAAGAATCACTGGTGTAAATAGACTCTATTGTTTGACATGTTTCCAGAAATCTTCAGGTTGCTCTTGCCCCATCTACTCCCTTAAGCTTCCTAAAGGCAGGTAACACATCTACATCATTATGTCTCCAGGTCTTGGTCTGGTGACCAGCCCAATAAATATGTGCTAAGTGAATGAGTAAAAGATACGTATGTCTCTGCCTTTCAAAGTGAAATTACAAGAAAAAAACTTTAGCCATTTTGTTATGAACTGAAGAAATTTCTACATCTTCTTGGGGAAATTAGTTTTTTTTTACAGAAACATTATTATATAACTATATAAGAATGCATATCATGGGCCCTCCCTGGTGGCGCAGTGGGTTAAAGCACAGCACTAAGAAGCTAAAGCCACTTCAGCATGAGTTCACTCCCCACCTGTCCAGGAGGTGACCCATATGGCATGGCAGACCTTTCCTGTCTTGCCTGCTGCTCCCCTCAGCAGTGTTCTTCCTTAATCTGTCTGGTCTGCTCCCCACTCTATCTCTGGTGGATCCTCTCACTGCCCCTGCATCTCTGGCCTGTACCCCAGCTCTGGAGGCATAAATAAATAAATCTTAAAGAGAGAGAGAGAGAGAATTCATATCACTTAGCAAGGGAGAAGGAATTCTTAGTATTTCATGCTATTTCATGACTTAATAGGGAATGTCAGCACCAACCCTCTGGACTTTCTCTGACCACTTACAGATACTCCTAACTCCAGCAAATTCTTACTTTTTCCTGTTCAGACGCCTAAAGGTAACTACGTGGAACACTTAAGTTTTCTCCTTTAAAATTGAAAAAAAAAAAAGTAGGCTTTTTTTTTTTAATTAGTCCTTAAAATAGTTTCCCTATGAGTCAGTGGCCATCTACTTTTTTTCTAACCTCTGCTGCAATGTCTCTAAGGAATCTCCACCCTTCTTCAATGACTTTGCCTGCTTGGTCAAAATACATTCATATACTTGCAATCTATCATTAGGAAAAGTCAAAAGAGCCAAAGCAGAAAATATGTGCAATGTTGTCAGTGTAAGATTAACAGGGTAATGGCAAATAACTTTGCCACGTTTCCTGGAATGCCTGTGGTCCCCAGCACAGCCAGAAAAGCAAGTATCCTTTGATAATTTCCCTTGTAAGTGAAGCATCCACCAAAAGTAAAAGCTACACTTCAGGAAAACTTGACTTTTACCTTACATGAAGAGTCTTACAGGAATAAAAGAACAGGCAAACACACAAAGGGCAAGTGCTATTTTGGCTGTGAGGCCAAAGTAATTTACCATGTGACCTACCCACATGTGCCATATTTGAACAGGTGCGACAGATTTCATTCACTACATCTTTATCACTTTCCCCCAAATCACAGAACAGTCTGTCTCATAACAGTAAAAGCAAAAATGCTATGCCACCTTAGGGAAAACCTGGAGGACTTGCCAAGGCAGCTATACCAAACTCACTCAATTACACATTCCTCTGGTACCTGTGTGGTTAATCTATTTTTAATGGTGCTCCATCATTGCCATATATTTAGTAAACAGATGAGCAGAGGTGCAAACATCACGATCGTTTACAGCGCAAATATTATGCAGCTTGTGGTTTTAGAATTTCCACTGGCAAGTCTTAAAGCTAAGAGTGTTTAATGTTCAGACATATTCTTTTCTTTATACTTTTGTTCTCAATTTCTTTGGTGAAGATCACAACCAGCTGATTAGCTGAGATGACACGGCCACTGAAAGGGTGTGCTGTAGAAGCCCTTAATAAATAACTCTTTCTGATTCTAGTTTATTTTCCCACTAAACAAAAGACAATTTCACAGTTGCTCAGGAAAAGATCACTTTGATGACTTCACGCAGCAGAATTCTTCAATATTTTATTGACAAACAATAGCTTACTCTCTTCATACAGAAAACGAGTTTATTCTGATTTTCTCTCATATGAAAGGTACATCATAAGAAAAACAAAACATTTAGCCTAACTCATTTTTGAGGCATTATCAGTGCTGAAAATTTTTTGAACAATTCTCAACAGCAGACTGCCCACTGTTACCTCTAATTCTATCGTTATCTGACTTTGACACCGTAGAGAAAAGAGCAGTGATTAACATTTTCCCCAAAATTGTAGATTCCGAGAAAAAAAAGAGAATGACAATATATACAGAAGACACTTACCCTTCGTTGTTCTGTAAGTCTTTTGCAAATAGCCTGGAACATGGACCCAAATCAAAAAAAATATCAGCACAACTTGCATTATAAGTCTACTAAGTTCAATATTGAGAGTAGAAAATGTCTAAGATGTAAACATGGAGACAAACTCATGACTTCCTCAAGTTTTTCTTTTCAGAATCACACAGCTATCTGGTGATTCCAGTCAGGAGGATAGTTTTAAAAATTCCCCAAATTTCTCTTCATTTTGGGTAACTTTCATGATTGTGTATTTGTATATCACAAAACATGATACAATAGAATCTAGAACTGACTTGACTGTATGCCATGAAAGCAATGTTCCTATGACTTCATGTGCTATGTCTTAAGGACTCGCTCAAGGTCACACAGCTCAAGATCATACAAGACAGAAGGAGGTCCAGTCTCTGGAATCCTAGTTTGGTGGCAATTGTTTCTCATCGCCCACTGTTTGTTTAGCAGAGCGATGGTAGGGAAGAGAGGTGTCAATTGTCATCACTCTACTACTGAGGACAAATGTCGCTTCGCTTAATCAGAATGCAGTCCTTCATTGAGCAAAATCTCAAAGTGACATCCAGCAGAATACCCAGTCTCTATGGAGAAATTTAATTAAACTGCAGTCCCTTTATACCAGCACAAATATTGTGAAGGAAAACAACTCAACTCCTCTGACAATTTTGCAAATAGGTTTAGTAGAATCCATTCTGTTTACTTTTACTGACATTTGTTTTTCAGTCAATTATCCCACATGGTTATTTTTTTCCTTTCATAATTTATTGCTAGCAACTTAGCTATCAGAATAAATACAAGTAATTCCTTTCCTCAGTACAAGTACCAGAGCTTAGGTTAATAAAAGCTGAAGAAAATAAACACTCGCTTTACCCCTCCCCTTGCCTTTCTTTTCTAATTTACTTATAAATCAGACTGGTGGTGATACCACAACCCAGTTAGGAAGAATTTGCACTCAAATGTATCAGGAGTTTCTCCCAACATCACCCTAAAACTTTGGAAAATAACACACTGGATTAGTCATCTGTCAGTTAACCAAATATGACTAGCATTCCTAATACCATAGTTATATATCTCTGATTTTTGCAAATCTTGTATCCGATATTGACATCTTAAAGAACAGTGATAAAGTGGGCCCTCCCTGGTGGCACAATGGGTTAGGATGCAGCACTGCAAGCTAGCTGTAGCCGCTTCAGTACAAGTTCAATCCCTGGCCCTGGAGGTGATCCATATGGCATCACAGACCTTTCCTGTCTCACCTGCCTGCTGCGCCCCTCAGCAGTGTAGTTCCTTGATCTGCCTGTTCTGCTCCCCATTCTGTCTCTGATGAGTCCTCTCACTGCCCCTGCACCTCTGGCCTGTAGCCAAGTTCTATATAAATACATAAATAAATAAACCTTTTTTTTTAAAGATTTATCCATTTATTCATACAGAACTGGGGTACAGGCTAGAGATGCAGAGGGTGAGAGGCTTCACCAGAGACAGAGTGGGGAGCAGAACAGGCAGATGGGCGAAGTACACTGCTGAGGGGAGCAGCGGGCGGGTCAGGAGAGGTCTGCCACGTCATGTGGTCACCTCCGGGGCAAGCGGGAATCGAACTCATGCGGAAGCGGCTTCAGATTCTCAGTGCTGTGCTTTAACCCGCTGCGCCACCAGGGAGGGCTCCAAAAACCTTTTTTAAAGAAGACAGAATATTAAGAAAAAGAACAGTGATAAATTAGTTCTAACATTTCCCCCAAAATCTTAGATTCTTTCTGAAATTTTCTGTGAAGTGTCAAAGGATAAGAAAAGTCTATCCCCCAAAAAAGTTATCTTTTCCACTCCATGGGGTGTCATTGAGTAGACAGGAAGTTAGTTTTTAAGAGATTGACAAGTACGTAGAGTACAACAGTGCTGCTCGTAGGATCCATGAACCCCCTGGAAAACGATCCCAAGTTAGCAGGTCTGAGTGAGGCCTAAGGATCCAAAGGATCCATCTCTGAACTGGCTGTCAATCTAGACTTTAATGGGGTCTTTGATGGAAGGCGGGGTTGGAGTAGGGTATTTATTCAGGAGCCAGGGAGACCTGGATTGCAATCCACCTTTATTGTTCCTGGTGGCTAGAACCTGAAAGGGACCCTCCACCAGTGCCTACACTCTACCCCACAACACCAGCCGCAAAGCCCATGACCTGCCTTGGATCCACAGAGCCCCAGGGCTAACCTCATCCTGTCCTTTGTTATACTCTGCAGTGTGCAAGCACTCATCTCCCAGGCCATTTCCCAGTTCCCACCGCTGATTCCTGTTAGGTTCCTGTTAGATTGTAAAAGCCATTCTGGATCCTTCTCCCATCCCTCCCCAAGTACTGAAATTCTTCCACTTGATCCTCTTTAACTCAGTCAGCTGGCCCCTGAGCCCCCATGTTCACTCTCCAGCCATGATCTGAATGTTCTTTCCCCCTCTTTGGTGTAAAGTAAACCTGACTCTCTGCTGAGCATGGTACCCTACAGACCTCTGCAATAGAGTAGATTTTATATCCAGAACTCACCTTGCTTCCATGTCCTTCTTGCTCCCAATTGCTACTTCCAATTACCCAACCCTCCTCTGCTTCCAAAAGCTACACATTTTGAAACTCTATTGTCAGTTCACATCACCATGTCTCCTGGTGGTGTTGTTACCCTAACCCTGAGGATGCCCCTTCTCTCCCCTACTAATTGCAGGTTCCAATCCAGCCCCTGGTCATCACTTAGATCTTGCCAAAATTAATCATTGCTTCTCAGTGCATTTGCATGTGCCCGCTCTCTGTCGTAACCTCCTATCAAGCTACCAAGTTCTCCTGTGTTCTGCACCCCACGATTCTTCCATTCCACTGACACTGTAAGCTATTAACCCACCACCTTTGCATTGTTCCTCATTGCCTCCACATCCTCTCCTTGCCCAACTTAAATTCCATGTCAGTGTTTCTTGACGCTCTCGCCTCTCTACAGTTGCATTGCTCTTGTCTTACAAAACTATAAGCCAGTTTAAATCCCAACTTCTGCCTACTCTAAACTGTCATCTGTATAGCTACACATGACAGAGAGAAATAAAACCAGGATTGAATGGTCTTGCTCTAAATAGTGAGCCATAAGCCTCAAGGGGGCCCACTTTTCACACCCGACACCTCGAATCTCTATACCCTTTTAATCACATTGGCTGCCATTTGATATACTCTTGAGTTCCAATACCAGTTCACTGCTATCCTCAGCCGATGACCTTGCTTCCAATTTAGTGAAGAAGACTGGAAGCAATAAAAAACAATTTCTACACACTCCCACCAAAATATCCATGCACATCCTAGATCAGCAAATATCTCCACCTCGCTTGCCTGACACCACTGTTGAAATACCCCATGTGCCTCTCAAAAATCAATCTTTATGCACTAGATCTCATCTCCTCTTCCCAGCCAGCATAGCATTCCATCAAGTCTTTATCTTATCCCAGCAGCCAGAGGGGTTCAATTAAAACATAATTCAGTCCTCTGAGTGGTAACTGTTACTCCTCTGTTCAGAACTTCACCAGGGCTCCGTCTCACTCAGAGTTAAACTCACTGACAATGGTTCACAAACCCTACATCAGGGCTCACAAACTTTTTCTGTCTATGCCCAAATAGTAAATACTTTAGATATTACGGATCACATACAATATGTTGTTTCACAGTCTTGTCTTTCAATTTTATTCTTACCAAATACAAAAACAATTCTTAGTCCATGAGCCTTACCAAAGCAAACTCACTAATGAGATAATTTTGTCCCTGTTTCCTCTCTGCCATCATCTCCTGATCCTTCTCTGCTTGCTCACTTCTTCCAGCTCCTGGTCTCTATGCTACACTTCAAACATACCACATATATGCCTATGACAGGAAACATATACTAGTTGTTCCCTCTGCCTACCTGCTGTTCCCTCCAAACACTCACATGGTTATCTCCCTCAGCTCCCCTCAGATCTTATCCTGCCTATTACCTCCTCAATCAAGCCTAGTGTATCCACCTATCTAGTATTTCAATGTAACCCCATGGTCTCAAAAACCCCTTACCCTAGTTTTCTTCCTATCGTGCTTACTATTTCTAATAATCACTGCCATTTATTTACCTATGTAGTCTCATTATTGGCTTCTAATATGCTAATTTTAAGTTTATTTAGTTTCTTTCTCTACCCACAGGAAAATAAGCTCCATGAGGGTTTATTTTTTTCATTTTGTTCATTGTTGTATTCTGACCACCTAAAACAACCCCAGGCCATCGTAGAAGCCAATGGATATGTTTTGAATGAATGCCTTCCCCCCATAATTAAAATAAGGATAGAAATACCTCTTTTTCAGGGTTTCTATAATGCTGAATAGAACATATTACAAATAAAAGCCTCGTCCACTTCAAGTAAGTTTTCAATTCTTCCAAAATTAGGTATAGTTTGGAGCACTAGTAACTTTTTAAATGAACAGGGAACTTTAGGGGGAGGGAGAGGAGACTGGAATAAAGACACGCAGTACATGAGAAAGTGCACACTCACAGCTGGCCAGATGACTGAGCCAACTGTAGGTCAGAAAGGTCTGAACACTGGTTACAGAGCAGGTACTCAATAAATATTGATTTAGCCAGTGAACTGGTACCTAGCTCTCGTGACCTTAGGAACCCCCACTTTCTAGTGCTCACACACCGGTACAGTGTCCTCCCTTGTTCAGAAAGGCTGATCTGTTTATCCAATAGGACGCTGAGGAAATGATGGTGGAAACTTACATGACCAAGTCACAATCGACACTGTAGCTTCCACTGTGCACCCTGGATTTTTCACCCTGGAGAAAGGCCACTGCAGAGTCACAAGGATACTCAAGCAGCTCTGCAGAAAAGTCCGTGTGCTACAGCCCCAAGCAGGCCTGCTCACAAGCAGTATGAACTTGGCAATCAAATGAATGAGCCATCATGACCGTGATCTCATAGTCCAATAAGTCTTCTGAAAGCTGTAGTACTTCTGAAAGTAAGTTCCTCCCCCACAACCCACCAGCTAACCAGCTTCTCAGCTCCTTCACACAAACTGTGAGTTTACAATTGTTTTAAGCCACTAGACTGTGGGCAATGTGTTATGCGGCTACACACATACTGTGATGAACAGATGAAATGAAAGACCACATCAACCTCACCTCTAGCTAGCTAGTCAGGATCTATACGCCAGCCCCACAAGAGTCTAATTTTCAAGTATCAGGAAGGGAGGTACAACAGGTTCTTCCAAATAAATGGAGTTTAGGTGGGATGTCAATAAGGAGCAGAGTCTTAATAAGGGGAAAGCCCCTCCCATTATTCTCAACCCCAGGGAAAAAGAAAGAGAAAACTCCCCAGGTAAAGAGAAGCTACAAGAACCCGGTGCTCGCATCTGTTGTAAGAAGAGGTGGGTAAAAAAGAGGCTTTCAGAGCTATGGGGCCTCAGGGAAATGGAGTCATTTCTTGCTTCTTCTGACGGTGGTCAGCATTTCTCTCAGCTATACCCACGGCATAAGTGCCAGCAACCAAAAAAGAGGCGCATCAATGGCAGAGGCTGTCGGAGAGAGCAGGCCATTCTGCCTCCTTCCTGTGGGTCCAGCCAACTTGGCCAAATTCCATATGGACTAGCCAGCCATGCCAGAAGCAGATGGTCTCAGCATCCAATGAGACACCAGGTATTCTACACTCAGGTTGCCCGCCCACATTCTGGCAGTGAGGCTCTGGGTTAAAAATCTCCCACCGAGGAGGGAAATGCACTGGAATATGGTTATGACACACGGTGATCTGGTGATGGGAAGCCCTCGGGGATTACAACTGACATGGAAAAAGGCACAAAATGATGTAAAAATAAACCACATATATATAAAATCCACCAAACGAGGCCCTCCCTAGTGGCACAGCAGGTTAAAGCACAGCACTTAAGAAGCTAAAGCCACTTCCGCATGAGTATGATCCCTGCCCCAAAGGTGATCCACATGTCCCAGCAGACCTCTCCTGACTCGCCTGCTGCTCCCCTCAGCAGTGCACTTGTCAGTCAGCCTGTTCTGCTCCCCACTCTGTCTCTGATAAATACTGTACCCGCCCTTGCACCTCTGGCATGTACCCCAGTTCTGTATACATAAATAAATAAATCTTAAAAAAAATCCCCCATTGTGCTCTTTAAATCACAAATTAAAATGCCAATGAATCATTCCCATATGAAGATAATACTACATTCAAACTCCACTTGGTGGAATTTCCTCAGCTAGTTGTATATCTAAGCCCATAAGCTTTAATTTTAGGAAGTAGTTTGATGTTCAATAGGGGAAAGTCTTTATTACAAAGTGGCATTCTTATTTAGAAGACTCTATGCCAAGAGGAATTGCCTCCAGGAACCCAGACCAATCCCTATCATCCCCAGATACTAGATAAATAGATACACATGCACACATTTAATTAAATATAAACATGGACATTTAAAAAATAGCAAGAAGGTATTTGGCGCAACATAACTAGAAAAGTATCATCCAAAGAGAATAAGGTTCTGTTTCTCTTATTTTTTCCCTTACCAGTAGTTTCCAAACCAAAAATATATCTGTTCAGAGCATCAAACAATGAGCTGTGTGTGTCAGGCTCTCACCTTCAGGTGTCAAGTCTTACCCTTGGAATTTGCATGTTTGCTGTGAAGTCTGAAAAGCTTTTAATCACTTTTAGTTTGTTTTCAGGAAATATGCAACTGAATCTAGAGCTTTCTAATTCAAAACTTTACTACTATAAAGTAGTTCAGGTTTTCTATAATTTGAATATTCCTAATAGTGATTACATGTGTGACCATGATTAAGACAGACACAATCAAAACAGTTCTGCTAAATGTAAGAAACACGGTCTTTGAGCTTCATCTTTCCTCAAGCTGCACTCACTCCCTTGATGATCTCACCCACTTACTTGGCTTTAAACCTGGTCTGTACATGGATGGTTCCCAAATTTATATCTAGGACCCAGACAGCTCCTCTGAACTCCAGACTCATACATCCAGCTACCAATTTGACATTTCCACTTCCAGGCCTAACATGCATCTCACACTTATCTTGTCCTAAAGCAAATGTGATCTTCTCTCCCAAACCTTCTCCTCCCCCAGTCTTCTCCTCCTCAGTAAACAGAAGCCTCATCCTCCCTGTTGCTCAGGTCAAAATTCTGGGAGTTATCTTTGACTCCTCTTTTTCGCATGCCTGACATCAAACGTATCAGCAAGTCCCTCCATCTTTCCATAAAGCCCAGACTGTGACTTCACGCCGTGTCCACTGCAACCGTGTTGATGGAAGACATGATCGTGCCTCACCTGGCAGCCTCCTACAGTCTCCTGCCTCTGCTCTTGCTACCTGTGACCTACTAGATAGGCAGCAGGCAGAGTGATTTAGGAAAACACATGTGAACAAATAAAGCATATCCTCCCTCTGTTCAAAACCCTCAGGGTATAACTCCCTTCAGTAAACTGAAAGCCAGTTCTACAAGGTCCTACACAGTCAGCACACACCTTCCACTTTTCCCATCCAGCTACTTCTCTAATTCATAGCCTACAATTTTGCCCATTGTGGGTTGCGCTGGCCTCTTGACTGTTTCTCCAACATCAGACGGCACTCACCCATCACATTTCACATGAATTCAAACATGGTGTTCATCCCTTAGTGCCTTCCGGTCGCAGCTCCCCTGCAATCTCACCAGGACTCTCCTTTTCAAAGCACAATTCCCTTTTCCAGCAACACCTAGTCTCCTGACGTTCTCTATAGCCTTTTTCACCTGACAGCATAAATATTCTGTGTACTTACTTTGTGAAGGCTTTTTCCTGTCCCCTAGAGTGTAAACTTCCTGAGGGTAAACGCTTCTGTCCACTTTGTTTACAAGCACACTCTTAGATAAGCACACTCTTAGAATAGATTTAGCAAATCATAAGCACTCACAAAATTCTCATGGAATGTATGTGTAGTAAAGAAGCTCAAAACTATGAACATAAGTATTTTATTATCAATATTTCAGTAACTGATCCGTATCTTTCCAATGAAAGCTCAGTATTGCTCATTCCTTCTGGGAACACTCTTATCACACATTTCAAAAGCTAAGGTCATTTTCAACTTGCTCTGTAAATCTTTGCATGAATAGAGCCACAGTTGCGGCTCTATTTCTTAGTACCGCAACATTTTCCCATATCTGAGAACGACTTTAGAGCTGATGATTGTGACTTTCTTAAAAACTTTTAAGATTTTATTTATTTATGCATACAGAAATGGGATACAAGCCAGAGGTGCAGGGACGGCGAGAGGATTCACCAGAAACAGAGTGGGGAGCAGAACAGGCAGATAAGACAAGGTACACTGCTGAGGGGAGCAGCAGGGAGACAGGTCTGCTGCACCATGTGGGTCACCTCCAGGGCAGGGATCGAAGTCACACTGAAGCGTCCCCAGTTTGGCTTAGCTTCACAGTGCGGCACTCCAACCCGCTGCGCCACCAGGGAGGGCCCTATAAGACTTCTTTTAAGTAGCGAGACAAAACATATGTGGGATTAAAGTCCCTTACCTCTCCACCGAGTCCAACCACAGAAACAGTTCATAAGGACTCAATAATTGTAAAGGAGAGGTCAGCCAAGCGTGACCTGGAAACCAAAGCCAGCTATGGCTGCCATATAAGACACAAAATGCCCAATTAAATTTGAATTTCAGATAAGCAACCAATATTTTTTTTTGGTATAAATATGCCCCAGATACTAAATATTAAATCTGAAGATCTTAAATCTGGCCGACCAACTGTTTTTTGCACCACCAACAAGCAAAGAAAGGCTTCTTCCACTTTTAACTCCGTGAGAAAAAAATGAAAAGGGGAACAATATTTTGTGATAAATGAAAACCACAGGAGATCCAAATTTCAGTATTTAGAAGAATAATACTGATGGTCATTCTCATGCTACAACACAGGTGTATTGTTTCACTACAAGCCAGGAGAACAGAATTATTCATCATTCACCAAGGGGTAAAGATGGGTGAAAATTACACAGTTCACATGAATTCAAAGTGTTCATGACCAAAACTAGGGAAGGATGGACAGATCAAAAAAGACAGCAGTATGATCCTCCCAGGGTAAGGAAGGCGATGTTGGATTGCCTGTACTCTGTACACATGATTAGCTCAGCAGAGTGATACAGCCCCACTGGCAGAACCCAGTATGATCACTTTAAAAAGCAGAGGCCTGTGTATGCTTGCTGTTACTATGGGGTGGGATGGGGTGGGGTGGGGTGCGGGGTGGGCGGGAATGAGAAAAGACAGAGCCACGTTTATTTAGCTGGGGAATCCCCCAGATACTCAAAGTAGCCAATGGAGGAAGTGGCATCTATGGCATCTTTAGTCTCCTTCTTCACAGCAAGTATGTTCTGCTCAGGCCCCTGTTTTAAGTTATCAGGCCCTGTTTTTAATGCCTGGGAAAGCAGGAAGTGCCCAAACTGAAGGGACAATTTATACGATCCATCAAATGACTGTATCTGTGACCCATGACCCCAGGCAGTGGTTCTCAACATGTGAGCCTCACATGTAAGACATTTTCCCAAACACAACTTGTGACACTAGACAGACAGCACTTCATTCCTCCTACAGGCATATCAGCATGGGAGAGAGTGAGAGTGATGTTATCACAGAGATAACCTCCAGGCTGTTCTAAATATATTTCTAAATGTAAATTATTTGCAAGCTTCAGTACTTCAACTGTGTTTGGTAACAAATACTTACAACACGCCTCACTCCTGACCTGTGTCACAGCCCCGTGATTAAGTAGTACTATTTTGTGCCACTTCCTGAGAACTAAACTTACCCACAGTATAGAAGCCCATATCAACACTGGCCATAGTAACAGTACTATTAGCAATGCCCACAATTATTTCCTAAGTTTACTTCAAAAACTGTGTTTTTCTTCATTGATTTTTATTCACAACATATATTGATATTCTTCACAGTCTTACACTCAGAGGTGACTGAGATTCTTAATAGCTTATTTATTAGCTCATCTGTTCTTGATATATGAAGCTCATTAGACAAGAGCCATTGGCCTATTGAGATAGACCTCAGATACAGATACCTGCCACATCTCATCAATCTAAACAGAATGTGATCCTGTTTGCAAGGTACAGCCTAGTGGGGGCAACAGACAAAGCAACTTCAACGGATTTTGATTAAATGAAACCGCAGACATGATTGCAGCAAGTATTAGCTCGTGGGAAAGGAACTGAGACAAGGAGATGCTAGGGAAAGCCTGTAAGAGAGATACCACATTAAACAGCTATCCAGATTCAGTAACTATCTTAGTGCCACTGGTTATAAACAGCTATTAAATTAAAAAAAAAAAAAGCCCCAATGGCAGTCGGGGGAGTTCTTAAAATATTAAAAGCCTACCATATGATCCAGCAATTCCACTCCTAGCTATCTACCCAAAGGATAGAAAAGCACTAATTTGGGGCCCTCCCTGGTGGCACAATAGGTTAAAGTGCAGCACTATGATGCTCTTTGCAGCTACCACAGCATAAGTTCCATCCCCAGCCCAGCCAAGGAGTTAACTCACATGGCATGGTAAACCGTTCCTATCTCCCCGCTGCGCTCCTCAGCAGTGTATTTCAGTCAATCTGCCTGTTCCATTTCCCACTCTGTCTCTGGTGAATCCTCTCACCACACCCCATATCTCTGGCCCATACCCCAGTTTTTGTATGCATAAATAATCTTTTTTAAATCACGAATTCCAAGAATATATGCAATCCTGTGTTCATTGCAGCACTATTTACAATATCCAAGGCATGGAAACAACCTAAAATGCCTAAGGACAGAGGAGAGGATTATACCCATGTGGTATATGTACAAACTAGACCCCTACTGAACAATAAAAAAAAATGAACTCTTGTCATTTGCAACAACATGGAGGGGATACTACTTAGGGAAGTAAGTCAGAAGGAGAAAAGCAAATACTGGACTGTTTCTTCTTATATGGAATAGAGAGAAAGAAAACTAAACCAACAAAAACACTAAAAGTCAGACTGTAGAACTCAGGTACCAGAAAGGGAGGAACGGTGGAGAGCCGAGTGTGGAGGGGAACAATGGACGATGGAGGAAAACTGTAGGTGCTTTGGTGGGTGGGTGTAACAGGGCTGTGGTAATAACTGCAGAAGAGGTGTGACCCTAGATGTCCAAATCAGATAGGGTGTTGTACGTGAACATTACTGCCATTTTTTTTTTAAATACACAGCAGGGGCTCTCCCTGGTGTTGCAGTAGGTTAAAATACCACATTATGAAGCTCTCCAAAGCCACTGCAGCATGAGTTCGATACCCGGGCAGGGAGCTGACCCATATGGTGTGGCAGACCTCTCCTCACCTGCCCACTGCTCCCCTCAGCAGTGTACTTTGTCAGTCTCCCTGTTCTGCTCCCCAGTCTGTCTGTGATGAATCCTCTCACCCACCACACCTCTGGCCTGTACCCCAGTTCTGTAGGCATATATAAATAAATCTTTTTTAAAAAATACACAGCAGTAGTATCTGGTATAGGTGAACAAACAGTCCAGTGGAGAGCAAATCTGCTAGTGTAAATGGAAAACAAATGGAAAGTCAATGAACAATTTAAGTCCTTCCTGAGCAGATCTCTCACCTTCAAGAAAATCTGTATTCTCTTTGCCCTGTAGTAGATGTTTTGAGGAATAACTCCTTCACATAAAAGTCTCTTCTCTTTGGGACTAACCATAGACACATGTATGTGATATGAGAGGTCATGTCATTATGACCCAGACTCCCTGGGAAGAACTGATTCTTGACTGTTCCAGAAGTAGATACATACTCCAAAACAGACCATATAGGATTCTTTCATTTGATTTTGCAATTCTAAGCTGACATACACAGAGACCTTGGGATGAATCTCATCAAAACAATGTCATGTAAAGAATGACCAGACGCACAGGCCGCCTGCCTTTCACCCTCCACACCTTCCTTATTGGACTTCTTTCAATTCTGGAAGAACATTTCTACATGCATAGGCTGGCCAGAATCAGTTCTTCTACTCATAACTCAAGAAATCTTCATACATGTCACTTGTCCACATAACCTCCCAACACAGTTAGACCTCTCAACTCAGTTAGACCCTACCCAGTCTAACTGGATTTCCCTCAGGTCAAGCAATTTGCTGAAAAAGTAATTGCCCATAAAACTTAGTATGTTATCTGCTCTCCAGAGAGGTAGTAGTTTGGGAAAAATGTATGAAAATACAATGTTGGAATCTGGAGAATTTACTCTACTGCAGGGGGGTTTCAGGACCTACTCAACCTTTTGTCCAATAAAGGCAATATTTGAGCATATGGAATTTCTCATTAGTGACCCTCAAATTTTACCAAATAGGGTTCCAAATCTTAGCACTGTCACTCACATAACCAAGTTAACCATTAGTAAATGAAAGCTAAATTTTGAAACCAAATCTATTTCCAAACCTCACATATCTTTCTTACCACAGATAATATCTATTAATGCCTCTTTTCAAATTTTCTTTAAATTAGTGGTATTCACTAAGGGGCAAAAACACACACAGACCATTACAGACTATCCACACATATACCCAACAAGACTGAGCAATGCCTGGACACATTTTTTATTGTTACAACCATGAGGTGAAATTGGAGTGTCTAAGGATGTTACCTATTATTTCCCAATGCACAGAACACAACATTGATTACGTGGCCCAAAATTGCAACAGTGTAGAGGCTGAAAATCGCTTTATATCAATAAAATATACCAGTCTAGGAGAATTCAAATATCCAAACACAAGGAATTAAATAAAAATCTCATTTTATGAAAGCTATACATTGAAATAGTATGCAGCTACAAATTACAGACAGATCAACTAATGTTTAAAAAATTACAGTTATCTTTGAATGGGAAACATTGATCAAAAAAATTACATAAACTATGATCTTATCATAAAAAAATATTCACATATACATGAACATGAGCTTACATTCATATAGGAAGAAAACTGGAAGGCTATCAACCAATACATAGTAGTATCTAGTCACAAGAAGGAGGGAAATTAACAATTTTTTCTTCTTTTCCTTTTTTAGGAAGCATGTCTACCTTTAAAGGTCTCATATTTCCCAATGCCTCTTTGCTTCTGACTTAGTTAACCCCTAGCTTTAATTCATGGTATAACCATCCTATTCTTTCCACACATTAAGTCCATTCTTGGTAAGATCACCTTACTTCTAAGTAAACCTTAGATAAATGAAACACTTTTCATTGTTCTAACTTCACTACCTCTAGCACTTAACTGAAGTATAGAAGGAGAATTTCAGAACATAGGTTTCACACTAAAATCCACAACTAGATCATTAATGGAAAGACAAGATTGTCCCTAAGTGATCCTAGGTACTTTTGGAATTTATATACTTTTCAAATTCATATTTTTTGTCAAACATAACATTATGACTGTTGGACTGTCGCTGTTGTTATTGTTACTAATATTTCAGATGGTGCTGCAAGAAAAAGAAACTTGATCACTAAAGTAGTTAATTGTCAAGAACGGGACAGTCCAAAGTTAGTTCAAAGTTACCCTCCTCCACCTCATAGGGGATGAATTCTGTTGTTATAATTATCTTATTTTTTGTTTTTATTTTTTTAAATAGAGAGAGCTAAACATGGAAAACCTTCTTTGGGAGCAAAGGAAAACTTTCAGTTATTGGACATTACCTATTCCACACTATTAGAAAAGCATTTTGCATAATTTCTTGTTTGTTACCATAGGAAAGATATTTGTCTAAAAATTAGGATAAAATAGAATGGCATGTCAAATCCCAACAATTATTTCTCTTATCTACAGATTGAGCATTCAACCTAAAATACAGTCTCAGGATTCTGCCTCTAAAGAGGCTCTTCTCCAGACAGTGCTCTATATACTACATCAAGTATATGCTAGTCGACTACACAATAGGAAATGTGTGTATGTGCGTGAATATGTGTGTATGAACATGTGTATCTGTGTGTGGTTATAAATTTCTGTGTTTATTTTATTCTGAATGAGTGGAGTAAATCATTTGCTGAACTGGTCAAAACTGAAGCTTTGAAATAGCACTAGATGCTGTATATGTTAAATGAATGACCAATGAGTACACAAGGTCTCTCCGCTTTTTATAGTTTTTAAAAAGTGATAACACTGTCCTTCCTCTTGATGAGTTTACACTCTTTTATGAAAAAGAACTAACCTAACCAACAACCATTATTGAAAAGTCACACCATCCAGTCATTTCAATTAGTATATTATCATTTGAATTGGTCCCATGCTCTTCCATGAAGGCGTCAATGCATGAGATGTGTTTCAGCTACTGGGCAGAATGAAATGGTTCAAGCTGCTTTAGCTCCTATTTGTGTCAAGTTTTATGACTAAGACTAATTAAATTCTCTAACAACTATAATTACTAATCTCCATCCTACTGTTTCAGAAAATTCCATACACAAAAGGTAATGGACAACTGTTCATTGCAAATAATAAAGGCTTTCATCTATGGCAAGATCTTTCAAAATCAGCAGTCATTACTAAAAAGTATGAAAGTGCCAGAAACTGCAGATGCCCAACCAACTTCAAATGTCTTAGCCTTTAGGTATCTCACCAGCAAGAGAGGTAATAAAATTACCTGAAATCTATAGCTTAGGAAAATGAGAAGGAAAAAATCAGTTACCCAAGTATGAAACACAATATAAATGTTAGGAACAAATATTTAAATAAGGAATTAATTTTCAACACAAGTAGAAAAAATATACTGAGCATAATGGAGAATTATATTTTCTATATTGAATTATTGTCCCTAAATAAGTAGTTTAAATTAAAACTATTTTATACTTTATATTTATCAGAAGGACTTGATCTGGCTAGGTAACTGATCTACATTTTAAGTGTCCATCCTGTATGTACTAAAGTCAGACATTTAATTTCCTGAAATCACAATTTTTTAGTTACTGGAAATACCTCTTTATTCAAACCAATTTTCACCTCTATAAATAAGATCTTTTTTGGATTTGCATTTATAGACATATATTTGTATTAATATTAAAACTTTGATTGAATAGATTTTAAGAACTGACTGGCTACCTAGGAAGTCAATGATAGAATTGAGATGAATCTTAATAGAAAATGCTGGCTACTATCTCCTCAGTCTTTTGTGGAACCCCTGGATCAGGACCTCCCATTGATACAACCTCATGCCTACTTTACTGGTCAGTTCTCAAGGGCTCCCTTCCACTTCTAACCTATAAAGGACCCCTAAATTTCATTGAAACTTAAGACTGGGTGGTGATATGTGCCAAACAATAGCCAAGACCATAGATCTTTGTTCAATGAAGAATTACTTTCTATCAAAGCAATGGTTTGACTAGTAGGCTGTTCACCAAAATACTTCTTATTCTTATTTCTCTAAAATTACATTTGATTCATCTTATCCTTTCCATTCATCTTCACACATCTGAATTTGAATTCTTTTCCCCTTCTATGGACAAAAATTAGCTCATATCTGCAATGAAGACTCTGCAGGTGTCCTCACTGGACATTTTTGATGCCACATACCTCATCTGAGACGTCCATTCTGTAAGACAGCCTCCTGGCATTCCTCAGTTGATAGAGCCTCAACCACTAATGAAATCAGGTTATCACTCCATGGACCAGGATCTCTAACTGCTTCTCCAGAAACCAAATCAGGGGACACTAAAAATAAGAACAGCAAGAAAAATTTTGCACACTGTATGTGACATGCCAAAAAGGCATTTATTTATACTCTTACTAAGACAGACATTTTCCCTTCACCTGGTCAATAGCCATTGGCTACAGTTAAGCCACAGTCTTTTGTGACATGTGACATATCTCTCAATAAAAGAAAAAGCGTATCATAAGCCTGCTTCTCAGCTGTGACATGCTGTCTAGGCTCTGGTATACCTCAAGTTGGAAAATACGTCTTTCCTTTCACAAAGAGAAATACCACATGCCACAAAGGCTATGGCCCTGGGCCTTGCTTACTCATGATTTTCTGAAACTGTAACAGTAGGAAAAAAAAAGAAAAGCCTGTTTTAAAGTCTTATGTTATTAAAATTCATCTCTATGCAATGTTTAAATTCTATTTATTTGATGACATTTGCCTTCTTTTCTCAGAGGTAGTCCCCCTGCAGTTTCCACCACCAATTCACCCCTGCATCATCACCACAGTCCCTTAAGCTCTTGCCACCCTGGTTTTGACCCTTCCCTTCACCCCACTATACAGAATGTCTCTGATTTAGAGTTGTCCATTTATTTTTGTTTTATTGTGCTTCTGTTGTTGTTATTAAAAAGGTGTTTCTCTAGGAACAACTTTTTCAGTGTTGGAATAATTGAAGGCAACTGTTATTCCTCTAACTATGCTATTTTATTTGTAAGTGTCGGGTAATATGTCTCTGAGGTGAAGATGAATGGAAAGAATAAGATGAATAAGACAGTAGGATTTGCTCTGGGTTTTCTTCAGTGATAAGCTAGATTTGGGGCTGCAGATTTAACCCTCTCATCACAACCCTTCTTCTCAAATGCCTAAGGGTTTCACAGAGGACCTATGCTTCCTGTGTGAGAGGCAGAAACCCTAATGGAAATGAAGCAAAGCAGAAAAATCTTGAGTTCAAGCAATTCACACACAAGTAAGAAACAGACCTCTATCTCTGGTGTCAGCTTTTCTGTGTGTTGGTCTCTCTTTCACATACAGTGCAGAGTATTCTCCACTTATGTGGAAACAGCCTCTGACCATCCCTAGTTTACTTCTCTAGCGTCATGAGCCCACAGAAAGAGACATCTCCCTCCAACTTCGGTGTAAAGATGCACAGGGTAAAACCCCTACTCACCCAGACTGGGTCAGTCACTGTGACTTGAATGTCCAGACCTGAATTGTGTCCACCTCTGTGGTCAAAATGCCAGGGCCCTGTGATTGGGAGCCCCACTAGGATCATACAACTGATGTGGAAAAGGCGTGGTTGCCAGAATAAGGAATGCAGTGCAGATTGAAGTAGCAGATGTCCACTCCACCAGTTTATATGTGTACAATTAAAATAGAGATTTTGCTAAAATGCAGACTGACTCAAAAGGCATGAGGCAAGGTCTAAGGTCCTGTATATCTAGCAAGTTCCTGGATCACCTGGTCAGTCACTGGGTACAAACTTCCTTCCTCAACTGTCTAATGAGGTAGACACTCTAAAGCTTAGGGCTTCCCAAAAGGGATGAATACAATCACATGCTTGTCTGAGTATGGAACCTTCTTGGGACCATCTGTGTCTCCGTCACAACACTGAAATAGCAGAGGTGTTGCACGCCAGGATTGAGACATATTGGCAGAACTCTGTGATAAAAACACTTTACAATTTCATAGCACCTTTCATTCCAAAGTGCTTCAGAAGCTATATACATTCAGCACCACAGAAAGATGATAGAGGTAGCAGGCTCCATGGAGTGAAGGAGGTGACAGGGATGGAGTGGGGGTGGAAGAATTATACGCCAAGGACAGTGAGGCATTTTTCTGTTAAAGGCAACACAGTACGCAGTTTTAAAAAAAAAATAGGAAAGAAAATCAGTCTTTAAAGCTCACGTTCAAAGAATAATAGTGCATAAATGCGTAAGTTAATGTTCAGAATCATCTTCACAACTCATCTTCTCTCCCTAAGTTGTCTATGAGCATTGGCATAGAGAAAAGATAAGGAAATGAAGAATAAGCTAAAAACCAAGATTAAAAATATCACCAGGCAATCTATGAGGTCTCGCTCCTGACTCCTGCTTCTCTAGGCGATGTCAGGCTGCTTAATTAAATGATTAAGTCTTAAAGCCTTAAAGGGTAGTTTCCTCTGGAGGGGGAAGTAGTGTTTTGTCTGCAGGGCAGTTAGTAAAAGAAATGACTTTTCTAAAGTCTTGCAAAACATGAACATCTAACTGAATACACCTGATGACAACATGGTAGTTCATATATATTCTGGATGGGGGGAAGTCACCTTGACATAGCTTGAAAATGGAAACTTGTAATGACTCCTATAGGGTTTGTCTTTAAAAGAAATTCATTTTCTAGCGCTGCTGTTTCCATTTGTTACCAGGGACTCCTAGAGTCTTCCAGGGACTTAGGAACAGTTCTATTTTCACTTCTGGCTCCTACGGCTACATGCAGCTGATAAATGAAGACCCAGAAGCTCCCCCAAGACGGTCTGAAACAGCCTGTGCTCCAGGCAGTGCATGGCCACCTGCCAGGGAAGCACATACCAAATTAAAGGGTGCAGAAAGAAATCCTTTTGCTATTTCCTATTTTCTAGTGTTTCCAATGAACTCATGGCATTATTATTCTTTGTGAAATGTTTTAATAAAAGCACCTATTTGGGAATGTTCATGAAAACCTCAAGATAACAAGGAAAAGAGAAGGGATTTCTAGACAAGAAATCCATCTTTCTGCTCAATTTATTCACTAGTCTGTTATCGTCTCCCCTCCTAGTTTGACTTGAGACAAGGTGGTGAAACCTTCCCCAGCCAGCAGATAACAGTGGTTACTTCAGCAGCAGAATGTTATCTTGAATCACAGCATTATTGCTTTGTCGAAGAGAAAATCATGCTTTCCATAAATCCACTAAGGTATCTCCATTAAAAGGACCTGTAACCTTGTGTTATAACATGGGGCCCCTGGCAACGTTCTGCTTGAAAACCTATTTTTATAAATGATGGGAAGTAACTGATGCATCTGGTTATCTCACAGGATTCTGTCAGTTCCACAACTAGAATTGGTGCTGCCACACTCACTCCAGAGGTAGGTGGT
Source organism: Condylura cristata (assembly GCF_000260355.1). NCBI lineage: Eukaryota > Metazoa > Chordata > Mammalia > Eulipotyphla > Talpidae > Condylura > Condylura cristata. The sequence continues at coordinate 5,438,690 of NW_004567122.1, forward strand.
GGTGAAGTGTGGACCACAGATAAGGATTTACACCAAGGGGCCAGCTCCAGAAACTACGCAACAGATTATAGAGAGGAGAACAAGCAAGCAGAAAGGTAATCACAGTTATTACAATCTTGGAAATTCGCTGAAAGTTTGACAGCAGTATGAAAGTAAAAGTGAATAAAATAATTATAATTGCATGATTATATTATGAAATCCAACATGCTGGATTGGATGTGCAATAGCAAAAGACAGGAAAGTTAGCTGGTAGATGGCATATTCCAAGCAAGAGAGTCCTTAGGATTTTCCTACTTTGATTTATCATTGGGCATACTCATAGTCCATTTGCTTTTCAAAAGTTTTAAAATGACGCATTACTTAAATAAAGTCAACCACATGAATAGGATTGAGGGTTTACTGTATGCAGGAGCAGTTCTAGGAACTAGAGGTTCACCGTGAACCTGTGACTCTCAGAGATTGCCATCTAGCACCATAGTCTAGTTTAGCAAAAGAAGTGTGACAGATAAGTATGGACTATTGCAACTACGTTGTATTGTAAAACCTGAGTGGTCATCATGTCATCAGCTACCTGTAGTCACTTATCTATTGAATGAAGTGTTAAACAAACAGGTTTCCACAACTACATTTAATTGCATTCTTCCAAGATTGCTTCTGCCTTGTGAGTGCACGTTCCTCCTGGACGATGCAATATGTCCAGAATCCAGATGAACAGTTTAGTGAAATTCAATTTAACTCTATAAGCAACTACTACATGTCTCTGAAGTGTAAGGGGCATCTATGGTACCTGTAGACACTCAAAGCCAATAAAGACATAGCCCCCACTCTTAAGATGTTTACAATGGCATTCAGGAGATATTTACACAAAGAACCAGATTACAGAGAATGAGATGGACACTGTAATAGAGGTTTAAGGTTACGCTCTCGGTACATGTGGAAGTGATAGGTTAATTTTTGCTAAGACACCCTGGGAAAGATCCCTACAGGAGCCAAGTTTCAAGAAACCCATGGAGGATGAGTGGGATCTCCTCAGGCAGGCTAGGTGAGGGCAGAGAGTACAATGCTTGAGGACTGGCAGTACATCACTCATATGTGCAATACAGAGAGGGAAAAACAAATCAACAAAACTAGACTAAAACAAATCTTAGAAATATGACTGAAAATTTGAGGTTACCATTAGAGGACGGAAGTTGGG
>NW_004567122.1:5441099-5553341 GCF_000260355.1 Condylura cristata
CCTTATTACAAGTGATGTTGAACATTTTTTCATATGCCTGTTGGCCATCTGCATTTCCTCTTTGGAGAAGTGTCTTTTTAGCTCTACTGCCCATATTTCCAACAAAAAATATTTTTTAAAATTGTAAAAGAATTGGCAATCCAGGTGAGAGAATTCTGGTGTTCTCTCCAAGTAGAAGTATAACTTGGGCCAGTTTATCTTTTGTAAACAGAGATAACAGAAGTGTATTGTAGGGATACTATAGTATTAAATAAGATGATTCATGTAAAGTGCTATACATAGGGCCGATTGAGTAGTGTTCAACAAATACTGTGTTATCACTATTGCCGTCATAATTATTAAAGTGGGCACAGAAGAATAGAAGCAGGTAAGTGTAGGTTATGCTTGCAGAATAAATGAAAAGGAGCATGAAGAGCCTATTGAAAAAAGGGAAATTAAGGGATAGATTGGTCAGGACCTCAAAATATAAGAAAGTACTATAACCTTTCTTATATAAGAAATTTTTTAAAATACACTCAAGGGTTTGGGATAAGGAGCAAGTGAAATAACCAGACCATAATCAAATTGTGCTTCATCCTTACACATTGTAAGATAAATTTTTTAAGACACATGGTTCTATAAGGATCATGCCTTAAGAATTGCTACTAATAATAGCTACTTTTCGCTAAAGACTACCAAGTAATCTGCTTTTTTCCCATTAAATCCCTACCAAAAAAATCAATTAATCATGTATAATCAGATGTATCAAGGATGAGAAAAACTAATGTTCATGGAACTTAAGAAGAGACTAAGGTCACAAGTTTAAAAGAAAAATGAATGCTATGGAATGATGAATCCTTCATCAGATATAATAGTATGACTGATTTGCTCTATCTTTACATTATCACACTCCACTGTACTTGACTGCTTAAGTGCCTGCTACCTAACACTCCCAGTGAAAATTTCCTTGAAAAAGGGTATAAATATCAGTCATCATTGTTTTCCAGGAAACAGACAACCATATTGTAACTTAATGAATATCATTTTGTAGCTATAAATACTCAGTGGGCACATTTCTAAACTTTATCTAACCTACAAGTGTGCTAGAGTTTTTAGTGGGGATATATGTATATAGAGGTTATATGCTCACTTTTTAAAACTTTAATGATACACTTAGACAAAATTTATGAATTTTTCTGGCTTAAAGCACTTCTGACTAAACAGGGTAAAAATGACTGTATTATACTTCCTGATTTCCAACCATACTATAAAGTCATAATAATTAAAACATGGTACTGGAACAAAAACAGACACAGGTCAATGGAATCTAAATGAAGCCCAGAAATAAAACCACACATAAATAGATGATTAATGTATGACAAAGGATTGAAGAATATAGACTGGAAAAAGGTAAGCTGGAAAAATTGGATTTCTGCATGTAAAAAATAAAACTAGATCACCATATCAAGCCATACACAAAAAATCAACACAAAATGATAAAAGCCTTGGATGTATCACCTGAAACCATCAGATACACAGAGGAAAAAACAAGGAAAATATTCCACGGCATAAACTTTAGAAGTATCTTTGTATATTCATCCCCAGCAGTAAGGAAAACAAAGAATATAAACAACTGGGATTACATCAAACTGAGATGTTTTTGTAAGTGAAAGAGATAGAAACCAAAAAGAAGAGAAACCAGACAGAGTGATAGAAGTATTGTACCCCATGCCTCTGACAAGGGCCTGATAACAAAGATCTATAAAGAGCTCACACCATTCAAAATAAGAAAACAAGCAACCCAATCAAAAAATGCTCAGAAGAGCTAAACAGGCACTTCTCTAATGAAGTCAGAGAGATGACCAACGCACACAAAAAAATGTTTATTATCATTATCATCATGGAAATACCACTTCATTTAAGTGCGAATGGCCCATATTAAGAAAAACAAACAAAAAACAGCCAAGACATCGGAACCCTCTGAGGAAATGTGAAGTAGTCCAGCTCCTATGGAAAGCTGTTTGGAGGTTCCTCAAAACACTAAAAACATATCTGCCATGTGTTTGAGCAATTCCACTCCTAGGTGTCTACCCAAAGAACACAAAAGCACTGATCTGAAATGAAGCCTGCACTCCTATGCTTACTGAAGCACTATTAATAACAATCAAGATATGGAAACAACCCAAATGCTCAAGAGTGCATCAAGATGTGGTATACGTACACAGTGGAATACTACTCAATGATCAGAAAAGATAAAGTCATGCCATTTACAGCATCACGAATGGACTTGGAAGGGACTTTTCTAAGTGAACTGATCCAAAGGAGAAAGATAAACATTAGGTGGTGTCACTTATATATGGAATACAGAGTATTATATATGGAATACAGAGTAACCAAACTATAAAACCAAGTCATGAAAACTCACCGTAGATCTGAAGTAGCCAAGAGAGGAGAGGGGGAGAGAGGGAGAGGGGTGAGAGAAGGGGTGGAAGGGAAGCACAATGGACTAGGGAGGAGGACTATGGTGCTCTGGTGGCGGAAAGGCTACAATGATCACACCTAAAGGGAGAAACCCTACATTGTCGACTTCTTAGTAAAGGTGTAAAACAATGGCACTTCATTAATAAAAATTATTTAATTTTTTTAAAAGATTTATTTATGAATGCAGAACTGGGGTATAGGTCAGAGGTGCAAGGGTGGTGAGAGGCTTCACCAGAGACAGAGTGGGGAGCAGAACAGGCAGATAGATGAAGTCCACTGCTGAGAGGAGCAGCGGGCAGGTCAGGAGAGGTCTGCCGTGCCATGTGGTCACCTCCGGGCAGGCGGGGATCGAACTCATGTTGTAGTAGCTTTAGTTTCTTAGTGCTGTGCTTTAATCCGCTGTGCCACCAGGGAGGGCCCAATTATTTAATTTTTTAAAAGGAATTTTTCTGATTTGCTTAACGTAGACCATTTAAAATAAGCAACACAAAGTCATCAGCATATTTAACTCACACGACTTACATTTTACAATCAACAAATACATGCTTCCTTTTATTAAAAAATGTACATTTTTCTAGACAAAGGAAGCTTTCAGTTTCTACTCTCTGAGTCATCTTTTCCATGAAAAGGGCGAAAGTTACTTAAAACTAGACTGACTATATTAAGAATCCTCTGGAGTGAATTTGACCCAGATTCAGTTGTCAAAAAAAAAAAGGTACAAGCTAAGACAGAAACATGAAACAAAATTAATAGCTCTGAATTAAAGCAGGCAATCAATAAGGTTAAGAAGAATGCAAACACTTCAGATCATTTAAGTATGGGTATTGTGTGACTGACTGATGTTGATTCTCTAGCTGCAGACACATGGCCTGAACAGAAGCTATATTGTCACTGAGTTAAGACACTGAAACTGATATTAGCTGTTACACATGACTATGGATAATCTTAAATGACTTGCAATTTAAAAGAGAAAAACTCATGAGACAATTTGATTTTTCCAGGTGATTTATGATCCAAATAGCCTTTTCTTTTGGTTCAGCACATAAACATGAGGATTAAAATAAACCCTGATGGCTGAGGAATAGTTAAAACCAACAAGTGTTAAGGTTTGTAAATTTCCAGAAATAATCCAAATAGCGAGTAATGCTGACAGAAAATATACACTTAAGGGTATCTAAACTGGATAGTTAACAAAGATTTTTACCACTACATTATGACTTTTAAATCTTGCAGCCTTCTACGTTGTACTAAAGAGTCCGATTGCATTTATGATACTTAACCTCTGACAGTTCTTAAGGAGACATAGCCAGGTTCCCCCTTCAGTCCCTCACTGTCCTTTGAGTGGGTAAGAAACCCCAGGTGCTCCCTCCTTTAGTGGAGGTTCAGATCACACAATCCCTGGCCGGTGTGCACACACACCTAAAACCTGGCCTCCTGCCCTAAGAGAAGTAAGAACCAAGTCAGTGTCTTCCCTGCTCACTCAAGCTACCTCTGGAGCCACCCTTGCTCTTTGCAGAGGGTCATTTGTGAGTAATACACCTTCCCATCCCCTCTTGATGCATGTCTGACATCATCAGCCTTACTACATCTGAATCAAATTTTGACCTGGTGTTTATCAACATCTGAGAGAGTTTTATCACATACTCTATAGAAACGGCTGACATATACACATATACCTAATTTTCAGAATTAAAAAATCACACAAAGGAAAGCTTGAAGGGTTTTAATGAACTTCATCAGCTATAGCATCTTTTAGTCACCACCACACCTACACACAGCAAGGTAAAATATAGGTCACTTTTTAATGTATATATCCTTATTTTGAAAAAACATCATATCATACAAGACATTAAAACTTGCAGCTTTCAAGTCTCTTCTGTGGAAATGTATGGCCTGGATAAATGTTAAATTGGGCAATGAGGGCATTTTGGCCAGGGTATATTACAAAAAATAAAAATGCATTAAGAGTAAACACTTAGCGAATGCTACTAGACTCTTTTATAAAAACTTACATGCCTTTGCTCCTGTTGCCCTCATGACAACCTCATTTAGTAATTATTTCAGGATCTGTTTCACAGGTGAGGAAACTAGAAGACTGGGAGATCAGAAAGCTAGTAAATGAGAGAAGTGAGATTTGAAAACCCAGAACCACATACCATAAAAATCCTTTTTACCATCTCTGCTGCAAAACTTAATAAACTAATTTTTTATCATAATTGTATTTTATTTTTTAAAGATTTATTTATTTATGCATACAGAATTGGAGTACAAGCCAGAGGTGCAGGGTGAATGAGAGGCTTCACCAGAGACAGAGTGGGGAGCAGAACAGCAGATCAACAAAGTACACTGCTGAGGGGAGCAGCGGGCGGGTCAGGAGAGGTCTGCTGTGCCGTGTGGGTCACCTCCAGGGCCAGGGATCAACTTGCATTGAAGCAGCTGCAGCTCGCTTACAGGGCTGTGTCCTAACCCACTGCACCACCAGGGAGCACCCAGCCATAATTATATTTTATACTGAATTTATTATTTCCTTTATGTGGATATTTCTAAGTTTGGGGCATTTTAAAGTGACCAAGCCTAAGCATGGGCTCCACTCTGGAATTAAATTTGTATGGCATCTGTTACATGGGTTAAGTTGCATAGAATCTCTTCCCTTCCTTCCTTTGACTATAATGCTCCAACTTCTTCCATGCATCCATTTCTTCCACCACACAACCCATATGCATAGAGGGACAGGAAGCACATCTAAAACTCCAAGAATGGCCCTAATGGATTTAAAGGTCACTCCAACACATCTACGACAATTATTGGGTCATGAATACAGACATCAGTCAATCACCACATGGCATTACACTGGCACAAGGAATAAAGAGTTCAGAATGGCCGTGTGATGTAATTTAGGCCAATGAAATGCAAATGAAGACTTACATGGAAATCCTGGAAATAAGTCTTTTTTACACTCAATAAAACACCACTAGGGAATATAAGAGTTCTCACTTTCTCTAAAAATCATGAAATGGATCTGTAGAGTTTAAAATAGTATGGTCATTTAGCCTCCATGAAGGAAGCCACCTGAAGGTGAAGCCAGAGGGTGCCACCGCTGAACGCTGCACAGAATCAGCCAGAGCCACTGCTCTGAGTCAGTCTGACGCTCACCATCGTCTCTGAATCTTCGAGCAAAAGAGTTAATAATATTTAGTTGCTTGTTTAAGCGAGTTCAATTTACTTTCCTGTTCCTTGCAGTCCTAACTCACACATACGTAAAATGAAGCTCTTTCCAGTGATATTATACAACAAACATCTGCACAAAACAGTCACCCTCTTGGTAGCAGGGTAACATTCCTTATGCACGTGAAAAAGGGACATCAATAATGTCTCTGGGATTTGTGGCTGTCAGTCTGTATTTTCTCATTTTCGGAAATGTCATTAACTGTTTTACTCCACTATTTGTCATTCTCATCAATTCCAGGCTTTTTTTCCCACAGTCTGCTCTGGAATCCCATGTCCTAACAGAAGTGAGTAGACGGAAGCTCATAACAGCCTGAGATTTTTGTGAGAGTTTCACTCTGTGTTCTCCCTGCATCACCCATCACTGAGGACTCTGAAACTGGAGTGAAACAAGGAGTGTAACACGGAAAGTCCCTGAAGGATGAAGAAAGCTGGTCTAGAGGACTGCTTGGAGGGGGAAATCTCACACATTAAGAACTAAGGAGTATCCAATACTTGGCAAATGACTAAAAATTATATTCTAAGCATTCCAAGAAATATTGTGCAGGTGTGCAGGCTTGGAAAAGCTATGATTCCAGAGTCTATGATAAAACATGAAGGAAAAATTAAGCCATTCTACTACATGGGAGGGAAAAGATACAAAATTGAATGCACAGTATTTACAATAATGCAGTAGTTAACCCCTCTTCTCCCCCCACCTAAAATTTTAGGCAGCATTCTTGAGAACCAGAAGCAAATAAAAATAAACAGAAGAAACATAAAATAGACTAGTAATAGTAGCACTGAGGTCTAGAGAATTTTTTTCCTTTACTATACTTAAGGAGCATAGATTATTTTATGAAGAAAAATGTGTAATCTTTAAGATAAGAATACTAAACTCGGGCCCTCCCTGGTGGCGCATCGGGTTAAAGCGCAGCATTGAGAAGCTAAAGCCACTTCTGCATGAGTTCGATTCCTGCCTGCCCCAGAGGTAACCGCATGGCATGGCAGACCTCTCCTGACCCGCCCGCTGCTCCCCTCAGCAGTGTACTTGGTCGATCTGTCTGTTCTGTTCCCCACTCTGTCTCTGGTGAAGCCTCTTGCCACCACTGAGCCTCTGGCCTGTACCCCAGTTCTGTATGCACAAATAAATAAATCTTTTTTTTAAAAAAAGAATATTATGGGCCCTCCCTGGTGGCGCAGCGGGTTAAAGCGCAGCACTGAGAATCTGAAGCCACTTCCGCATGAGTTCTATTCCCGCCTGCTGCCTGCCCTGGAGGAGACCACATGGCGAGCCAGACCTCTCCTGGCCCGCCCGCTGCTTCCCTCAGCAGTATACTTCGTCGATCTGCCTGTTCTGCTCCCCACTCTGTCTCTGGTGAAGCCTCTCACCGCCCCTGAGCCTCTGGCCTGTACCCCAGTTCTGTATGAACAAATAAATAAATCTTTAAAAAAAAAAAAAAAGAAAAAAAAGAATATTAAACTCATTTCACAATCCACATCTCTAAATGTCATGTTTATTTGAGATGTTCAGAGATAAGAATACAAACAAGGGAATATTCAGCATTGCATAGCTTGAAGAACTCAATGTCCAACTTCCAAAGCAGTTGCCTGGGTCAGAGCAGATGTGCAGTATCCAAAATAAGATCTCACACCCCATAAAGTATAAACACTGTCCACTGGCTGCTAAGAAACCAGTCAGATCTTTGGGGCCACCTGGTGATCTTTGAGCCTTCTCCAAAGCAGTAAGTAATACCATGCAAGAAGTAACAGAGCTGGAGGACAGGGGAGATGACAGGAGAGGAAAGCCTGGAGCTGTGAATCGGATCAATGTGGAGGAAAGAAAGACAGAAGCAATTAGGCAAAGACCAGGCTGCTGAGCTGTATACATCATTACTATCCAAAACTGAAGCACAAAGGGAAAGGTTGAATTGAAGGGCAGACCAGAGGAAAATGGCTGAAAGCAGATGGAAGTAGAAAGATAGATGCAAGAGATATGTGTACATGAAAGTGCAAGCCACAAGCTACAGTTACAAATAATGACAAAGGAGTTAACAGAAAGGCCAGAAAGTGAACAGGCAACCAAAGCAGAGAGAATATTCCCAGTGGTGTCAGAAGCCATGATGGAAACCTTAGAGAGACCTCAGGAAGAGAAGGTGGAGGTAAATGACAAATGTGCAGCAGCCAAATAAATCATCTTTTCTAGATCTTCTGCAGGAACAAATTTTCCAGAGATTTAGATTTAGTAAACAGACCAAGTTAGATCACAGTGAGGAACTTATAGAGGATTTGAGACGTCAAACACACAGAAGCCAAGATTTGCCTGTAATGCTGATAATAACACCATGCGTGGTCTTTTGGTATCAAGCTCATTTCAAATAAAAGCAGTTCATACACTTGTCTAAAACACCAGAGACAGTGCAGTACTTTTCCCTTGGCTGTAAGAGAAAGCAGTGTTTTTGTACTCAGTGCAAACAGATGTGCTAATTTTTCTCAGCCTTGAAAACTGTTTTGTGCTTATCCATGCTTTGTATTATTTAATGTATTTATATTCAGATTTGATCAACTGAGTATTTATTTATGGCAATGTGATAGAACTGCCAGACTGAAGGAAAAGCACATTTGAAAATTATCTTTATTTTCTGACTTTTAAAATTACAATTCTAAATAGAAACTATTCACTGGAAATGAATGCTGTACCTTAAGTTGCTTTATCAGTTTATAGACAGTGATCAAGAAAACAGGCTTTAGAATGAGAAAGCCCTGCCTTCATCTGGGCTTCCTCTTTACCACATATCAGGCCTGTTTCCTCACTCCTCTGACCCGCCTGCTCCCTCACTAGAGGTTGCAACAGCCCTGGCACATAATATATACTCAGTAAATGCTGCTGTTCCTTCTAAAAGTCACCCTAATTGTTGTCAATATCATCATCAATAACATTGCTAATACAGTTGTCAGTGGGACTGGGAATTTTATTAAGGTGGAAATAGTTTCTGACTGACAGTATTCCCACTACCAAAAGTAGAACACAGCTATTTGTTATCATTTGTTAAATTATACTGGGGGTCTTGGAATGCTATTACCATTAAGATACATGGAAAAATTATTGAGTATGTGAGGAACCAAAAAATAATGTCACACATCATACCAAATAGGAATGTCCTATTTTTTGGACAGTGCAGGGAAACCTATAGCTAGTTACAGTATATCTCATACATCTTGAGGTTTCCAGACTTCTCTTTGTAAGTGTGTACTTCATGCACACTTCCTTTGGCTAGGCTAACTCCCATTAAGCCCAACTCTCAGCTAGAATCTGGCTTTCTCTTAGAAATCAGCTTTCTCTGGCTGAAGTACTGTGTTGGTCACTAGCAACCTGCTCTCGTTGCAGTCATATTACACTGTAATTTCATGTTTGTTTTGTCGATCTCCATTCCACCTCATATTGCATAGCACATGCAACCACATGCACACACACACATGAACACACACACAACATCTAGTTTGCTTAATACATGAACCTTCATTTATAACCCAAACAAACCATCAAAATGTCCCTGGCACATAACAGTTCCTAATAAATGCACTTTTTAAATAAAAGATACTTAGCAAATAGATGTGAACATGTCTTACAAATCACGTGCATGAAGTTAAATCATATACTACCTTGTCAAACGGTATCAACCTATTCAGTTTACTACTTGTGAAGTCTCTTAATTAAGTAAAGCAATTTGACAATAAAGTCCCTCGACATATTTGCATAGATCTTTGATGCTGTCAGCTGAAGAAAGCAACTTAAATAATCCATCGCCTCATGAGATGAGAGTAATTACCTTTAATATAGCAAAAATGATGTTTTAAGAGTTTTTCTCTCCTTAGAATGTTGGAACTAATGCGGCCTAATTGATGGCAATATAATTTTTTTTCTTTACTTGCTGTTTCTTGAGCACTTGTAACTAAAAGATCATTTTATTTTTACTTTACTAGTTGTTAAATAATAAAAATCTTAGTGCCAATTCAAAATAAGCAAAACATAAAGTGCCCTCAGCAAATTTTCAGTCCTTTCCTGAGAACTGTTATTTTAGTAGCATCTTGAATAGAAGCTAATTTCATGGGAATAGGAATGGAAACTACCCATCAGAAGTGCATTTTTTAAAAAATTACCTAACATTTGTAAGTACCTCCTCTGTGTTAGGTACACACACCGCAGATCAAAGAAAGATGAAAGTCTTCCTCTTAACAGGTTAAGAGTAAGTGACATTTACAATACAGAATGGAGAACTCTTCATCCACTCACATACCCCCACCACCACCAAATTTATCAACAAGTGACATCTATTTGCAGTTTTTGCACATTTACTTTGTTTTGAACCTAAGAAAGATCATTACTGAACATCAATATGTACATTAACTTCCTTTGCAACTGATGTGGACTGGTATGTTTGAGATAAATTGTGCATGCCAGCTTGAATCAAAACTTTATGATTAATCCAATTTTTTGAAAATACACCAATTTCTCCTACAGCACATGCTCTTAGCATCCATCAAACAGACAAGATGATTTGTCGATAGCTTCTAAAATTTACTCTGTGCTATCTAATTATTTTTCCTTTTGGCAAAGTTTCTGAACACCTGCTGAAGTCATTACTGCTCTGTCCTTTGGGGGCCACAGGAGCAATCAGCTCTCTCACACATCACATTTTTCTCGAGATTTACCAGGAAACTCACGAACTTGCTGCTACATGACCTAAGCCCTTTAACAGGTGGCTCATCTTGTTTGTCCTCCCCACTGTCCCTATCCCAAGAATGATAAACTAGATTCTTTTTTTACTTTCTTTCCCATTCCCTTCCACAAATGTATGTATAGCGGTGGGGACATCCTGGCAGCAGACAGAATTTAACCCAGAAGATTAATCTGATGAACCTATAAGGAACAAGAGTTTTGCTTGTGAAACGAGAGATGGATGGTTCTCTCCTCAAAGCTGAGAAAAATGGGTGAGAACTATGAAGAGATCCATGCTTCTATGATATAATAGGTGAGCAGGGAAAAAGAACACCAATCTCAACAAAATGATGGCTAAGTGATTGACTGGGTAAGCATTAGGACTTTCTCTTTGAAGTTAACACAGGCTTAGCTGTAATTATGCATGTTGCCTTCCCCTCATAAAAGCAATGCTTGGGGCAGCACTTGGGGTGCATGTGTCTATAAAGAAAGGTTTTGTTTTGGTGTATTTAAAGGACAGGTGTATGGCAGTCCTTAGCATCTGACTGTAGAATAGTCCTATTTCCCCATGCAATAGAGTTCATTCTCAAATTCCAAACAAAGGTTCTATTTTCCATAGTAAGGCCACTGCTGATGGTGTCTTTAGGATCCTAGTAGAAACAGACTCATTTCAAATATTTTCAATAAAGAGTCTCCAAGGAAGCAAGAATTTAAGTTCTGGGATGATTACAGAGATGAAGAAAGAATGATGAGGCACCTAGAGTCTTCCATAATGCAAAACCAATCATATAAGTAGTAGTGAAGGAAAAGAGGGAGGAATAAATGTCCCAAGAGCTGGCATAGTTGACAGTGAGGAAGAAGGACCACATGGTGGGAGCTCTAGCCATAAGGGACATGATAGGAGACAGAGGAAATACACACACTCACCCCATTCTCTTGTCTCCCTCCCACTGATCTCCTATTGGCTGAATCTAGCTGGGGATTGGAAATCAGCTATAAGGATCCAAGGGATAGAACCTACTGGGAAATGCCTCCAAGAGAAACAATGCACTGTAGAGAAGAGCAAAGAATAGTCCTCATATTTAAAGAAAATTAAAACATATATAAACATCCAAATAGAACTTTTTAGCAACCTACGAAATGCTCTAGCAATGTTTATCCCCAATGGGGATAAGAGAACCATAGCAAGTTCACCAGGTAAAGACTTTGCAAATCATTTGTGTGCAGGTGACACTGCTTTGTTTCCTGTCTTCTCTCTTTCTCAAGCTACACAAGGGTCCCCTAGAGAATGACTTGGAATCCTTGAATACATGATTTCCAGAAGGGCAGACTCTCTGATAGTACTCTCACTGAGGGACTGAAGCTCATAAGCACATGCTATACTGCTGTTGGCACAGAGAAAGACATTGCTCTCAAATGTTTGCTGCATAGACCTTGATATCTGACTTCATTTGGAAAATGAACACAGGCTCCTAGGCAGAACATACACAAGAGGTGTGTGAAAAGAAGTAAATTGATGGGATTGTGTCAAGCAGTGAATTGGTGGGTCGGGTTGACAATGAGGAAGATAATTGGGGGTGAGAAGCAAGCAGGAAAACATTGCCTAATATGCCTGTTCCTCAGGCTCATGAAATTCCAGAAGACAGAATCTCTGTGGGTAGACCAAAGGGTAGGTGTGGGGAGGTGAGGGAGACAGACATGAAAGAAGGTGAAGCAGGTCAAGGTCTCTGCTAGGGGAGCTCTGAACCACCCAAAATGTTTCCATAAGGAAAAATAAGTACTCAAACTCCTGCTGTGTCAAAGAGTCTTTGAGAGCCAAGAGAGAACTAATAGCACACAGGATGTTAAAGGGCTTTTCCTCTACTCCCCTTTCTCTTCTCGTTAAAGGCACCCAAAGCGAGGAGAAGCAGGGCAGGATGAAAGCAGGGCAGGAACAGTTCTCTGGACCCTCTTAGACCCCTTCTAGTTCCTGAGTCACTCGGCAGGGAAAAGGGACAGCTCTGATCTGGATGGAGACTAATAAAGGTTTTCCTTTGGATTCTATACTGGACCATTTCATACCTGATAAGCCTGGGGCAAAACACTTGGAATTGACTATGCAGCAAGCAGCATAACCTCAGATTTGGGAGAACCAGGTCTCCAAGGTGAAGGCAAATGCATTGAAAGTCTGTAAGAAACAGTCAGACCTCCAAACTCCTTCACATCTCCTGACCCAGCAATATGATTAGCTCTCCCTGATCTTAGCAGAAAACTGAGTAAAAGCCCTCTCCAGATTCATTGAGCCAGGGAGGCTTTTAAGCTCAGTAAAAAGCAGGAGCAAGGTGTCATAATTAAAAGAGGGAATGAGGGGATGACATGTTAGGTAGCCTACCTAATACTAGAAATTCTTATTCTCCTGGCTCATCTGGGTTCCAGAACACTGGCAGCTAGGCTTATATACCTGTCGGCAGAAGATTAGGATTTTTAAAGATTTATTTATTTGTGCATACAGAATGGGGTACAGAGCCAGAGGCTCAGGGGCAGCGAGAGGCTTCGCCAGAGACAGAGTGGGGAGCAGAACAGGCAGATCAACGAAGTACACTGCTGAGGGGAGCAGCAGGCAGGTCAGGAGAGGTCTGCCACACCATGTGGTCACCTCCAGGGCAGGCGGGGTTCGAACTCATGCGGAAGTGGCTTTAACTTCTCAGTGCTGTGCTTTAACCCGCTGTGCCACCAGGGAGGGCCAGATTAGGATTTTTATAAAGGACATTCAGTGTTCTAAAAGAGACCCTAAAATTGGATGGGAGATGTGGTGGGAAAAAGGACAATTTGCTTTACACTGAATATTTTTTATTTTTTACCATGCAAATGTGTTGTCTATTAAAATAATAAATATTAAACATAAACATTTAAATATGTAACCACTTAAACACCTATTCATGCTTTCGTGGCATAACTGTGCTTCAAATCAAATATACTCTCTGGAATATTTCCAGTTTCAGCCAATGTAGGTTTCATATACTATGTGACAGACAGACATGTTCCTTATATAGAAAAAGAGTTAATTGAACGCATGTGAATGTTCACCTGCATAGAAAACTGGAGGCAAAATTAATAAAGTTCCCATAACTCCTTTGAAAATTGCAATTGGGGCAGAGAGTCTTCAATGTGCTCCCAAAGGTGGGAGCCAAGGAGGAAGGTCCAGTGTTAAAAGCGTCAGAGACAGAGGGCAGAGGTGTGGAATAGACTCGCTCCTTCCAGGGGCCAGCTGGGAGACCAGAAACACAATGTAAAGCTTTCCATACTTTCACTGCTTATCAGCAATGCCCAAGAATGTGTTCTGAAGTATGCATGATCCTTTTGTAGTTGCAAATAGCTTTGCCAGCTATGGGTTAATCAAAGAGGCATGTTGTTCAAAGGTATTCTGGAAAAAACAGTTCTATCTTTTTTATGCCTCACGGAGCATTAGGGTACTAATGCTTTCTGTGATGTGAATCCCCAAACTACTTTCCATTGTATTCTGACAAATCTCTAAGGCAAAAGATTTACAAAAAGCAGTAGGAAAAATTTCCGTTGCAAGCTGACGGTCAGAGACACTTTGCTTTGCAAACCATCCCTGGGTACCAACAGCAGTCGCGCAAAGAATATGGGTTTGGGGGTCAATATTACCAAATAAGATCTATACTTCACTATGCCTGGAGGGATTGTTGTAACAATTACAGATAATCTATTTAAGCAGTGTGACATATAATAGATACATAAAATTGTCTTTATTATCTTACTTCCAAAGTGGCTTACATTGTAGTCACTCACAACCTTGCACACACTGTTTCCATCAAGCTCAGTTTCCCTCTCCAGGAGCACTAGTGGCCAAGGGAAAGTGCTGACTGTGTTTAGGCTACGTGAATACCAAGAGGTAATTAGTCAAGTATCCTTGTTCTACAGGGTGGTAGCAATTAGTCCTGCTCACCAAATATACCTGCTAAAGCATATGGCTGGGGAGAGGGACCTTCAGCAAGTTTGGGCCCATGTGTTACAGGCAGGTGGTGTGTGTCGTCTGGGCCAAGTATTTAATTGCAAAACGATACTCTCCAAAGCTCTGTTTTCCATCTGGCTTGGTGACCAGTGATGTTCAAAATGGTACTGCTGTCTCAATGCTGGGCTCTGAACAGTGACTACCATGTACAGAATCTCATCACCTATCACCTTCAAGAAATAAAACTTGCTCTGGCTCTTTTTTAGCTGGTTACTAACATAAACTGAACTGATAACAAAATGAGAAAACTCATTCATCGTCTGGCCAAACTCAGTGGATTCATATTTATTCATCCTCCTTTCCTTTCCCCCTCCTGTTTCCTCTCTTACCTTCTCCCTAATTCCTATTTGGCTTGGAATGAATGGTAACTATATGGCAGTAGGCACTCAGCTGGAAAAATAACATGACCTCACGGATGGTCAGCACATGGTGGGTGGTAAGTAAACACAGAAAGTCGGTGTGCTAAGCGAGCAGATGGATGACACGTCTCTTTGTGCAGAGATGACAGTGTCATGCAGACATGGGCAACAGTGTCCAAATAACAAACTTCAGTTTCTTTTGGGGGGGCCTATACTCCTATATTTTATTTGTAAGAGAAATCACTATGCTCCTTCATCATACCTTTTTATGGCTTGCACTTGTATAAACAGTTTTCTGATTCTTGTAACAAAAACAACACTGACTGAAACTGGCTTTTGGGTCAGAAGAAGAGACACAGCAGCCACTGCCCATACAGGTAGCATACTGCTCAGAAGGAGAACAGAGACGAGACTAAGGCGACCGTTCCTGGCTGCACGGCCTGACAGTTGAGCCAAACAGCACAGTCGCCAATGGCAAACTTGGCGGGCCAGCCAGG
The DNA here is from genome assembly GCF_000260355.1 of Condylura cristata. Lineage (NCBI taxonomy): Eukaryota > Metazoa > Chordata > Mammalia > Eulipotyphla > Talpidae > Condylura > Condylura cristata. The sequence continues at coordinate 5,456,355 of NW_004567122.1, forward strand.
AAGCCTCCAGAAGGACCAGAGAGCATCAGAATGTTCAGTGCCTGCTTGATGAAGTGGGGGAGAAAGCACTCGTGCTCCAAATTAAACAAATGCTTATTGAGTGTGGAGTGAAATATCTACGCAAAAATATGTCAGCAATGAAAAATGTTTACATGCAGAGATCCGAACCCAAGAAAAACGTACCTCAGGCCGAGGGTAGTAGCTCTGGTGTGTACAAGGGCTGCAGGGAAAACGGCAACACCTGCGTGAGCATTTGATTGCTTAACCAGGCCTTTTGTCTAGGCTGTCAAATCCCACTGTTAGAAATCCCTCTTTCTGACACAATAACAAGAGAACCAGTTTTTCAAACGAAGGTTCTTTTACTCCAAAGAGCAAGTCAGGACTCATCCTCACCGTGTGCCGCCATATCCTTTCAGGAGACAGTTGGCAATTACTGCGGGCTCGGCCCCTGCAACTTTCACTGATTTGTTTAACTAGCAGTGAAATGCGATTTACATGCCTTTCTCCCAAGGTGGTCTTCTCTAAAAACCACAGAAAAATGATCATCTGCAAGCTGAGCTCATGGTAAATAAAACCGGGTCCCTTCTTTTCTAAAGTGGAAGACCTAATCCTGTAGTCTTGATTGCCTTCCTAATTGCAGGCTCCAATCATTGCCACAGTACCCAGCCATGGCAAGAACTCTGTAACTGCCTCTCTGTCCCCTCCTAGTTGTCAGCTCCCTTCTTTAAATCCAACAGAGAACCAGCACAAATGCACACTTTGCAGGTACTGAAAAATTCATGAGAGAATTTCATCCCCTTTTCATTTGTCCTCCTTTCTCCCCAGTAACCCTTTATCTTTTCACTATTATGTCACCAGGAAAATATGCTCTTTTCTTCCAACAATGAAACTAGTCCAAATGGCAAGTATCATCTCCTGTGAATACAATACTGAGCAATAACAAAGCAATCCAGACCCTAGAGTCACAAGGGACTTTGATTTCTCTGCTCATTTCTCAAAAGTAGGACGAGTGGAGACAAGGAGGTTGTGTGTCACGAGCAGATTCCCCCATTTGGCTGGAGAGTGCAGCAGACACAATTTGATCAAGGATCTGAAAGTCTTACAGAAAAAATGAAAGATACAGGCAACTCTTGACAGGAGCGGGGAAACTCTCAGAAAAACATCAGTGCCTCCCAGAAGACCTCATCTTAAGGAAACACTGGCCTCCATCTGCCCACACTCTTCTACTTGACCCTCTGAGATAGCCAGATCCCCCTAAAGATACGTCTTTGTCCCAGGCACTTGGCCAGCTCAAATCTGGGAGGAAGAACAGAGAGACCGTTCTGACTGAAACCTGGACATAGGATTTAGTGCTGGGCAATTCAGCAGTACCTCCTGCCAATGTGTCTCGTGTGCTTTGCAAGTATAAGGTTTTATTAGGCTCCTTTTCAGCAAGCGGGAAAGCAAGGTGAAGGAAAATACAGGGCTTCAGCCTAAACTCAGCTGACAAAGAAGTAACAAACAGAGGAGGAGCCCAATGAGCCTGGCTAGGAAACAGACCTCTGGCATCTGTAAGATGTTGCCAGGCCTCATTCTGAATACTCTGCCCAGGAACAAGGTGATACCGCTATTCCTAGAAAATTAAAAAGCTGATATAAATCTCAGCAGTGAAGAGGACACGCTGAGTTCAATAGCCACCACCCAGCCATGGAGACTAAGGAAGCAGAGGGGAAAACCGCGACTGCTCCATACCAGCCAGCAGTAGGTGTACGGTGTCCCAACAGCACACAGGATGATGCCAACTCAGCCAGGCCAGCCCAAGAAGGCTGTGTGTGGGGCTGAGCAGTGAGGCTTAATTTCTGTAATTACTAACTTGGGTGAGAAATTATCCTCCACTCATTTTTTTGCTCATAAAGGTGCGTTCATAAGAAAGAACACAGAGTCACATCTTAATGTCCAGTCTCTCCTACTAACTCTCCAGTTAGTTTGACACGTTCAAAGGACTGTTTTCCCACACACAAGATACCCCAAACAAAGGACACGGGATTGTTAAAGTAGGAAGATTGTAAAATTCCTGACATTAATAATTAAGGTATTTCGTGCTATCCTGCCATTTTCTCACCCTGCAGCCAACCAGGGTGAGAATCCCTCTGAGCCTGAAGGTCCACAGAGATACAGGAGCTCAGGACTATTTAGGCCACATGTAGCCTCATCACAGGTTAACTGCTGAAGATCAAAGCAGCCAGAGAAAAATGATGCAGAGATGCTAGCTGGCAAAATCAGCAGAACCACAGACTTGTCACTTGGTAATAGGCTGAAGAGAAGATACTTAAATTATTGCTAATGGTAATAGTAATACATTTATTTTTCAAACTGTCAATCTAAAAATTCTATGTCAAGTCAAACATATGAATGTATGAATAAACATTACCTTTATTGGCATTCTTTTTTTATTCCTTCTGGATGATTTGGGTTTCCATCTGGTATCATTTCTTTTCAGCCTGAACTTTTTTAGGATTACTTGTAAGTGCAATTTTGTAGGTTACAAAATTCTCTTCATTTTCTTTGACCTCCATTCTTAAATGAATACATATATAACCGATCTATATGTATCTCAATATACTCTGGCTAATATATAATGAATATACATATAGTTGTACACTGGGAATACAGACAGAAAGACAAGGACAAAGCAGAGAGACAGAAAAAGTTAAATTACAAATAAATAAACTGAAAGGGAATAGCAAAGATGTTTTCAGTTGATAAGAGCAGGAGAAACAAAACAAATTCTCAACAGGAAGAAAAACGGCCAATAAGGTCAATGAGATTACATTCAATGCCAATGAAGTATAAGAAGCATAGTTCAAAGTTACTGAAGCATAGTTCAAAATTCTATATGCCAAATGCCTGATTTGTGAGTTTGGTTTTTTTTTTTTTTTTTTTTTTTTTTGTAAAACTGCTATGCAATGAAAAAAAAATGGCTAATTCAACTTCTCACTCAATTTTCTAAGTGCTTTTCCTCAAGGAAATCATAGCATTTCTATAAGCTTTAAATACTCTTGTCAGTTTGTCACTGATAGAATATAAGACTATTTGTCACACAATATTAAGATACATTACTAAATGTTGCATGTAATAAAATTAATGTTTACTCTTTATACAAAAAAAAAAAAAAAAGGAAAGGAAACCAAAGCTCAGGAGCACCTGCCTTCAAAGAAAATATTTACATTCTTGCCTTGCAAGGCATAATTCCTCTTTTTAGCCAGTTTCTAAAGAAAACACGTCTTCCTAAGAACAGCAATCTAATCTGCCCAATATCAATCAAGATCAGACTTCATTTGATGGGAAGATGAGAAAAATGAGGTCTATTTGGTTCAGTTTTGAGGTGTTTATTGTGCAAAGCACTGCCCACTTCTCTGCACAGTAAACACAAATTGAACAAGCAGGAGCTTAAAACTGAGTTTGCTGTAACGACGCATTCTAAAACAATTCTATTTTACATTTTACACTTTACAGTCTTAATTAGTTTGCATTTCTAAGCATCACACTATTCTTTTGAGTTGAGCTACTCCTAATATGACTTCCAGGAGACAGATAAGGAAACTGAGGCACCGAAAGGGAGTAAGAACTCCCACTGTCCTTCACAGATAGGAGACGACTGTTGACAATAGTTAAGAGCCAGTGAATGACGGAGCTGGATTAAACCTTCAAGTCCTCCTGGGTTCATGCTTGATCAAGGAACCACTTTGTCTTCCCACGCCGTCATGGAGGCGGGTACACTTTTTAGAAAGTCATGGGAGTTGAAACAAGTCCTATCTTTATTCAGTTCACCCTTTATCTTGCTCCTTCCTATTTCAGATCAGCTGTCTGCATATTTCCATGTTTTGAGTATACTCAAGAGCAAGATTGTAAAGAATACAAAAATAAATCAGTCCATAAAGATTATCAGTCCGAATGCCACTAGGAGACAAAAGAAACTGCCACAAGGAACAAGGGAAATTAACATTCTTTCCCATCGAACTGGCAAGAACAAAGATCAAACTGAACTCGTTGGCAAGCTCTGTTAACATGAAGCAGCAAGACAGCAGAATCTCGTCTAAATATTCTGGAGCTACTAATACTGAAGTTTGTAGTGATCTCCTCGATCAATTATTATCCTCCACTTATCAACTGCTGCGAATATTAGTAATATTAGTAATTTTCTCAAGGAAAGAGGAACAAACAAACATAAACTTTATTTTACATCTAAAATGTCCCACCTAGATGCCTTAAATTGTATTCTGCTTTTATATTTTGTTTCAATGCATGAATCCACTCAAGTATGAGGTGAGCCTGGAAACAGCTCCAAGGGAATCTCATGAGAATAGAGGGCTGTATATGGAAAATCGCAGTCATGCTGATCGATCACAAAAATGGAAGAAATGCTAAAATTTAGTCTAAAAAGGAAAGCAAATGATATTTTCTTGAGTTTCTATTTCAAGTGAAAAGGCAGTGGAACAATCAGCAAAATGCCAGGAAAATTAATTCAATATGCATGGAAGATAGAACAGCTTCAGAAATCTATGTAGTCATGTGGTAAGGAGTCGACAGTAAAAGACCAAGGACTTCTGTTTTCGTTTTACACTTACTTCGAGTGAAGCCACAAACTTTGCAAACCCTGTGATGGATACTTTCTACTAGAGAGTTTTTAGTTGATCCAATTGTTCTCGACAGTTCCTTTTACCACATCATGCATTATGCACATTAAAGATGGGTACTGGGTAGGGGAAATTATTCAAATGGCAGAGAAACAGAAAAAATATTAAGTCACTTTCTTTTAAAATGGGAGTAAGCTGTCCAGATCGTGCTAAACTGATTTGCATGTAAGAAAAGGAAATGAAGTCAGCAAAAATCACATTACATTCAGTGCTGAGAGGTACCGTAATTATCTTTTGAATAATTCAATAAATTATCACATGTACAGTACATTTTATCTTTTAAATTATGTTAAGTTAGTAGTCAAATTTTACTTAGGATTTAAAGTACCACTTTGGTAAAGTCTTCATTTCAGTAAGCTGTATTTCACTATGAGGTTGAGATTTACTAACATTTTAGACAACTAGATTTTGTCACCTTTCCCTCACTCGCTACCTCATAAATGTAGGCATGGCCTCACTTAGCATCATCTTCTTTCCTGCTCTCTTCCAGTGCAATGCCCCGATTCAGGATTTCTGGGCATCTTCAGAGATATTTTCAGAGTAACCTTAATACCAACTTTTCCTAGGTCAAGTATCTTCATTGACCCAAGGAAGATAATGGCCAACGACTTAAAAAATGAACTCAACAGTAGCAGATTGCTAATTACAATTAACCTGCAAAAAGAACTTGTTGAATTTGGGTGGATATCAAAAAGCTTATTCACAATTACATGAAAACGCCATTAAAACACTCCCATTTTTCTAGTCATGTCTCAAGTGTGAAGACTCACTTTCCACAAATATTTCAGCTAAAACAACACATCACAATAATGAATGTAGAAATTCAGCTGACTTTCATTAAGCTAAATATTAAAGAAACTTGCATAAATGAAAACAAAGCTATTTTTCTCCTTTGTAATTATTTTCATTTTGTATGTTAATGTTATTTTTAATGAAATAATAAATATGTCAAAATTGTCTCAGGTTTAATTTCTAATATGGTAAATGTCAATCATTACAACCCAAGTAAACAAAAGCTCTTTGAGTATTTACAAAAGTATGACGAGGTCCCAAGGCCCAAAAATTCAAAAACCTTTTAGAGACACTTCTTTAAAAAAAAAAAAATTATTTTTTGTTCGTTCCCAACATTTCCTGACTGGTAAGAGCAAAGATTTATACACTAACTGTAAATTCATATACAAATTGAAACTCAAATTCAAGATTCCTACAATCTCATATCCAACTTATAAAATCATTTTTAGAGGTACTACTTTGTCAAAGTAACATTTCCTGGAAGAAATATCAAAACCATCTTCTGATAAGACCCTCAGAATTTGCTTCCTTTGAAAGCCATGTCCAGGGCCTCCCTGGTGACACAAGTGGTTAAAGTGCACTATGAAACTGGTCACAGCTTCTCCAGCACAAGTGTTCAATCCCCAGTCAGGGAGTGACCCACATGGCACAGCAGACTTCTTCTGTCTTGCCCACTGCTCCCCTCAGCAGTGTACTTCCTCAATCTGCCTATTCTGCTCCCTACTCTGTCTCTTGTGAATCCTCTCACAAGAGGATCCTCTGCACCTCTGGTCTGAACCCCAGTTCAGTATGCATAAATAACTAAATCTTTTTTAAAAAGAAAGAAAGTCATTTCCTTAACTATGAGCATATTATGCTAAATATGCCCTCTCTGTATTTACACTTCACAAATATGGATGGTGTGCTATCAGGACCCATTTATTCTTCAGTCAACAAATCAATTCTTCAGTTTTCTTTATAATTTCTATTTCCAATTTCTGGATCTCCTCCAATGTCCTGATTCTAAAGGTTTGCAAAATAGAAAACAGAATTTCAGGTATGGTCTCTCCATTTCATGCTGTCTTGATTCAAAGACCAAAATAGCTCTGGTCTCTCAGCCACCACTGCCAGACCTTATCTAGTTCTTTTTGACCTCTGTAGCGTTGAGATTTCTATGGTATTCACTGGCTTCCAGACTGTTCTTTCCTATTGAATTTCTGAACTGCAAATCAATTTCCCACCTTTCAAGTGAAAAATGTGTAAAGAAGATCTTATCAACACCTTCAGTTCTATAAAATTAGAAAAGGGGCTGCAACAGAAAGAATAATAAAACACTCAATCACAATAACTGTACATGGATGTCTGCATACAACTTCAGAGGCATAAATGATAACTATTTCAACCACATGAATTTCATCATCAAAAAATAGCATAATTTGGTATCAATATCTTATACTTGTTATCTTTGGAGTTTTTCATTGTTTTTCTTCATTATCTACTGTTACTATAGTTGTTTTTTTTAAGTAAAGAGAAGGGAATATATATTTTAGAAACTATTCTTTTATAGCAAAATGTCACAGATTTGATGTGGATTTTTATTTTCTTTTATATGCACAGACATATAATGTACATACTTAGCACATTTCTACATATTGCTCAGTGGGATTCAAAAATCTCAACCATGGCCCTCCCTGGTGGCGCAGCGGGTTAAAGCACCGCACTGAGAATCTAAAAGCCACTTCCTCATGAGTTCAATTCCCGCCTGCCCCGGAGGTGACCACATGGCGTGGCAGACCTCTCCTGACCCGCCCGCTGCTCCCCTCAGCAGTGTACTTGTCGATCTGCCTGTTCTGCTCCCCACTCTGTCTCTGGTGAATCCTCTCACCCTCCACATCTCTGGCCTGTACCCCAGTTCTATATGAATAAATAAATAAATCTTTAAAAAAAAAATCTCAACCACATGGGGAAAAAATCACTAGTAAGCAGAAATAAACCAAGGGTTACCCAAATTCAAAATACACTGAATAATTGTAATTAATTGGAAATGGTTACAAATTTCACAGGTTTTTTCTGAAGACATCCAAGAAAATTTAGTAGAAGTATAACAGATATTCCTCTGTTATTTCTGAGAGGTGTTTTATAACATGCCTGGTTGAGATAAGATAAATTGAACATTAGAATGAAGAGATTATGATGAACCACTGTATTTGATGTTAATGTTCTACTCAATCAAAATAAATTATTCCAACCATAAATGACATCTATTATTGATTTCCACTCTCAGTCAAAAGCATTGAGCTTTCATTATGATCCATCCACCATTCCCATTTCCATGAAAAAGACTTATTCAAGAAGCTGTATTTACTTTGTAAAGTGAATACTGTTGCTAATTAGAAGCTATAAGCAAATACAATCATTTTGAAAAGACCCAGTAAACTAAATTCCTTTGGTAAGAACTAATATACCAAGGAAAATTACTAATTCTCTAAATTTTAAATATTAATTTTTCAATTTGAAAATTCACGGGACATGTGCTTTCTTTTTGGTAAAGAACTCTTTGAAAAAGTCAGGAAAAAAATCCATTCCCTATTTTTGAAAAGAAAGAAATAGCTGGTAGCTACCATTTAGTGAAGATTATTGACTCTGTAATTTTTCTGCTTCTCAATAAGTATAGGAAAACTCAAACAAACATAATCAAGTCCCATTAACTTTCAAAATAGCAATATATCCTATACAGGTTTTGCTAAATTAAATAAATCAAAGATTTTATGGTTTTTTATAAAAGTTCCACTTAGAAAAATCAGAGTATAGTAATTCATTCCTTTCTAAGAGTTAATGCTGTAATATCAAATTTCTAAATGACATTTCCAACATAATAATAAACTATCTCTTATTTTGCAAAATATATTCATCCATCTTCCCCTCCCCCCTCAAGTATGTATTTTTTACAATGGTTAATCCACAAATTTTTATCTAGAAATCTTTGTTTTGTCTGGATCTGAGTCCTATTGTTAAATCCCTACAGTTGAACATATATTTATTGAGAGTCTCGAGTGTACAAAGCTCTGGGTTAAGCACTATTAAATCCCTGAATCCTCTTCTAAGATCCTGTTTTGCCTACATCAATAAATCCATTTCAGAGAGTATATAATGACAATAAACTTCTAACTGTTCCTCATAACTTCAATTTATTCCTCCTTTAATCCCACCTGAACACTACAGTCAGATGAATTATAAACTAGAAATTTAATAACTATGCTGGGAAAAAAACACAAAAGTTTCTAGTTTTCTAAAGTAAGTTCACATGTTGTTTTCGACTGTGAAAACTTTTGTTTATAATATCCTTTAAAGCCCAGTATGCAAAAGAGATGAAACCACAGTTGCTTGGGTCAAGGTAGGAAATGGGGAGCCAAGACTAGGTTCAAAGGCAATGTTTAGACTTCTTGCCTTGCAGTGAAAGTTCCACGAGTAACCTCTGCATTCCTTAACTATTATCTTCTCACACTCTTCATTGCCAAAACAAGACATTTTGATCATTTTCTCTCAAACACACCCTAAACAATGCTACTTCACCTTGTTAGTGCTTTTTTGCCTAAGTGAAAGACAAATACTTCCTGCTTCTCTGACATCTAGTGAAGTTCTGCCTTCCTTTATAAGTTCTCTGTTGCTATAACATACAGTGAAAATTCCTTCCTACCTTCCTATGCTTATCACATGGACTGACATTTAGCATTGTGCGATGATTGTACTAAGATAGTTAATATGTAATTTAAGGCAGTTTTTCCAAGATGTCCTTATATTAGCCCCTCTGATTTGGATCAGATACTTTATGTACAAAGAAAAAAGAAAAGAATAAATGCCCGCCTAATTAGATGATTTCTAGACAAACATTTCTTCAATCCAGATTCTCTGTACTTAAAGATACTTCATACCCTTGCCAGCCTCAAAGCTTTTGTCTCTGTCTTAGTTATTCACTGCCATCTAACAAACTTCATGAATTAAAACTACAGCCATTTACTATTTCAGTTTCTGTGAGACAAAGTCACTACATGCTCTCCTCAGGGCCACAGCAAAGTGCTATAAAGCATCAGCAGAGCTGTGTCCCACTTGAGGCTTTACTGAGGAAGAATCTGCTTCAAGGCCCGTCTGCTTGTTGGCAATATTTGGTTCCTTGCAAGTTTTTGAACCAAGTGCCCACATGTCCTGTTGGCTGCTGGCCAGAGGTAACCTTAGCTTCCTGCCACACGAACCCTACGTAAGAATGTATGGCAGCCTACATCATCAAAACCAGCAAAGGAGAAAAACTGCTTTGCCAGAAAGGCATTACAATCTTAAGCAAAAAGTCACTTACACATAACCGTGCACTGCCTGTCCTCTTTGCTATTGTCTAATGTGGCAAGAAACAAATCATTGACCCCCCACACACACACTCAAGGAAAGGGGATTACACACATGCGTGAGCCCCAGGAAACAGGGGCCATGGGAACCACAAGTCTGCCCTCCAGTCTGCTAAAATTACTGTAAAAGATGCTTAGATTAGACAAAATCAAGAAGACTTTCTAGCTGGTTCCAGATATCCATGGAATCTGCACACACGTTAGTAAAAAATATACCTGTGTTGCCCCTTATATACATATGTGCTAAATTTTATCAATAGTAGTGTTAGGACAGTAGGAAGAAAATTTTCTTTGTACATAAAGTATTTGATCCAAATCAGAGGGACTAATATGATTCTGCCTCATATTCAAACACTTTTCCAGCAGGTTGATTAAGTAAAGAACCAGAAGGCTGGCTGATTTAGGCCAGAGGGTAGCACATCGCCATCAGTGGGGAAATCATCAGTCAAGTGCCATCAGGTCAGACACCACTCACCAAGAACCTTGCCAAATAAGATTTTTTTCAAAGGCTGCTTTCACTGATAGCATTATTTTCCCCTTATCAAGAGATTGAGGTGGGTGTCTTAGGAATATGAATAAAACGCAGAAAAAAAAAAAAGAAAGAAATACAACACCTTAAATTATGACAACAGCATGAAACTAAGTAGAACTAAATTTACTGAAATGCAACATGGATAGCAGCACCCTGGATGTCCTCAAGCCCTCCAAACTATTGCGTCAGCCTGATCTTTATTTGAATCCTTCCGCTTGTATGGTAGGAAATCCAGAGTCCATCCCTCCAGATCACCAGGGATTCAAGTGAAGGGGGTGGATTATGGGGATTCTGATCAGCTCTGACTCTCAGTTCTTGCTTTGTCATAGTTCCCTAACTTCAATGCATGTTGTAGCTTATCCCTATTCTGTTGTTGACCCTTTGAAACAACTAATCTGAGGAACCAACAAAATTCAAACAAATTTCTACTGAAGGTTTAGGTCGAAGGAGCCCATCATAACAACTTAAAAACTAAATATGAATGTATTCCTAAATATTATTATTTAGGACTTTCTTTGGGTTTTATTTTTTAAAAGTTATCCCTTAATATATAATCTCCTAAGACTTGCTTTTTCTTCATCATATTTCTATAATTTATTCACACAGCAGCATTGTCAGTAATAATGCTAATAATGTTCTAGTTATTAAGTTGGGTAATGAGTTCAGAACTGTGTTTTTACTATTATGCTACAAAAGCTAAAAATCACCATCTATGCTTTTGTATATATCAAGGACTACATTCTAAAAACGCTGTAACTAAATATTGGCCACCTAGTTCTTAAAATTCCAGTAGTTTTTAACATATCCAGAAACTTCTGATCATCTGCCCAAGAGCTCAATGGCCTCATCACGCCTCCCAATCTCTCCTCCTCCCCCTTCTCTATTGTTTTCTTCTGGCTGTAGCTCTTAATGCTTAGGTTCCTGTTACTGATTTTTTCAAAATGTATTACTCAACTTTAACAATAAACAAGCCCAATTCCTAATATCACAGTAGTTTCATACAACACAACATTCACTTAAAATCCAGAGATGAAATGCCTGGGTAAGAGATTTTCTGGGCAGCCATGACAGAAGTTTGGTTTAGAATTGGAACTTCTTCTGCTGTGTTTCAACACCTCAAACTGCTGCCCTTTCCTGGGTAGAGGAAAAGTACAAGACCCCACTGGGAAATTGTATGGTCTGACTAGAAAAGCCATACATCAGTTCTCTCACTTTACATTCAAAGATCTCAGGGATGCATCCACCAAGACATAAGGGGCAGCTGTGGAATATGCCTTCCATGTGCTCAGGAGAACAATACAGTAGATTTGTACTAATGTCTCTGTGCTTTTTTTCTACTCCAAGTTGTTCAGGATATTGAAGGAGATGGTGTGGTGGAGGATAGGACATTTGTTGTATATCTTTCATACACGACATAGTAGGGGCCATCTCAGCAACCCCTCTCAGCCACTGCTGTTTGGACGCAGATTTGGACGATGGACTTTTCCACCCAGCTCCTGGCTTACCCTCTTCAAAGGTCAAAACAGAACTCTTTGTGTAAATGAATCTATAAGCACACAATGGGTATTCTGAGGTAAAAACAGAAGTTTTCCTTAGGGCTTCCCTGATGGAGCAAGGACTTTAGGCTCAGCACTATGAAGCACTGCAACACAAGTTTGACACCTGGCCAGGGAGTTGACCCACATGACACAGCAGAACTCTGTCTCATCTGCTGCTCCCATCAGCAGTGTATTTCAGTAGATCCGCCTGTTCTATTCTTGTAAGAAAAGAGAAGTTCATAATGAAAATGTCAACTGAGGCTCTGAGCACAATTATTTTCTAAGATTCTTTCAAATTCAGTTGCCTTGAAAACCAAAATGGGAACTTTAAGAGATTAAAAAAAAGTATCTTGAATTACAAAAAGTAATGGGTCAGGCCCTCCCTGGGGGCGCAGCGGGTTAAAGCAAAGCACTAAGAAGCTGAAGCCACTTCCGCATGAGTTCGATCCCTGCCTGCCCCAGAGGCGATCCACATGGCGCAGCAGACCTCTCCTGACCCACCCGCTGCTCCCCTCAGCAGAGTACTTTGTCGATCTGCCTGTTCTGCTCCCCGCTCTGTCTCTGGTGAATCTTCTCACCCTCCACATCTCTGGCCTGTACCCCAATTCTGTATGAATAAATAAATCTTTTTAAAAAAAATGGGTCAAATATCATCGTTTATGCCTAAGCTTTATAATAAGATAATTTAATTATTTATTAACTCAAAAAGAAAATGTATGTCTGCCAATGGGTGGGAAAGGAGGAATAGAAGGTGACTTCCTGGGTTTTCAATATTGATAGCTCTAAAAAAATGGTCGACTCCTCCATCTCCTTTGGTAAATAATGTAGGGATGGATGACACAAGTGAAGAAAAGATCCCTGGATCTACATATAGACAAGTTTGAAGAGATCCCTGAGAAGAAGGATCATCTCCTGTCTATGAAGAGGGTAAGCCAGGAGCTGGGTGGAAAAGTCCTCCATCCAACTCTGCGTCCAAACAGCAGAGGATGAGAGGGGTTGCTGAGATGGCCCCCTCATAGGAGTCCTCCTCAGAGAGGAATCTCAGCACTCCACAAGTGCCCCTAGTAAGTTTAATGGAGGGCAGACAAAACTAAGGTCAGAAGTAAAAAAAAAAAAAATTATTTGCAGACCTGTTGGACAAGAGGAAAATCTGACAACGAGTTGGCCCACACCAACACCAACAACAAAAAAATGGAGACTTGATTAGGTTTATGATAGTTGTAGAAAAACAAAGAATAATGTATTTTTGTACACTGAGGTTGTCACTTACATCCATTTACAACTGTATCGCTTCTCTAAACATCTTTTGGCAGTGGTTTGTGTTGGAGGTGCTGTGGTGGGTGTTAAGTATGCAAAGATCAATAAATCTAATTTCCTGAATTCCTTTTATAGTCTACAGTGAAATTGGGATGTTAGCTAAATGACAGGACCTGTTGTGTCTGAATGTTTGTTTTAGAATCTATGTATTCTAAATAAGGGCTTAAACAGTCAGTAAAGAATTTTATCCTTAACACACACTTGTCTACCTGAAAGCATGCCAGAGTGGACATACAGTAGCTCCACAGAAGTCTCCACGACCTGTTGGGCTGCTATCCAGGGGCATTGCCCATGCACTGACAATCGGAGATAGCTTACCAAACCCTATTTCACTCAGTGGAAAAGGAAGAAGGGTTATAAGAAAAGCATAACTCTTTCATAAAATGGCTCATCTCAAAAGGTGGACTCCCCAGTTACTCCACAGGAAGTGATCTGGTTCTTGCAACAATAAGATCCCAATGCACAGAGAGATGGTTGGTTTCGAAAAATAAATTTCTTTTTTTTCTATATGAAAGGGTGGTTTGTCTCATTGCAAGGCTGCCCTTTGGGACTCAAGAAGGCTACCCTTTGGGACTCAAGAAATTTAAAGAGGAAACATTAACTCTATAGCAGAGTTGATTAATTCTCATCCCATATACATTACCCCTCAATAAGAGAACCCATGATTTAATGGGAATGTCTTGAAAGCACATCACAGCCTCCCTTTGAGCCAGACATGGTATGTGACAAGATTCTAGATAATGAGATGCAGGTGAAAGATGATGTGGGACTTCCTAGAAGACTGATGGAAGAGTATAATTAAGCTGACTTCAAAAACATCTCCCTGAATTCTGAACAAGCTAACATGAAGACATGCATTCCAGAAGCCATCTTAGACCAAGAGGTGACCTTGAGAGTGAAAGGCATCGACAGGAGGGTGGAAATGGATGGCAGAAGGAGTCCAGGTCTGTGGTGTCCTAAGTCACCTTAATAGCTCTGCGCTCTCTCTTCTGCTTCTTCACATAAAAGAGAAGAAACTCTCTCTTATTTAAGTCATTTGGGGCTGCCATTATGCAGCCAAACTTAAATATAGTAGCTACCTCAAAAAATCAGTGTGTAGGTTGGGCCCTCCCTGGTGGCGCAGCGGGCTAAAGCACAGCACTGAGAAGCTAAAGCCACCTCCACATGAGTTCGATTCCCGCCTGCCCCGGAGGTGACCACATGGCGTGGCAGACCTCTCCTGACCCGCCTGCTGCTCCCCTCAGCAGTGTACCTCCTCCATCTGCCTGTTCTGCACCCCACTGTCTCTGGTGAATCCTCTCACCCTCCACATCTCTGGCCTGTACCCCAGTTCTATATGAATAAATAAATAAATCTTTAAAAAAAAAAAATCAGTGTGTAGGCATAGAACTTACAGACAACTCCAGCTCCCAAAATTATGACTGCATTTAACATAACAAGCATTTTCTAAAACTAAAAAAAAAAATTATTTCAGAATTTGTCTTCCTTACATTTATTTCTGTGTAGGAGAACTCAGAATGATGTGGTTAGGAGTGGAGGGGGCAGGAATCAACCAAAAAAATTCAGTAATCTGTACTTAGATGCTAGTTATATTATTAAGTAATAAAATAGCAGGCTTTTTTTTTTTTTTTTACTTTAAATTGAGAAACTTGAATTAGATGATCCCTAAGTGCATTTCCACTGAAAAAACTTCTGTTAGCCTATATGTCTTGGTTTCATGACAGGGTTACTGAACAGTTCAAATGTATAATTATCAGCTAGCAAGCACAAAACACTGTGCCAGGCACTTTGCGGAATATCCCTTTAATCATCATAACAGACCTCTAAGATAAGTATCCCACCCGTTTTACAGATAAGGAAATCTAGGTATACAAATAACTTGCACAAAGTCACACTTAACAGATCCTGGATTCAAACCTGGAAAGCCTGATTGGGACGCTGATCTTCACCAACACCCTCTCCTGCCTCAAACAGAGCAGTAAAGAAAGCAAAAGAGCTTCACAGGACCTGACAATCTAACTTATAAAGTATCTCTCTGCACGATTTCTCAAGGCCCTTTAAACACAGGCTTGGTGTAACGATCACAGTTGACAGGTGACTTCGGAGGTTCTCCATGGTGTGTGTGTGTGTGTGTGTAATGGGATGTTTGTTTCTCTGCAGAGCAACTCCAAAGACATTTTCTCAGCATGACTTGGGGAAAGAGGGTACTCAAGCTTTCTAATAAATCACATTTTAATTTTAAATAGATCGGTGAATAAAGAAACCATTGCCTATCTTTTCGAGCTGAGGCTCACCACGGATCTTTGCCCCTGCCACCCAGAACACGTGCTGTACTCTGGCAGGCTGAGCTGAGCTGCCTTCCGCAGTGGCACCGGCAACTATTCTTCCTTGCTTTCCTGCCATGTGGATATTGAGTTTCACATAGAAATGCAAAAAATGCCTTTAAGCTCATTTCTACATGAAATGCAATATATTTGCCAGATAAGCTGGACCCTCATATTATTCATAAATCAATTATGTTTATCCTTAGCCAAGAAAGTACTAAAATGTTCTTTCCTCATTTTGAAATCCAATCTGATATCCACTGTAATTATGCTGCCTTTCATATGAATCATTGTCTCATCCTGTAATCGCTAGCGCTATGGTTGATTCATTTTCTGCCTTATAGCATTTGAAATGATCATTTCACTTGTGGTAGGATTTGGGAAGTTATTGAAGTAAATCCTTTTATTCACTAGACTTTCCTCTTTTTTATCTCATCTTGTCTCTTTGTTCAGATTTTACACCAAAGTTTTCTGAAAGCTGTAGCAAGTAGAAGAAGAACAAACTGCTAAATCCTACTGAAGCCAGCAAAGCCACACAAATAGATGGTGAAGGCTCTCTCTCCACCACTTTTCCTTGATCTTGCCTTTCCTACCCAAGCCACAATACATCCAGCCTCTTATTTGCCGCTTTCAGTCTTCTGAAATACGGTCAAGTCAATATTATGCACTAAATGCTTTTAAAACACAAAAGTCTTTATTTCTTACCAATAAATAAGTTTATTTTCTAGGCACTAGATCCATCAGCATTTTGGAAGAGCAACATTTGAAGACAGATGTCTGCTTCCCTGGCACCTCAATAGTGCCCAATTCCATGCATGTTAAGCAGGTGTCATGGGATCATCTCCGGCTCAGACCCTCTGGAATGTAAGGCATGGTCTTGCAATTATGCCCTGCCACCCTTTTCACATTAAAAGCTCCATCATCAGAATGAGTGGGAACAGGTGGACCCAGCGCCAGGCGAGCAATCTCGGACTGCCAGACCCGAGGGAATGAAAGATGGCAACACAAGCACCTCTTGGCCACTGCATCTATCAGCCGCTATCAGAAAATGAAATAATAAAGCAGGGGGCTTGTTATGACAGATACCAGAAAGGATCATCCTGTAAGTCAGAGTCACCAGAAGATTTTAGTTCAACATCACTGACAGCTTTACTTTAGAAGGAGTCATTCATGTCATCTGGTAGATCTACCACTGACTGGCTGGCTGTTCTGCCATAAAAAGTAAAATAGCTGGTTGACAGTTTTGTTTCAATTGACAGTGTTGTCACATGTATGTATATTACAAACATACAGTATTCACATGCACTGGAAATGTGAAATGAGAGCGTGAAGCCAGATCACACATTGTTCTAGAGGACATTGTTGACAGAATTTGCAAATTCTTAGTGAACAGAATCATCCCACTCTCAACACAAATAGCCAAAAGCTTGCCAAGCTATGCTTGGACATTCACAACAACATTCAGAGCATTATCAATTCTTTAACTTATTTAGATACAACAGTTTGTTCTCTAATGATGTGTTTACCAAATTCAGCACTCTTGGAGACTGGAGACAGAACAAGAAACCAGCTCTTCTGATCTTTATGGAGGGCCTGGTGAGTATAAGCTTTGGGAATATTTTTTGCTACTCAAAAATGAAGAAGACGTTGTCGACAGAATTTGGGTACTTGGCACAAAATCTGATCTAGATAATTTGGTTAATTATAACAATGGGGCATGTGATGGAACACTTAAATAGGATCCAGAAATGAATATCACATGGAATGATTCGAAATAGTAACATTTCTATCTGTCAAAATAAAAGTGTAGAAAGCTTTCACAGCAGGATACAAAGTTCATTTACATATATCCATCAATTTGAGAAGTGACACCTCTTTTCATGTAGGAAGAAATTTCATCAAAAAAGAAAATGTATTTCATTATGCTCTTTTCTTAAGGTCCTCCTTTTCATTATTTTATCTTTTTTTATGGCAAAAGCACCTGTGGCCAGTAAGTTTTGCAGTGAAAATGCTGGCAGCAAAGAACTTACTGGAAACAACACAGGGCCACCACTTATATTATACTCCAATAAAGAGCTATTCCTTGCCTAGAAAACTTTCTTTGTTGTGCCCTTCCCTCCATAGTGGCACAACAGGTTAAAGTGCAGCACACGAAGACAGCCGCAGCCATAGCCACATCAACACGAGTTCCATCCCCAGCCAGGGAGCTGACCCACATGGCGCAGCAGACATCTCCTGTCTCACCCATTGCTCCCCTCAGCAGTGTACTTCGTCAATCTGCCTGTTTTGCTCCCCGGCTCTGTCTCTGGTGAATCCTCTCAACACCCAGCACCTCTGCGCTACACCCTAGCTCTTGTATACATAAATAAATAAATCTTTTAAAAAAAAGAAACAGTCTTTGTTTTGGGAGTATTGGGCTTTTCATTTGTAAATAAAACTTTTTTTTTTAAAAGATTTATTTATTTATACATATAGAATTGGGGTACAGGCCAGAGGTTTGGTGGGTGAAAGGATTCACCAGAGACAGAGTGGGGAGCAGAACAGGCAGATCGACGAAGTATACTACTGAGGGGAGCAGCGGAGGGTCAGAAGAGGTCTGCCGCAGCATGGGGTTCACCTATGGGGCGGGGATTGAACTGGTGCTGAGTGGCTTTAGCTTCTTACTGCTGTGCTTCAACCCATTGTGCTACCACGGAGAGCCCTGTAAACAAAACTTTTAAAATTTTCATTTCATTAGGTGTGAAGTTTTATCTTCAAAATAAGAGTAGCCATTTACTGAACCTTTACAAGGTATATAATAATGTGCTAAGAATTTTATACTATAAAATCACCCTTTGAATAAATACTAGCAATTCTTTATAGGTGAGGAAGTAAATCATCACATAACTGTTTAAAGGAAAAATCAATATCAAATCCCAAATTTTTGGAACTTTAAAACTCATGTTCTTAAGTGTCATTTCACAAGACAATGCTTTTATACTCACACATGGATTGTCCAAAAGATATGTCCAGTTGTTTCCCCCCAATCTTTGCAATAAGCCTGTCTCACTGGAAACAATGGTTTCTATAAATTTCCTTTTTTTTTTTTTTTTTAGGCAACATTGGTGTTTTTTTTTTTTTTTTTTTTAGGCAACATTGGTGTGTAACACTGTATCTGATTTAGAGATAGAGGCTCAAATCATTCAGGTCTATGTTGCCATACCACACCCACCACCGAGGTACCCATAGTCCTCCACCAGAGTCCACATATGTCTTCTATGCCCTGCTTGCTCCCCCCCATGCCCACCTCTGTAACCTTAAATCTACCGTCAGATCTAGTGTGTGCTATTGGTTTGGTTTTATCTGACCCTTTGGTTTGTTTCTCTATACTGCACATGTAAATAATAATATCCAGTAACTCTTTGTCCTTCTCACTTCTCTAAGCATAATCCCCTCCAGCTCTATATATATTGTCACAAATGGTAAGGCTTTATCTTTTGCTATTGCTGAGTAGTATTCCATTTGTATATATACCATCTTTATTAATCTACTCTCTGTCTTAGGCAGACACTTAGATTGTTTCTATAACTTGATTATTATAAGTAGTGCTATAATGTACATAGTACATACAACCCTATGATTTAGTGTTTTAGCATTCTTCAGGTAGATAACTACCAATGGAACTGCTAGCTCATATGGTAGATCTGTTTTAAAATTTCCAGATATCTTCATACTATTTTCTATTGGGATCAAACCAGTCCACATGCTACCAACAGTGTATAAGGGTTCCTTTATCACCACATCCTTGCTAATTCCTTTTGCTTCTGGTATTTTTGATATAGGACATTCTCAGAGGAGTGAGGTGGCAACTCAGTGGTTTTAAACTGCATTTCTTTGACAGTAAGTGCTAATGAACATTATTTGACAAGCCAGTTGGACATATGTATGTCTTCTTTGGAGAAATGCCTATTTAAATTATGTACATTGTTTATCAAGTTTTCCTTTTGTTGAGTTGTATGAGTTCTCTGTAGATCTTTGGTGTCAGATATCTGCTGTGGAATTATTTTTTCCCATTTGGCAAGGTGTCTTTCTGTTTTACTGATAGTTTCTTTCAATGTGCAGAACTTTTCTTGTTTAATACTCTTCTGTTTCTCTTGCTAATGGAAACGAATCTACAAAAATATCACTGAAGCACAAGTCATGAAGTGTTTTGCCAATGTTTCCTTCAATGTATCTTATGGTTTCAGGTCTTACATCCAAGTCTTTAATCCATTTTTGAAATAATTTTTTTATATAATGTGAGACAGTGATTCATTCTTTTGCATGTAACTGTCCAGGTTTCATGACACCAATTTTTGGAGACACTTTCCTTTCTGCTGGCTCTTCTGTCTTAGTTGTTTTTAAGAGATTTATTTATTTATGCATATAGAACTGGGGTACAGGCTAGAGGTACAGGGATGGTGAAAGGACTTACCAGAGACAGAGTGGGGAACAGAACAGGCAGACAGACCAAGTACACTGCTGAGGGGAGCAGCAAGCAAGACAAGAGCGGTCTGCTGCACCATGTGGATCCCCTCCCTGTCCAGGCAGGGATTAAACTCATGCTGAAGAGGCTGCAGCTAGCTTCAAAGTGTTGTGCTTTAACCCACTGTACCACTAGAGAAGGCCTTCTTCTGTCTTAGATTAACTGTCCAATTAAGTATAAATTTATTTCTGGGCTCTCAATCTTACTGATTGACCTATTTGTCTGATTTTGTTGCCATTGTTGTTCTAGCACCAGACTGTTTTGGTTATATAGGTTTGTAGTATAATTAGAAGTCTGGCAGTGTGATGCCACCACTCTTCCACACTTTTGTCAGAATTGTTTTAGTTATTTGAAGTCTTTGTCACTCTATGTGAATTTCAGTAATGTTTGCCCTATTTCTGTGAAGAATGTCATTGAAACTTTAACAGACATTGCACTGAATCTGCATATTACTTTGGATAAGATAGCCATTTTAACAATGTTAATATTAATTCTTCCAATCCATGAATAGGGAATATCTTTACATTTCTATGTGACTTCTATTTCTTTCAACAATCTCTTATAGTTTTCATTGTATAGATCCTTAACCACCTTTGTTAAGTTTACTACTAGACACTTCATTATTTTTGGTGTACTGCAAGTGAGGTTTTTTGTTTTTGTTTTTTATTTTTCTTTTGTAACGATTTCTCTTCTAGATCATTGCTTGTACTAAGGAACACAAACTATTTCTGTTAACTGATTTTGTATCCTGCCATGGCACTGAATTATTTTTTTCTATTGGTGTTTTAAGTAGTCTTTAGTGTTTTTTATGTATATTATCGTATCAACTGCAAGTGGTGACAGCTGTACTTTTTTCCCAATTTGGATACCTTTCATATCTTTCTTTTTGCCAAGGACTTGATGTTATCTTAGTTGTAGCTAGGACTTCCAACACTGGATTGAATAATAGTGGTAAAAGTGAACATTTCTGTTTTATACTAAATCTCAATGGAAAATCTTCCAGTTTTTCTCCATTAAAAATGATATTAGGCCCTCCCTGGTGGCGCAGCAGGTTGAAGCACAGCACTGAGAAGCTAAAGCCACTTCCGCATGAGTTCGATTCCCGCCTACCCCTGAGGTGACCACATGGCGTGGCAGACCTCTCCTGACCCGCCCACTGCTCCCCTCAGCAGTGTACTTCCTCGATCTGCCTGTTCTGCTCCCCGCTCTGTCTCTGGTGAGGCCTCTCACCACCCCTGAGCCTCTGGCCTGTACCCCAGTTCTGTATAAACAAATAAATAAATCTTTAAAAAAAATGATATTAATTTTGCATTTGGCAAATATGACCTTTATTATGCTGAGGTATATCCAAGCCATTTCTATCACAATATGGTTGTTGAATTTTATCAAATGTTTTTTCATTTATTGATATGATATGATTTGTATCATTCCTTTTGTTGATGCAGTGAACTATACTAATTGATCTTTTTTTGTTTAAGATTTATTTATGCATACAGAACTGGGGTATAGGCTAGAGGTGCAGGGGAGGTGAGAGGCTTCACCCGAGACAGATTGGGGAGCAGAACAAGCAGATCGACTAAGTACACTGCTGAGGGGAGTAACATGTGGGTCGGGAAAGGTCTGCCACTCCATGTGGGTCACATCCAGGGTGGGGATAGAACTCATGCTGAAGTGGCTTTAGCTTCTCAGTGCTGTGCTTTAACCCGCTGCACCACCAGGGTGGGCCTACACTGACTGATTTTTAAGATGGTATGCCATCCTTTTCACTGTGGAATAAATCTCACTTGGCAACAGAGTATGATCCTTTTAATGCACTGATGAATTCCATGAGCTAAGATTTTTACATCTTAATTCATTCATCAGGGAAATTGGTATGCAATTTTCTTTTGTGTGATGTATTTGTCTGGTCTTGGTATTACAGTAATGTTGGCCTCCAACACTGTATTTGAACATATTTTCTCTTGTTTAACATTTCTGAAAGAGCTTGAGAAGGCTGGGTATTATTTAGTCTTTGAAGTTTTGCTAAAACTCACTGGTGAAACCTGGTCCTTGATATCTGTTTCTTTCTCAGTCAGTCTAGAAAGCTCCACTTTTGTTTTTCATTTTCAATGCACATTGGGTTGCTTTTTTCTTTTTAATAGAATTAGAATAAGTACAAAACAATGACAATATTATCTGAAATTAGAATTTTTTTCAATCATTTACTTTATCAACACATTTCTTCTATCACCACATAAAAGGATTCCAAACAAGATGGAACTTTATATTGACTGAAGATGACCCTGCATTCTGTAAAATAACTCGTTTTTAAAAATTGAGACTGACACACCTCTGTGCCTTAAACAGCTAGCCTTAAAATGGGGACATTCAGCCATCAACCCCACCCCCTTTGTCTACTTATATGGAGTTGCCATGACATCTAGTGGCCAAAGACTAGGGGAGCAATTCTTTAATCTTAAAGCATGTAGGTGTCTAACTTAAAAGCATACTTAAAACCGTAACATAGTTAATGAGATGTTAAATTAATACAGAGCTTTATAGATTATAACTCACTTTTGCATCAATTATTGGTCTGTGAATTTGAAAGTAATGTCTTTCATATATTATTTAGATTTTTAACATTCTTTATAAATATTTTTATTTATTTATTTATTTATGCATACAGAATTGGAGTACAGGCCAGTGGTGCAGGGGTGGTGAGAGGATTCATCAGAGACAGAGTGGGGAGCAGAACAGGCAGATTGATGAAGTACACTGCTGAGGAGAGCAGCAGGCAGGTCAGGAGAGGTCTGTCGCGCCCTGTGGGTCATTTCTGGGGCAGGTGGGGATCGAACTCATGTAGAAGTGGCTTTAGCCTCCCAGTGCTGTGCTTTAACCCACTGTGCCACTAGGGAGGGCCTCTTTATAAATATTAAATCAAAGCTGTGGCTTATTTTCAAAACAGAATGAATCATATTATTTATTTTTGTCGTTGTTTTTTACTTCTACGAAAGAAACAATTTGAGATGAACTATCAATGATTAAATCAAACTTACATTTTAAAAGTGAGGGTCTAAGTAAATAATCAATGAATTTGTATTACCTCAAATTACAGTTAAACATGACTAATATATGTCAATTTTCAATGCCTTTGCTGAAATAATTTACAGAGAGATTTTTGCTAAATTATAAAATATACTAAATTATACTAAATTATAAAATATACGTAAATTATAAAATATACGTAAGCACATTAGAGGAAGATATTGTTTTTAAAAGAAAGCAACTAAAAATGAACAAATGGTGGTCATTTTTGGAAGTTGTTTTCCCCAGAAATCTACTCCCTGGTAATTAGCCTTCTGTATTTTAAATTGAAAGAAAGTAAATTCATGATTAACAAAAATATTTTCCAAATAATATTTTCTCATATAGTTTCTCAAATTAATAAACTCAAATAGCAGAGCCCAAGGCAAAGTCTGGTGCAGGAGTGATTTGTGAAAGGCGCCAGGTAGCAGGAATAGGAATTAGGGCCATAAGAGCCAGGGAACCCCAATAGAAGGTGTAGTATGAAGTGGCACTACTAATTGCAAGCAGTTGTTAGTTGTTATGGGACGTTTTGAAAAAAACTATGGCATGTTCTGAACTCCAAATCATCTACTGAACAGATGAAGCGCAGAACATTTATTTATCGACTCACATGCCCCATTCATCAAAGTTTGCACCAAGGGTCAGAAACTCGCTCACACTTGTAGTTTTCTCATATGAGTTCAAGAATCTTGGTCAAAGAAGACTTGGATAGCCGAAGGCAGGCACTTCCTGTTACACATACCCAAAGCAGGACAAAGTGTATGAGGAGCCATTCCTGAAACCATGCCGGGAATGAAAGAGGAGGCCAAGTGGATCTGCAGTGGCTTTGACAAGAGATGTGAAGATATGTATACATGATATCTATGTTATGCTTGGAATAAATACACCACTCAAGACATTGTTATAGATACTTGCTTAGTTTATGGGCACTACTAAGTGGGTTCAGCAATTGATAGAATCATCACTCTAGCCAATAATAGCAGGAGTCAAAGTTACAAAGGGATCTTGAATTAGCAGTAAAATTTATCTTGCATAGCAATTATTTTAGCAGTGTTAGTCCAAATAATGTTCACAGTAGGAACTTTTCTGTGGAAATATTTTAATCTTATAAAAAAGCCAACATTTAAAATCAATTATCTCAATGTAAAGTCTTGATATGGTGAGAGCACCTGGTTGCTGGGAAGAAACTTAAACTTTCATAGGAGTCCCAAGAGCAGATATTTTTCATAAACAGAAACATAAAAGAAAATGAAAATGAGAAAGAGAAGAAATTTTAAATCCTACCTCAAATCATGAAAAAGTCCCCCCCCCAAAAAAAAAAAAACTGAGATTTTTGCCTGCCAATGGAAAAATGTAAGGTCTACTAGTGTAACTGGGTGGTCCCTGGGAAAAAGGGAAGTTTCAGATTCCCTGTCCCACCCAGAAGTAGGGTGGAGCTGA
The DNA here is from genome assembly GCF_000260355.1 of Condylura cristata. Taxonomy (NCBI): domain Eukaryota; kingdom Metazoa; phylum Chordata; class Mammalia; order Eulipotyphla; family Talpidae; genus Condylura; species Condylura cristata. The sequence continues at coordinate 5,480,920 of NW_004567122.1, forward strand.
GGAGAGAAAAAGAGAAGAGGAGGAGTCTGGGGAAGAAAGAAAAAGAAAGAAGGCAGCAGGATGGAGAGCCAGAAGGAGACCTGAGGAAGCCACATGGAGCTTGAGCAAGCATGTGATGAAGAAATAGTGCTTGTTTCCTGACCCTGGCCGGTTAAGGCAGATGTGGGTGAGAGACCTGTAGGGAGGTGACTATGGCAGTGTTTATATTGATTTTGATTTTGCTCTTTTCCTCCCAGACTAGTCTGGCCATTTCTGACCCTTTTCTGTGGGTCCCAGCCAGAAGGTGCTTTAGTCTTGTGGCGGCTTTCAGGCCTTGCTTTGGGCCCATCCCTTTTGGGTTGACTTTTGCCCACAGGGGATGGGTAACTTCATGTGTTTGATTTAGACATTATATTCTTTGTCTTCTGCATTGTATACTCACTGTATTAAAGTCCCTTTTCATTAAAGTCTTATATGTTTTGTCTTAATGCGGCGGATGGCAGAACCCACTTAGAGCAGGCAGGTTTGGGCTTCAGTGGTGCCTCTCTCCCTGTCCTGTAACACTACTTCCAGTGTCCTTGACTGCTCACGTTATCATTATGGAAAGATAAAAGATAAAGTATTTGTTGGAGCCTTTCTTTATTATTGTTATTTAACTGAATTCAACGTAGGTCAAACCTAAATGTAGGATTTAGTCATTAAATTCCAGCATAGAGGAAATATTTAATAACCTTTAGGATCATAAAGGCTTTTTTCACCCAGAAACAAAAGATGAGTAAGCTGTATTACTTAAATGTTAAAAATTTCACAGGGTACAAAGAATTGTTAAACAAAAAATTAAAATACTTGTAACATGTGACAGGCAAATACTTAATACCAGTGATATTAAAATGTTGATAATTTTATTGGATCCATAAGTAAAAGAGAACATCATGACAGAGTATACCAAAGCATTTGAATATCCAGCTAAAGTAGGAAAAGGTGAAGTATTAAGGAAAATATGTTAATCGCTACTCTTTTAAATTTAATTTATTTTTCCGTAGAAGAACTGGGATGTCGGCCAGAGGCATGGGGGAGCAGAGGACTCACCAGAAACAGAATGAGAAGCAGAACAGATGGATCTACTGAAATATACTCCTGAGGGGAGCAGTAGGAGAGACAGGAGAGGTCAGCTGTGCCATGTGGGTCACCTCCCTGACCAGGACTGAACTCAGGCAGTTGGCATGATAGCCCTGACGCGTAACCCCTAGACCACCATGGAGGCCCAAAAGCTAACATCTTTTGAGACAGACTTTATCAGTAAATATTACAAGAGCTTTGAATGTGTAATTTGTTTAATCACACAATAATCCTACAAGGTTAAGGTTAATATTATTATCGCCATTTTACAGATGAGTAGCCTAAAACATCAAGAGGTTGGCACCAGTAATAAAGCCAGGATTTGAATTCACACAGTAGGAACGCAGCATCTAGAGTCTACTCTCATTATTAATCCAAAATGCAAATGTAAGCAGTAATTTAGCATTTCCCACTTCATAAGTTGATAACAATCTTAAAGATTGCAGGCTATCTGTAGGCACTCATAAATTCTTGGTGGGAATGTAAATTGCTACAATCTCTCTGGAAGGTAATGTGGCAATATGCATGGATGCTAAATGTCCTCTGTGTCCCAGACATCCTTCCTTTAATAGCATATTCCAAAGAGATAAAGAATCAAACGCATGCATAAACAAAAACGTTCTGTAAAGCAATGTTAATAATAGGAGGGAGAAGGAAATGGAAGCAACCACAATGTTTAGCAGTGCAACCGTGGTTACATAAATTAGGGTAGAACCAAACAATAATGAATGTACAGCTCAGAATTGTGGAGATATAAACATCTATTCATTAGCATGGAAAGTCTGAATATCACTGAGTACAAATCCTAATTACAGAGTTAGACATGTGCAATGCTTTTCAACCTTTTGCTGTCATAGATCTTGAGAGATCTTACCCAGTACACAATTAAAACTGGCTCAGTCAGTGGCTCTCAGTGAGTGGATGCAGGGTGCAGAGTCCCCATTTAAGAGTCGCTGTTGTATAGCATGAGGATAGACATAGCTACCGACATATTCATATTTTATAAACTTAATACTGGATGTGAGTGCTTACCCCCCAAATTCTGACTGGATCTTCACAATAAATTCAAGGATAAATATTAGTTTGGAACCTACTATGAACCTTCTATTTCTCCCCTCATAGCTTTTGTTTGAATTTTCTATGCAAATGTATATTACTGGTCAAGGAAAAAAATAAATAAAAATAAAGCTACTTGTCATCTGGAAAAAAGAATTAATGCTTTGAAAATGTTACTCTTAAGCTGAGTAACAAAAGCACTCTTTCTCTGTTTCCCCACAAGTTGTCAGGGTTTGTAAATACCTTATGATCAAATTTCTCCTTTCATTTGTTGGGTTACTGCTGTATTCACAAGCTGTCAGACAAGGACTAACATACAAAAATCAAACACTTCCTTTATGATGACACCCTTAAATACCACGTCTAAATATTGAAAACACAAAAGGAAGCAATGCTAACCTGCCTTATGACTTTAAAAAGCCAACTATTTCCTACAAGAGGTAACCAACTCCTCATATTCCTTTGGCTTCAGCAGATCCCCCGCCTCGAGACAAAAAGCAAAGTGACCAAACTCCAGAAGCCAATGTCACCCTTATAAAATAAGTCAATAACTCACTTCTACCAGTATCAAACCATTGATTCGAACATGACTTTAACAGAAAGGTTTAATGCCAGCTCCCTTTCTGCTAAACCTGTTAGTACAGTATGTTGTAGAACAAACCTCCCCAGGAGAGCAGCAGAGTAGAGTCAAGCTAAGAAAAGTAAATCAATTCACCTTGGTCAGTAGCACAGCTATAAGGCTACTGGGGGAAAAATCATGTTGCAAAATGGGAAATCCTATACCCTGAACTACCTGCCAATTTCTATCAGACCTCATGGAGAATGTAAAGTTCTTGATGTGGAACTAGGAATCAGGAATTATATACTGTATAAAAACAGGCCAGGCTAGCATAAATTCAATGAAAATCCAGAGCAAATTCTTCCTTAAAATCACCCATTTTTTTCCTGTGTAAATATACATCACACATTCACACACATATGCATGGATAAGATGAAAATGGCACATAAATTTGAAAAAGCAAAATACTCCTAACAGTAAGGATGATCTTCTTAGAAGGTACACCTAATTCAACAGGACTTAGTAAGGACAGAACTGTTAATTATGTTAGAAATTCACCTATCCTCTTTTAGATAGAAGTTCAATTGTAATACAGTAACTTTATTTAATATGTTTTGATTTTACAGTTAAAAAATCATCTAGTCATTAAACAAATTATCTAGAAATAGGTATGACTGGAAAGCTGTAATTCTAAATCCAGGCCAAAATTAGGCTGTGGTTTCTTGGTGTCCGACTATTCTGGGTAACAGATATTACTGATAGCAATTTTACAGGAAAGGAACTGAGACAAATAAGTGTTAATTCACTTGCTCAAATTCAAATAATAAATAAATGCAAGGACTAGGAGTAATGCTTACATCTTAACTTTTAAGCCAGTTTTCTTCTTGCTGCCATGCTTCCTCTTAGATATTGCAAAGAATAGTTCATTATTCAAGGTGACTGAGTCATTTATTTGTTTAAGTTCAAATATATAAGAACACAACATATGTTTCTTCAAGACAGAATTAGTAGTCTGGAAATAATATTCATTACATAGGAGTTATTTGATGTTTTTGAGTCAGTTTGATCACTAAAGTAGCAAAAAATGTACCACTATGAGCTGATTTACCTACCTAAATCCTGAGGACAGCACAGCACCTACCCTGTTTAGGTAGTTGTTCAGGCTGGGGTGTTGGGAGAGGGTGAGGAAGGACACTGGGCTGGCAGTCTTATCCTGGGAACCAGCCCCAAGGCCTTGCACAAGGTTAACTATAAAATAGGATGTCTAATCCAACCACAAGCTTTTTAACAGGTCTTCCCTTCAGGGGTGAGGGGACATGGAGATGTCTACTAAAATCATTGACCTGTGGCAGAAAAGGAGTCTACCAGCCAACATAGATAAAATGATGTTTGGCAAAGAAATGAGACCCACTCTGGCTTGTAAGAAGATACAAAAACCCCACAGGCTTTAAGGCTGTTTCAAGGTCCTATAAATGTGAGTCAGACTAGGACATAAGAAGTGAACTCAAGCAAAAAGATTGGCTCAGTAACTACAGAGGAGCAACTACTACAATGGCACCTAAGAACAGTGTGACCCATCCCAACCACTGTTTATGAAACAGAAAAACTTGAACAAATAGAGATTCTAATGATCAAGCAGCTGGTGCTCACAGTCAGAGACCAGAGAAGCTTACACAGATATAGCCGCCCAATTCTATTATTTCAGAAGGGGAGAACAAATATTAGTGAAAAATCCACAGTGTGTATGAAAGAGTGGTCTTCTATCTTCATTTTTATTCACACGCCCATGACTGTACCTTCTCCACCTCAGTCCTACCCCCAGGAAGCTAAAAATTTGGAACAGAGGAGAGGTTCTATGGGTGTGTTTATAATCCTACAACCTTTATGTATGTATATAACCCACAGTGCTTTGTTGTATTCATGAAATTCCAAGATAGTAGAAACCTCATTGAGTTGTCTGAAAGGAGGTCCAGAACAGCAAAGTCACCTCTCACACAATGGTCTAAATCTGTACATGAAATACATTGCAGTGTATCTTAAAAGCTATTCTCTTCAGTAGTAAGAGTTTATATATCATCTGTGAAAATCCATGGGAAGCATTTATTAAAAGCATAGATATTCTTGATAACTGAATTTGTTTTCTCCAAGGAAGCAATCCAATTCAAACACCTGCTAATTACATATAAACACCTGATTGAAAGCATTTTGCTTATGTCTGAAATACAGTATGGTTTAAGTTCAACCAGCAAGGTCTGCTTTTCATTAAATTCACTCAAGTAAATTATTTGCACAGACTATTCTGAAGACAAAAAAAAAATTATGTTTAAGCAGGATCTTTTCAGGTATTGTGTTAAAGGTCAACAAATTAAAACATTAACACCTGAAAGTTCCAAAATGTGGCTAAGCCTATAAAAATTCATATTGATTTAACTGGTTTAAATGCCATGACATAATTTTCTTAAAATAGCATTCATTAGTGGGTTTTCGGAAAAGTCATGACATATTTTTTCTGCATTTTCTATGTGAAAATGCATCATGGCTTTTCTGACAACCCAATAAATTATTGAAATCATTTTAAATCTTAATTTGGAGTCACTTAGATAGAATTTTAAAATAGCCCTCGACATTAAAGAGTCTATTGTATAATCCTGATCTCCTTTATTTTATATTTTAATTAAATATAATTTCATTCCAATCAACATGATTAAATAATTTTGAGATTATGTTAGGTAAGAGACGGATGTGAACAAGAGTTTCTCATAATTAAAGTGAAGAGTCTATCAGCCAAAGATTGATTAGACTGCAGGTCTCACAGTGATGTCTCTAGAAAAGCAAAAGTATGGTACTGAAGGAAAGTTTTCTCCATCCATTGACAAAATACAAACTATGAAAAACAGAAAACTGTTCTTAGAAGAGAGGTCAGTATTTGAATTTCATACTGAGCTTGCTCTAGCTAACACTGAAGGTAATTTAAAAAACAAGTTTTTTTTTGAGAGGTTTGTACTTCTGAAAGTTGTCTCACCACACAAAACAGACCAGTTAAGTCAGCTTCATGTACTGCTATTTCATCCACAGGAAAAGATAATCAGGCCAGCCGCAAAGCAGGCTCAAAACAGACTGTGCGAGCAAATCCTTGATCTTAAATTTAAGGAGAGAAAAAACAGACTTGTTAAGGAATTCTGGCAGAATCTCTTCAGAGAGAGAAGTTAATAGGTGTAATAAATGACCCAGGGCACTGGTAGGAACAAATTATATAAATAAACTTAAGAAGTTATACAAAAACCTGGACCCAAATAAATGTGAGCCTGTAAGTTACAAACTCAGGATGGCACAGCCCATTAACAGCTGTCTGCCCTGCTGCTTCTCCATTCTTTTGTCAGTTCTAGAAGTATCCTCTTAAAATGTCACTTTTACAAATGTAACCAAAATCATTTTATAAAGACATATTTTGTCTTATTAAACACTGGCCCGAGAACATAGTCCAGATTTCCCTCTTAGCTTCAAGGAAAAGTGAATGGGTATTGGAGCAGAAGGTTTACATTAGAGTTTTTATTTAAATTATCATTACCATGGGCTCTTAAATCACCTAATGATTCGTTTGCTTTGCAAACCTAAAACAGAACTTTTAAAGATAAACTTTAACTTGCTACAAATCATAAAATTATTTCCATATAAAGTCTGTTTACAAAAGGTGTTAAACTGTGATATGGTCCCTTTGAATTTACAGAAAGACAAAGAATTGTCTGACAGTGATACCTGCAAAAACAATATACATCACCTTAAAAAATATTTTATACTATAAAAACAGAGGGTACACAAAAAAAATATCTAAAATACCCAAGGCTGGGAATTGAATTATTAAGTCTAACATGAGCCAAGATGACCTCATTTTTATGTGGAGCCATCCTTAAGGCAAAGATTACAGCACAAAACTTTATCTATTAGACTTTCATTATTTTGGCTAATTCTAAGAGGAGGCATCTCAGGCCTCTTCATCTCCTGATTACAAGGAATTTAATGACTGATTGGGGCTCAACAGTACATAGCACTTTTCCCATTTTTGACTACAAACAAATTCCTGAAAAAGATATGCTTACAAATTACCACAGCTCCCAGAAAGGATCATAAGGTTAATGTTTTAGCATCTCTGGGACATGCTTGTTAATTGTAGAGATTTTAGCTGTAGACACACCATAGCCCTCCCTAAAAGTAACTATATATGGCCAATTTAACTTGGTAATAACTTGCAAATGGCACATTAAGCCATTAGTAAAATTATTAGTGACAAATCCCATTTCTGTCAAACAATAAAGATTCCCTGAAGTGAAGGTTTACTTCAGCATCAGCAACCAGATGTTATTTCTTTGTCTAAGACAGCCTTGATGGGAATTAACAGTAGTAGATACTCTGTGAAGTATCACAGCTCAAAGGGAACAATCTGGAAGATTCTAGAAAAGCTTCTTTCTGAATGAATAGTTGTAAACTCTGTTAATGTTTTGCTTCTATAGATAAGCCATGTATACATGAAGAAATATATTTTCCCCATGACTTCACTTCGCTGGTGCAAGTGAGAGGGTTATCAGTTTCAAAGAAAATTTTGTGACAAGTACATAGCTGGTGAATATGTAGAGATCAGACAGAAATTTTCTTTCATCTCTTCATAACCACAGCTGAACATGCAATCATCCCTAATTTCCTGTAACTCATCAAGCAACATACTGATGAATACCACACAACAGAAAGGACAAGTAGTACATTCATCTAGAATGTTCCTTACAAATAAATTTGCCATCCTATTAATTTAGTTGCAGTAAGGCACATAATATCTTTCTGTTATAATGAAATTAAGCACATATCAGTCAGGATCCTGACCTCTGGCTGCTAAAGCTACCCAACATGTGTTATATCTAAAATATCTTCCCTTTGTGTCACACAAATTTCAGAAAAGATAAAGACAACATTATTTATAACTGTTGTGAGGTGGTAGTTGGTTTCCTTGTGGTCAATGAGGAACAAAGGAAAAAGTAGTTGTAGCTGTTGTCTATCTAGATGTTAAAGGACCTGAAGTCTGTGTTACTCTGAACAAAACTGATCTTGGAAGTGGCTCAGTTTTTCTCATTGCTTTCATTTTTTTTGACATAATATTTTGGCCAAGTAAAACTTATATATTTAAATGAGGCAACGCAAGAAAAGTGAGCTACATAGTTCACATTTTACAAACTTATATCCACTCAATATGGCTGTGCTTCCTTCATCAAGATCTTAAAAGGAAAATAAAATGCAATGTAAAGTTTAATTAATACCTAGGATACCATCCCATCTGCTATTTCATATAATCTTCAGAGATAATCATATGCCATTGATATCATTCACTTGCCCCATTTTCCAGGACAGGGACTGAAACTTAGATGTTGAGTGATTTGCCGATGTTATAAAGCTAGTAATTGATGGAATCTGATTTTGAACCCAGGATTTGAGATGCCAAATCCAATGTTCTTTCCACTACACCATGTTATATCCTTATACAACACTCAATATTCTTTTCAGCTGAAGGACAATGCTGAGAAAAGCTCAACAAATGACTCAACACATGACTCTAAAGAACCTGTGTGGATTTCCAACTTATGAAGTTCAATGAGAGATAAGGAAGCAGCCAGGAAGCAGCCGTAAATCCCTGAGTGTCATTCAATGGAAAACACCGGAGCCATTCATTTTAACCTTGGCAAAGGTGTATTGACTTTTGGTTTAGTTTTGCTTCTCTGGATTTCATTAAAAGATGGTGCATGTGTAAATCAAAAAAAAGAGAGAGAGAGAGAGAGAAAGAGAAAGAGGAATGAAAATTGGTTTAAAAAAATGGGTAGGGAAAAAGAGAATTACATTACATTACAATAAAAAAGGGAGAGAAAGAGGAATGAAAATTGATTTAAAAAATGGGTAGGGAAAAAGAATTACATTACAATAAATGCAATTCTATAAAACTATTTCCTTCTAACACATTTTAGGCAGTTTATGTAAATTAAGTTTTGAGTTCCTTGAAGAAATTAATTACTCAAACAAATAATTAGGTGTAATTTTTGTAAGCAAATATCAACCTTGAACATATCTGTCTGTAAGCAACGTAGCACAATATCAAAAGCACAGATTTCAGTGAAATTCCTAGGATTTAATGCTAACTCCTCTCCTTACTGGACTTGTAGCCTTATGCAAGTTTCTTAGCCTCTCTGTATCTCAGCTGCTTTATTTATATAATAACTAACTGGTAAAAAATAATATCCAGCTTAAGGTCTGTTGTGAGAGTTAAAATGAATAAATACATCTATAAGGTCCATAGAACAGTATGTACTGGTACATAATAAGCATTAAATATACTAACTACAAAATCCTATCACATAGCTCAGAACTATGTACAAAGCACTGAATAATGTTGTTTAACCTCATTTCATTATAAGGTAGCTAAGAAAAAAGAATCAGGGCCAGCACTGAATGACAGAACTGTTTCTCACTGGTTTCATTATAGGTCATTTCACTTGAAGTCGCATTTTCCAACAACTTTACCTTTGATAATGAGGCCTTCCTATTTATCTTTGTTATAAACTGCCACTTATTTGGCATCTAAATAAAAATTGGTAATGCGGTGATAATAATACATCACATTACCTACATTATCAAGCAGTACAGTATGTATATAATTCTTTTAGCCAAATGCCTAAAACCAAAGACATGATTACACTTGTTTTCAGCTACATGAAACAAATCATTAAGGAAGGCTTTAGAAGTGAAATAAATTCTTTCTGGAGTGAAATAAATAAAGATACAGATTTTTCAAGATTACATACTCACAGAGGCAGAAATAAATACACAGTGGATGTGGATACTAACAAGATGGCAATGACGCAGAAACAAGCCTGACTGCAGAAGTGAGAGGACACTGTACCCACTGAACACACCTAAGAAAAATCAGATGACGCCTTAAAAATCATTTCTGTTCAGATGCCAAAAGGTCTGAAGATTTACTATGAAAAGATTCCCCCTATTGTGCAAACATCCCTCAATTCTTTAAATTTTTTTAAACAAAACTGCTCCTAAGAGATATTAGTAACCCTGATCGGAAAATCCCAACATTACCTCAGTTAAAAATAAACAAATAAATAAGATTTTAAAATAAAAAGGTTTAAAACAAACACAAAAATCAATTTGTAGTGAGGTGGTGACTGATGAGGCTCTCTTTCATAGGAAATGGAGGAGGAGGTTGCAGGATTCGGCACAAGACTTTGATCTTATTTAGCATCATGGAGTGGTACAGGCCAGTCAGGGTCTACTAACAGCACAAGGAACTAGTCCTAAGGCTTGATTTTCTTCAGCTTTTTTCTCAAGACCAGGTGTGAAAAGTTTTTCTGTGAAGGTCAGGCAGTAAATGCTTTTAAGCACCGTAGGCTGCACAGACTGTCACACGTACTCCCTCTGCCATTGCAGCACAAAGGCAATCCAGATAACACTTAAGGAAATGCGAGTGGTACGTTCCAATAAAATTCCACTTACAAATAGAGGCTGAGGGCTGAATTTGGTCGAAAAGATGTAGCCGGCTGACCCCTGCCCTAAACCATGTTTAACTGATTCAACTCCCTACCATACTGCTCCAAGCACATTTAATGGGCTGGAAAGCTATGGAAAACCTATTTTGGTAAAGAAAGTAAAAAGAACATCTACATTAATATTTTTAGATCTTTAACCCAAGTTAAATACTTCAGTAAACCCAAAGTTCATTCAGATGTCTCCATAGAAACATAGGGTGCAGGCAGGGGTTATCTCAAACTGATGTTCGGGAATTTGTGAAAGTCGCTCTGACTCAATGTTGTCTTTCTTGACCATGGAGAGCTCTCAGCAATTTAACAAATAAAGAAGCAAACTTTAAAAAATGTTCAGGATTGTCCTTTCTGTTGTTTATCCCTCAGCTCTCCACGCGGAACCCCTCTCTGCTCAGAGCTTTCCTATCTTTCTTTCTACCTATCAATAAATCTCTTGCTCTTCTGTGAAATAAATGCATAAATAAAAATGAAAATGTTCGGAAACTTAAAGTCAAACTGAAAAATGGCAGAACCTGGAATGAAATACAGATTGGTGTGACTCAAAGTTCATGCTTAAAATAAGAACTTGAGGGCCCTCCCTGGTGGCGCAGCTGGCTAAAACATAGCACTAAGAAGCTAAAGCCACTTCAGCATGAGTTCGATCCCTGCCCCGGAGGTGACCCACAGGGCGCAGCATACCTTTCCTGACCCACCCACTCCTCTACTCAGCAGTGTATTTTGTCGATCTGCCTGTTCTGCTCCTGGCTCTGTCCTTAGTGAATCCTCTCACTGCTCATGTACCTCTGGGCTGTACCCCAGTTCTGTATGAATAAATAAATAAATCTTTAAAAAAAAAAAAAAGAACTTGAAAGTTCTACACCAGTGGGCCACGTGGTCTTCACTGGCCTTACAAGGCAGCCCTAAGGCTTTACAAGGCACCCATGGCCGGCAAAGCCGGGTTACTGCAGCAGGGGGCTTGCTCACAGGTTCTCAGGTGGTACACAGTCTATCATAAAAGCAAGACTCTGAGAGCAATCAGCAGCTATTTCAAAAAATGTAGAATATCTACATACATCTATATTGTTTTTGCTCTAATATTTCAAGCAGTTCTTAAATTTCAGAATGATGGTGGTTTAGAGTAAGATCTGCTAATACTTAATTTAAAGCTATAAGTAATAAAGACATGTCCTGGAAGGGGGAAATAAAAGGTATCTAAGTTTTGCTAAATATTGGGGGGAAATACAAGCAGTAAATCCAGCTGAGAACATTTATTAATCTCTTACACAAATAATATCAAACATGTATACAAATTAAATGTTTAGGAGTACTCCATCATGTAAATTTTTAAAGAATAATCAGATGAGGCATATAGGGCTTCAAATTAAAGACCTGCTTCTCACAAAAGAGCCATTAGTGATAATTCACACAGTGAGCACATGCCATCGCTGTGTACTTTTTATTTATAAGGGATTAGCTGTCTATATCCTGAGAATAAGTACAATGCACTTTGGATTTGCCCTCGCCTGCTAAGATTATATTATGACATTGAGTTTTGTATCTGTCATCATATTGTAACCTTAAAATATAATGCTGACCTCGTGTAGACTATCTCAGCTCTTTGTGGAGGGCTATGATAGCACTAAGATTGCAAAAGGATCATCACCAAAAGACTAGGACTTATTATCTATCACTGATGCTCTGAAAAACAATTTTCATTTTACATCATTTTTCCTTTGATATTCAGATAGTTTCTGATGATTAAATTAAGCACATGCTATAAAAGACTTTCAAAAGTATGACTGAAGCAATCCAGAGACAACAAAGCAGATAATGTGGACAAATGCTCAGTTAGAAAAACTGAAGGAAAAAAAAACATTTGCCATGGTACTGAAAGGCGAAAAGACAGACCTGCTGATTATGTCTGATTCTGTCGCAGTCCATCTTTTTGAAAGAATCAGTTGTGTTGTTCTTAGGATAATTTGACCTTCATTATTTTCTACACATTTACAGTCAGCATGTCAAATTCTATAAAGCAAAACCTAGTTAGATCATTAATGGGATTGCAATGAAGCTATAAATGACTTGGGGTATACAGATTAATACCTAGTATTTCTAGAAGGGCATCTGAGAGTTTTCTTAAAATGTTGAAGGTCAGGATATGGGGGGAGCCTAGGACCAAAGAGATGAGACTAGCGTTTAAAACTGCTCATTCTCTATGAGATTTGACAAATTCAGATGGGGCAGTTCAGAAGCGAAGAAGTTAAACAGTACTTCTGAAAGTCTTGTGGAGTTAACAGGGCAGAAAGTACATGGAGTTTAATTTTCTTCTGGTTAGTGCTCCCACAGCCTGCCTGAACTTAAACACAACTAACTAATCTAAAAGAACACTAATTGAAGTGAAAAGTTAAAAAAATTACAGTTAAGAGAATAAGACTGTCAAAAGGAAGTATTTTTATAGCATTATATGCTGTAATAGGCAGCAAAGATAATAGAAAGTTGAAGATAAAAGAATAACTGTGGCCATGTAATTCTAGCCAAAATTGTAATGTAACTACATCAATACAAAATATAGTAAACTTAAAGGTAAAACAAAATAGAAAAGATAAAACAGGATATTTCACGATGACAAAAGGTAAGCTCACCATGAAAATATAATTCTTAATCTGTATACACATTGCAGGCCAGTCTCACTGTAAGATAAATACCAGCAGGACTACAAGAAAGACTAGACAAATATAAAGCACAATACAATCATTAAGGAAGGCCAATATATCTTACAGTAAATCTTAGAACAAATAGGCAAGCTATCACTAAAAATTAGCAAATGTGAGCAATGTGATCAAAGGCCTTGAACTAATTTATAAACACTCCACAAGTGGAGAATATGGATCCTGTATTAAGCACTTACAGTGCATTTATAAAAAGTAACCCTCTTCTAGGCCATAAGGTAAATTTCAACAAACTAACAGACTGAAATTTACAGTATGTTTTCTGACCAATTAATGTAAAAGGAATCTTAAAACTTTTTATTAAAAGTCCCTACCTTGGAAATTAATCAGTACATCCCAAACCATTTAAAGATTCAATGTTATCCCATAAGAATTTTACTTTACTTTCTTTTACAGACTTTCACAAGCTGATGCTAAATGTATATTATGAAGGCCAAAATTATTGTGGCATCAAATTTTATTAAAACTATACTGGAAAGAAAAAACTATACTGGTTAAAATACTAGGGGTATTGGCACAGGAATGGACACATAGACCTATGGAACAGAACAGATAGTCAAAAAACTCTTATCTACAGACAGTTGATTTATAATGATGGCACTGCCAAACAGCAAGAAAAGGACCATCTATTCACAGATTCATGCTAAGAAAATTAAGATTCTCATGTGCAAAAAATATAGACCTTCACCTCATACCATGGTCCTAATTTTGAAATATAATTATATATACTATATTCTAGGAGATGACTTTAGAGAATATAATTGTGACCTTGGTTTAGGGGAAGACAGAATAGGGAAACCCTGGAAGAAACGCTTACTAAATTGGACCACATTAAATCTAGTCTAGTTATGAAAGATCATAAATTGGACTACTTTAAAGTCCAAATCTTGGCTTATGAAAAGCAATTCATAAGCTGGGGAGATAACTACCATGCATAGAGTAAGCAACAGATTCGGATCCACAACAAATCAAGGATGAAATATCAATGCAACAGCAACATGGGGAAGAGGTTCAAACAAGGGTTCACATAGATGATATCAATTGGCCCATAAATATGAAGGTGTTCAGCATCAAAAATGATAAGAGGAATGGAAATTAAAAGGAGTGGCAATGAAAGCTATCAAAAGATACCAAAGTATCCCACTAGAATAGCCAGAATTTAAAATTTATCAAGCAGTTCGACTTGATATACTGAGGCTAGAATAATGTCAGAGGCAATAATTTGTAAAATAGCTGAAAATATCTTTTAATTGAAAGATATGTGAACCATATGAGCCACCATTTTCAGTCTGGGGTATGTAACCATAGGTGTGTGCACACTTCAACAGACATGTTCTAGAATGTTCATGTCAGCATTATTCATCATATCAAAAAACTGGAAACAGTACAAATGACAATCAAAGGAAAATATGAAATTACAGAATCCACACAATGGAATTCTGTGCAACAATGAAAACAAAATGAACTGCACTGAGACAACAGCCTGGATGTTTCTCACCAACACATGGATTAAGATGAAGACATATGCAAAAGACCTCGTGTCCACTTCATTTACCTAAGAGTCAAAGGAAGAGGGATGATGGACACGGACTGGGTACACTCATACAAACAAGAAAGCCATTGCAATATTAGGTTATTCTTTGACTTAGGAGGGATAGAGGAAGATATGGAAGGGGACTTGTAGGGAGGTGACAAAGCTCTATTTCCTGACTGAAAGGGTTACTTTCTGTATGACAGCTAAAATTCAAATTCAGAATATTCCTTCAATTTCTGGTTGACATTGCAATGATGTGCTTGAATGTGAATTTAAAAAATAGATGTTGCAGAGGAATTTTCAAGAAAGACTGAGCCAAGGACATTGTGATAACAGCAAATATACAAGTGATAATAACTGAGACACACAGCACTGACTAGGTGGCAGGAGCCACTCTAAGTACTCTATGTATTGTAACTCATTTAATCTTGTAAATCCTACAGAGCAGTGATATCCAAATGCCTATCTTCCCCTCTAATCTGAATCACAGGGATACAGTTTGTGAAGAAATACAAAGAGAAAAACAAAGCTGGGAATACAAAAACCACCAGCACATGGGCGTGTCCCTTCAGAAAGTCATGGGTCACAACAAACAAACAAAAACACTTGTCAGGACTTCATGTCAATGAATTGGGAGGAGATTAGGTATTTTAAAAGAGATTAAGTCTGTCCACCAACGAAGGGTGGAGCCAATTAGGCAGCATTGTAAATACATAAATAAATTCAGCAGATTTTTTTTAATCTACATTAATCAATCCACTCATTTTTGGATAACTCTTGTCTTAGACTCTTCCTCAATAGTTGTTTAACAAATACATTTCTTTTTAGCTTTTAAGATTCCAACGTAATTATTTGATCAGCTAACATCCCAAATGAAGTTAAGCTGACCTTCCAGCATAGTAGTAACAGAGTGACCCAGTGAAAGAAGCTAGTTGGCCAAACAGGACAGCATTACACCACTAAATATATCAACACCACAGCACCTTTGATTTGCTCAGAAGGTATTTTGATCCTTTCTAAATTCTGAGATTAAAAGCTCACTGAACATTGTGTTTCAGTTTGTGACTTACATATCCAGTCTACTATTTGGTAAAGCAAAATCAATTCCCTTGGACACACAGAATGACAAGGTCAACTAACCAGCTGACTATTTCTCTTTTCAAGTCCCTGTTTGTATTTCATGTCAATACACTCTTTGTTTGAACTTGGCATATCAAATAACTATAAATGGAGAAAAACAATCTTCCTGTAATTTTGATTTAAAAAGATCCGTGTGGATGCTTTGCATGGTGATGCCACTTACAATGGCAGGCTTACCTATACTATCAGCATATGAAAAGGATAGTCAGCTAATTTTGAGGAAAAAAGAAAAGTTCTGTTTCTTCTGGTTGACTGAAAATTTTAAAATATTATTTTACGGGCCCTGCAGGTAGTGCAAAGGATTAGGACACAGTACTGCAAACTGACAGCAGCCACCTCAGTGCGACTTCTATCCCTGGTCCCGGAGGTGACCCACATGGCGCAGCAGACCTCTCTTGTCTCTCCCACTGCTCCCCTAAGCAGTGTACTTCCTTTGCCTGTTCTGCTCTCAACTCTGTCTCTGGTGAATCCTCTCACCGCCCCTGCACCTCTGGCCTGTAGCCCAATTCTAAATGCATAAATAAATAAAGCTTTAAAATATACATATTATTTTACTAGGTGATGAAAATGCACACAAGATTAAATTACTTTGCCCATAGCAATTTTCTTAATGAAATATTTCTTTACATTAAGGAATAATTTCTTTTTTTTCCCCTTTACATATAATAATACAACCACCTCACAACAGAAATACTACAGTGTTATAGTAAAACATGTATTTTAATGCTGAAGAGGTATTAAATTGTATCCTGTCATAAGCAGAATGTTGTATGGTATGATACAAATTCTTAATAAGTCAATAGACTTCATTTAGATAGGAAGGTTGAGGTTACAATCCCGAGTGTGCATTCATCAGTTCAGCATTGAACTTGGCGCTGAGTAATCTTCTGTAAACTCTACTGTATATTTTTAATTAAATTTTTATAGTTTAAACATTTTATAAAGCGTTATCTTCTGCTACTCTAATAAACTTTTATTTTGAGATAATTTTAGATCACATGAAGTTATAAGAAATAATACATGGCTTACACACTTTTCTCCACAGTAACATCTGGCAAAACTGTAGTACAATATCACAACCAGGATAATGACATTCTACAATCAAGATACAAGCTGTTTCCATTACCACAAAGAACCCTCTTAAAACCACTCTATTGCCATGCCTACTTCCCCTTTGCCCTTCCCTCATCCTAAGCCCCTGGCAACTACTGTTTATTTCCATAATTTTGTCATCCAAGAATTATGTAATTGGCATCAGACTATACATAACCATTTAAGACTGATTTTGCTTATTAAACACAATTTTCTGAAGACTCACCTAGACTGTTGCATGTCAATAGTTTTGTGTCTTTTACTGTTGAGTGATGGGAGGTACAGCAGTTTCTTTAACTATTCCTCTGTCCAAGGACATGTGCGTTATTGCTAATTGGTGGCTATGATACATAAAATAAGTCCAGGAAGTCAGGTATCAGTTTTGTATGAACCTGAGTGTTTATGGCTCTGGGGTAAACACCCAGGAAGGACTGCAACCCTAAAGTCGGATTGTAGTTGAGTTAGATGCAGTTGTATTTCAGGAGCCTAAAAAGTATTTTCCAAAATGACCACAACATTTTACATTCTTCCCAGCAAAGTGTGAGTGTCCAGTCTGTCTAAAACTTGGTGAGCTCCACCACAGTTTTTAATGTCACCACAGTTCCAGGACACAAATATGCATAAAATGCATTTATGAAAGTAGTGTTGTTTTCTTGTGAAACGATGTGCTCAATGATAGGTAAATAAAAAGACACTTAAAGTTATTAATAAAATCAAAACAAATAAAATTAAAGACAATTAATCAGATGTATACACCTCCTATAACTGCGTAAGAATCCATAATATAATCTTTACGAGTCAATGACTTAGTCCCCATTAAAAAAAATCTTTATAAGTTCTTCACTAATCACATCTTAAGTTTACACCATGTTTTTTGATGTCATTTGAAAGAGGGGCTCAAAATCCAAAATAAATCAACATAAGAAATAAATAAGTATAAACAGATGGCTGGAAACCAAGAGTTATCATATGTATTCATTTCTTTTTTTTTTTTTTGCATATTTATTTCTCCTTGTTCCCAATTATTCATCGAAGGCAGTTGTTGCCTCTCAAACAAAATTGTCCAAATGTTGCTAATCATTGAAAAGACTCAGGGGGAAAAAAATGTCATAATCCAGCTAGACTCATCTAACTACCTTACGAAATCCATGGGATTAAATGCCTATTCAGTTGTTTAGGGAGTTAAACCCAGGCTTTGATAGCATAAAAGCTCGCTAAAATGTCTTTTGTCCTTTTACTGGAATATAGAGTCTCGCATGCAAAACAGAAAAGCAGGAAGCAATCACAGGAAGAGGAAAGATAGCAGCACAAACTGAGAATAACCAGAACAGGTTCGCTGGTGTTTTGAGTTAGCCTCTGCTTCCATACCTTGAGAAGCATCAGATTAAAAGAATGTGACTTGAGACCACAAAAAAAAAAAGTAACCACATAGATTTACAGGCATGCTCATAAGTCCGTGTAGTTGCACAGTTCCAGGCAGAAGGTTTATGTTCATTTAAGAGTGGAAAATATTCAAGTTCTTCCAGAAGCACCATCTGTTTCTACTGGCTGCTCTTGGTTTGAATTATTTATTACAACAATCTCAGATTTATCAGGTTAACCTTTGGATTGCCTTCTAAAAAATAACTATGGAATATTTAGAATTTTTGAGTAATATGGTAAAATATAAGATTTTCCCATTTTATTCAAAGAACTTTAAGGTCTTTATCATACCAATAATAACAGAAAAAAAGTATAGCTTTAGATTTCATATAATAGATTTCAATCCTATAGGTAGATAGATTATCATTCCACAAGGTGGCGCTAAGATAATTAATTTTTTAAAAATTATTTGGTGCAATTTCAAAAAAACAAAAATTTCCCACCACAGTAATCAGAAGATATCTGTCTTATCAGCCTGTTGATGACAAATGGGGGGAAAACAACAGAATTCCCAAAAATCAAAGCCAGAACTCTAAAAATTCTGACAGTTTTCTGTGAATCTTTATGATCTGGTAAATCTCAGTATCTTAAGAAAAATATAAGTGACTTCTTACAAGCAAAGTTAAAGATAGACTGCAAGCTATGAAGGGATTAAATATAGAAACATTAGGAAAAACATATTTCCAAAAGACAGCACAGCTTTCCCCAGTGCAAAGTTACATTAATCTTGATGAGATTGTTTTTCTGAAAGGAAGGGGGAAATATAATTCTTTACATATTTAAAAGTCCATTTATACTTCCGTGAGAGTGGTGGCCTGGGACCACAAACCTACCATTAAAATTATACAAGCTCAGAGACATCAGTCAAGAACCTCACTAGCAAGGCAAATTGTCTGGTCCACTTCCACCTTGCACTAAGGCACCAAGTTGGGTATTTGCCAGCCATTTACGGAGAGAGCTTCAGCTGCACTTTCTCAAGTTCTGGCTGTGAGGAGCTGCCTAGTGGCTGATGACACTGAGCAATGAATGCCAGGGAGGGCTGCAGCTCTCCAGCAGGGACTAAGCTGCTTTTCTGTCTTCTAGGTATGTTGAGGCTTTTTCTTTTTCTTTCTTTTTTTTTTTTTTCTTTTAAGCTTTTCCTGCGTTCACACCTGATGTATTTTTTTATTTTTATTTTTTTTACTATTTGGGAGCAGCAAGAATGGAGAAACAATTATTTCTCATTTCCTTGGCTTGAAAGAGTCAGTTTAGAGATTAGCCATTTTTAATAGTGTTTAAAAAAAATTAAGTTTATTAGTACAAAATTACACATTAAAAAAAATGGAGTCCTACTGGCTTTGGAAGCATTAAAAGCAAACCAGAAAAGAAGTCCATGTCCCATAAGGTCAATTTTTTTCCTAGAGGAAAACATTTCAGAGGATGAGTCATGTGTAACTTAG
Organism: Condylura cristata; assembly: GCF_000260355.1. Classification (NCBI taxonomy): domain Eukaryota; kingdom Metazoa; phylum Chordata; class Mammalia; order Eulipotyphla; family Talpidae; genus Condylura; species Condylura cristata. The sequence continues at coordinate 5,500,554 of NW_004567122.1, forward strand.
CTAGGAGTTTTAAATCTTAATCCTCTGAATCTTTATGGAGGAGAGCCCTTAAAAGGAAAGCATTCCATACCTAACTCCTACGTGGCCTCTTTCAGATTAAAGTATCGCATCAATTATGCATGACTGTTGTGAGATTCCATATTACTAAGCAAAATTTTCATAACTCCTTAATTACCAAATTAATAGTCAGGGATGGAAAAAACACATCTCTCTCTTCGGGTTCACCTTCAGTTTGGTGGCTGTTCGGTAACAACTGTGTCCATCAGAGAGAGGCAGTAATTGCAGGGTAGTCTCTCCATTTTTGCTCATTATACACACGAGAATAGAAATTGGGCACAAATGAACTCAGACATGAAAAGGAAGCCCATGCCCCAATGCAGATGACTGAAGAACGATCCTGTCAAGAGTCTTCGGTCAGAAAAGCGGGCAGAGTGTGCCACAGGTAAAAACACACAAATACAACACAGTATGACACAGACTGGGACTTTGAGGCATTGAATGTTCATGGTTAAATAAGACACCATCCTTGTCTTTAGCATGTTTAGAACCTATTTAGGAAGTAGACATTTAAACCAATGATCACAACGGCTGACTACTGTAATCACACAGCTCCCCACAACCAAAGAAGGTAGGTCTGAAAGGCACTGGGTGCGACGCCTAATTACATGCCTAGCACACTCGAATCAGAACAGTGCAGATCCAGCATTTCTGGATCCAGTGTGTAGCACCAAAAAAGTCTGAGGTCCTTATAATGTCCTTATACTCCACACGTTACCCTTCTAGCTTAGGCGATAAAACTAACACAGAGAATATTGGACAAAGCCCTGAAAAAGAAGTGAATCCAACTGAAAATATAATCCAGTAATTGTGAAATCTATCTGTGTTTCACTTTCAATATTTCTAACCCTATAAGAGGAAACAAACAGTGCAAGATCTTCACCAGGGTCCCTCGTGTTTGGGGGAATTTCCCTAGGTATGTATTACTGACAGGATGCAGAGTCCCCAGCTATTATTACGAGAGCAAAAGGGGTGAAATCACCCATGACTCTGCCCCATGGCAGCCAAGACATGGACATATGCCCTACGCCAAACAAGCAAATGCCTCCACTTTGAACCTTGGGGAAGAAATAAATACAAACTTATTTCAATCATTTGACATTCAATGATTCCATCATGATTCCATCATTGATGTCTATTTAGGCATTTCCTGTTAAGTATAAACTTCTTAGGCTGTTACTCCAGATTTTTCAAATCCTCCTTTTCTGTTATTAAATAAGAACTGGTGTCAGAGGTCAGTGCCCAACAATAATCCCACTTTGTTTTGACAAACATTACCTGTGAGTGAACCAATTTTTATGAAATGGGCAGAAGTGGTTTTTTTATTACTCTACAATCTGGGGCACTGAAAATATAGTCACAAGATACAGATTTCTTTAATTTTCTAAACATTCTTTTCAAATGAGAATTTATACTCATCCATTGTGTCTTGGTAACTTTTAAAATGAAGAGGGTGGTTTTTTTTTTTTCACTCCTTATGAAGAAAACCAGCAATCAAACAATAAACACCAATGAAAAAGTAGTGGACTTCTATAATCTTTTCATGAAAGTGGCATCCGTGTTTTATAAAAGTCTCTAAATCAGCATCATAAATGGCATATATGTTTCAATTTATCTGTATTATTTGATTGAAAACCTACCACTAATTCACTGAAGAAGCAAGCCTATAAATAATATTTTAAAAAGGCCCTTAGAGAATGATGACAACCATTTCTAACCCAAAATCACACAATCTTCAATTCAATTTAACCAGATAAGTATAAATATATGTGTTACTATAGTACATCTGATCTGAAACCATTCTTTTAACAGAGAAGGGCAATTCAGTTACAGAGAAAAAGAATATCAGGGAGGGGAAGGTTTTATTTAAGTGTATCATATAATCACCTTCATATAAATGAAATAATGATGATAACCTATCACTTACAGGTCCAGTTAGTCTTATATTAGCCTCTGAATAAGAGTCTGATTCTTAATTGTATTGGCAATTAAGGAATGAATAATTTAGAAGGTGAAATTAGAGACATTATTTTTCCCAAAAAAATCATCCCCTGGTAGAGTTGTTCAGAGTACTTTAGTAAACACAGAAGGAGAGAAATGATAGATGGATGATAAGTAGATAAAAAATCAAATAAACTGAAAATCCTCTGATACAGTATTGAAAATGATACTAATTTTCCTGGATGTCGTTTCATGAGGAAATTTGAGAAATTATTTCAATATACAATTTCTGCAAGTTATCTCAGGAAACCACTAAGTGGTCCCCAATGTTAGGAAAATTCAAATCATGTCATCACTTACTAAAGCTGCATAAAACACATGTCAGCAGTGTATCATACACCTATTCCAGTAATTACTCTTTGTTCAGAATTGCTCTAGTTACCTTAAAGAGTGGCACAAAATTATCAAAGCAAAGGAAACATCTTGAATTTTTGAAAATTTAAAAATGCTTTGAATGATTTTAAGGGTGTAAAGAAAATACTCAGTGATTATGGCCCAATAAGTAATAAAACCTTGCAGGATATGAACAATCTTTATCTACTATTAGCAAAAATAAAAAATCCTCAAAGGAAATGCCTCCTTGAATCCGTGGAAAGGTGATTTGCCTGATGCTACAGCACCATCCAGTGGCAGTTAATGGTAGTCTGAGCCAGCAGGAAGCCACGCCTCGCCTCGCGGGTAAGGACTTCTGCAATGGTGGGGTCTGCCTCTGTGAACTGTCTTGTCCAAACATGCATCACTTCAGAATATGCAAAGGGTCTCAAAGCTGCAAGACTGGTTAGAAGAATGAAAACAAATCATTCACGACGACACCCCCACTACATCCACCGTGTGTAAAGAATTCAGTGGAAAGTAAAAAAACAGGCAACTCTCCAGCTATTTGACACCACATAAATAAGATCCCTGTCTGTGACTTTTCCACCGCATACACTTGGGTAACATAGGTATAATCCAAGGTTAGAGGCTCAGCATTTTGCCTGCATTGTGCTTTTTCTTTAACTGATTTCCATGACATTTTTTGTGAAATGCTGCTCTCTTTGGTATGTAATTTCAATGACAAAAATCTATCTGCCTGGTTCACAGCTGTATCCCAGCCTCAAAGTCGTGCCTGGTCCATCTTATGTTCTAAGTACATATTTATTGAATTAATGAAGAAATGTGGTTCCTCTAACAATACTTTAGAGACATAATCTTTGAGAATCTGATATAAGCTATAAATCCTTTCTTCCAAAATACACATATTTAATTAGGTATACAGAGTCAAGGATTTCTCGGGTTATCTCTCACTAATGTTTATGGGTTACTAGTGTTTAAGTTTTTCTCTAAAAAGAACATTAAAATCAACCTCATAACTGGAAAAATTGAGACAACTGTGAGAATGTCTAGGTGCTGGTTTGAAAATTAGTCTTGAACCTCAAAAAAAATAAATAAATCATTCTATATTAGATGGCTGCTGCCCATTAGATCATCCCCCTGTAAATACGTCCTTAAGTTGTTGGACAACCCAAACAAGGAGGCACAAGAATCTAAGCAAAAGGTATCATGGTCCATCTCATGAACCCCTCCAGCTTGTTGCAGATCCCCAACTAAAATTCCTCACAATCATGACTTCCCCTAAATTTCTCCAGCCTCTACTACAGCTCCTTGATTCACCTGTGAATTATCATTATGTCTCTTAATTCAGAATGTTTATTCCCATCTCTGTACCTTGAGATGTCCAGACATGATTCTGAGCACCATAAATTTTGATAAAATTATGTCACAGTCTCATACCCTACTAAAGTGAAGTCACCTGGGAGTACAAGCTGGCTTCCAACCAAGAAGATGAATGATTACTTACCACCCACGGGGGTGAAAAGAAGAAAGGAGAGGACAGAAAAGACACTTGACAAGAGAAGCTTGAGCAGCATCTAAACTGGACAAGCAGCACCTAAACAGGGCGCCTCCCTGGTGGTGCAAGGGGTTAAAGTGCAGCACTATGAAGCTATTTGTAGCTACAGCACCATGAGTTTCAGTTTGATCCCCAGCAAAGGAGCTGACCCACATGGCGCAGCAGACCTCTTCTGCTTGCCCGCTGCTCCTTTCAGCAGCGTGTTTCACTCATTCTGCCTGTTCTGCTCCTACTCTGTCTCTGCTCCTCTCAGCCCCTACAGCTCTAGCCTTCACCCCGGCTTTTTGTATGCATAGATAAAGATACCTTTAAAAATAAATAATAAATTTGAGGCAGGCACACAGAAAGCAGCAATAAAAAAAAAAAAAGAGGAGCTGTAGTACTAAACATTCTCCAACAATAGAACAAGCTCCCATCAGTTATATTCCCCAAATGGAAATATCCTAAAGTAGCAAAACTAAATATGCAAAGCACACCCCGCCAACAGCCTAAATGCACCTTAAACATACTGTTCAGTAAAACAAAATCAGACATAAAAGAATACATATTCTATGATCCCCTTAATATAAAGTCCAAAAACTATCATGTAAGGAGACATATATGCCGATTATATAACTTTAATGAAAACTAAGTAAGCCATCACACTCATAAAATTCCGGCAAAATGATGGAATAAGAGGCTGCAAACTCTACCCTCCTCCTATAAAAGCCATTAGAAGACAAAAAAGGCCAAAACTGGAAGAAACAACTCTGGGAATGAAACAAAGGCTTGCAGGGAATGCTGATCATGTGTTGAGATTGCATTGTGTCAAACTCTCTCCGCAGAGAAAGGGAAACAACTTTCCAGACCATTTAAAGTATTACTGGCTACATCATCAAAGAGCCGTGTGAATTGGAGCCAAGTAATTTGCCTACTTGTGCTTCTGTCTCTTCACTTGGAAAAAGACAGTAATAGTACATATGAACTTTATTGAGACTTGATGGGATAAGTGAAATAAATACACGTGTACGTGTGTTAGTGTGAGGGTGGGTGTACAGAGAATCTTAAAGAGAAAGGGAATACCAAGGTGGGAAATTTCACTCAGAATCACAATTTGATGACACTAAGCCACCAGCACAATTCACAGAAAGACTTGCAAATCAAATGACTTTAATGTTCTGGAAAAGCCACATCATAAAGGAATATCTGAGAAAAGTACATCTCTCTTTCTGCAGAAAACGTCTGACCATTACAATTTCAACACATGATCAGTAGTAGCAGAACTAGTAGTTATTGGATACTAAATCTTTCTCTGAAAACAATAAACTTCCATTTAAGTAAAGAATTGGGTTTGTAGAGGTGAACTTGAAGCAGGCTAGACATGTTGATTCTCAATGATGTATACCTAAAACATATAGTGTCAGAGGTAATTTAATCTACAAATACTTCTTAGAAAAGTCTACTGATTTAAGAATGTATGAAAGTAATAAATCCTTCCTATCTAAAATCCTCCTTCCATCCAAAAGCAAACCAAGAAAAAAGTATCCTTTAAATCCAAGACCATTTACTTAACTGCTAATGTAGTTTACCATGTCAATATATTGTAAGTTATAAATATGCTAAGCTTTGTTCTGAGGAAAATTATATTTTATCCCTTAGCTACTGATATTAACAGAGCTGCAAAAGAAGATAAAGAAATTATTCCTGGCACTCATGCATGGTGACAAAGAAGTAAGATTTAGCCTGAAAGCAGACACACAGAACACAGAACTCCAGATACATACCCCTCGCTGGCTCCATTGCTGACCACCCTCCCCTTTGATTGCTGAGACTTGGCCCCAAACCCCCATCCACCCCTGGTATTCAATCACCAACTCTGCTCTTCCCTCCTGGACAAGGTTTGGCTTGCCTCTTCCTGTACCCACTCTTCCCTGCACTCCTGTTCACCTTTCAAGTCTCAGTTTAAATGTCTCTGCCTTAGAGACTAGGTTATGTTGTCACATTATAGTCTCAGGACTAGTTCTTCAGCTGCACTTAGAATAACAAGAGTTAATTGTCTGTGAGTTTGTCACTTAATGGATTCTAAGTGTGTGACAGGAATAAGTATAAATGTTTGAGTTGCTATTATAGCCCACCGTCTAATCTGATACATGGAATGAATGAATGAATGGAATGTTATGCTTTTATTCATTTACATTCCCTCAAGTTAAAACTCATGGAAACTTTTGAGAAATATTTGCCACTTTCTTTTAAATTAAAATAGCATTGATTTACAATACTGTATGTGATTCAGAGATTTGTCACCACACCACATCCACCGCCAAGGTGCCCACAGTTCCCCACTACAATGCATTAGGTTCTCTCCCTCAGTTCTGCAGACAAGTTTCTTAGATTTGTTATTGGTTTGGTTTTGTCTGGCCCTTTATTTTTTTTCTCTCTATGCTTCATGTGAGTAAAACCATCTGCTATTTGCTTTTTCCTTCTGGCTTATTTTGCCAAGCATCTTCCCCTCCAAGTCCATCCATGTTGTCACAAGTATATACATCTTAATCCAATCTTTAAAATTAAACACCAAATAAGATGCCTATGACCATGCTAGCTAAATAAATATTTATTTTATAATAAATATTGAAAAATGTGTTATTATGAGGTAATATCTGCCCGTAAACCATAAAACATTTACTGTAAATAGTTACTATTCTTAACTTCTGAAATACTTCTACTGAATTTCCAATAAATTACAAGAAAATGAAATGGAAGCCCTTTCCTTTAACATCTGTAGCACTGAATTAAAACATAACGTTATAGCAAAGAAATAAATATGGCTCATTTCATCACAAAACAGCCCATGACATGTTTGGTCACATCTTGTGTTTTTCCTCTGAATCACCCTCTCCCTCACCTGCCATCATGAATAGAAGATCCACATTCGCCTTCTGTGAGACATGTTTGCCCACAGTAAGCCCTGAGGCGCACTCTCGCCACAAGCCTGGTGGTGTTGGAGAAAACAAGGTATTTGACTTCACACTCACAGCTGCTGTTTCTTTCATTGTCACAAAGTGTTATGCTGAAAACCAGGTCTTCACAACCTGGTGTTTGGACATCTTGAATCTGCTGCAAATCCTTTCTACCTCCTCAGTCCCTGTCAACCCCATACTTCTTTAAATGCTCAAAGCAGGGCCCTCCCTGATGGTGCAATGAGTTGAAGCACCCCACTATGAAGCTACCACAGCCACTGCAGCATGAGTTCAATCACTGGCCAGCAGAGGTCACTCTGCTGGCCCGCCCACTGCTCCCCTCAGCAGTTTGTTCCAGTACATGCATCTGATCTGCTCCCCACTCTGATGAATTCTCTCACCTCCCCCACACCTCTGGCCTGTACCGCAGTTCTGTATGCATGCATAAGTAAATAAACCTTTAAAAAAATACATAAAAATAGGGCCCTCCCTGGTGGCACAGCGGGTTAAAGCACTGCACTCAGAATCTAAAGCCACTTCCGCATGAGTTCGATTCCCGCCTGCCCCGGAGGAGTCCACATGGCGAGGCAGACCTCTCCTGACCCGCCCGCTGCTCCCCTCAGCAGTGTACTTCATAGATCTGCCTGTTCTGCTCCCCATTCTATCTCTGGTGAAGCCTCTCACCGCCCCTGAGCCTCTGGTCTGTACCCCAGTTCTGTATGCACAAATAAATAAATCTTTAAAAAAAAAAAAAATACATAAAAATAGGGCCCTCCCTGGTGGCGCAGCAGGTTAAAGCACAGCACTAAGAAGCTAAAGCCATTTCTGCATGAGTTCAATCCCCACCCCAGAGGTGACCCTCATGGCACAGCAGACCTCTCCTGACCTGCCTGCTGCTCCCCTCAACAGTGTACTTGTCAGTCAGCCTGTTCTGCTCCCCACTCTGTCTCTGGTGAAGCCTCTTACTGCCCTTGCACCTTGGCCTGTACCCCATTTCTGTATGCATAAATAAATCAATCTTTAAAAAAAAACATAAATAGGAAGGGAGGGAAATGCATGGGACTATGGTGGTGGCACACGGGTGATTTGGTGATGGGAAACCCGCGGGGATTACAATCGAGATGGAAAAAAAAATGTGCAAAATGATGTAAAAATAAACTTTTGTAATAAAAAAATAAAAATAAAAAAATAAAATAAAAAACATAAATAAATGCTCAAAGCATGACAATTCGGTCACAGTGGCTAGACCTAAGGCCTTATAGCTTCAAGTACCTATCAGGCCAGAACAGGTCTTCTTGATACCTAAAAATGGGTGACATTCAGTTGTGCATATGAGATCTCAGCCTTGTCTCTTCAGGAAGTTGTGAGATAATCATTAGTCAGAATCTAAAACTTTTTGTCTATTACGGCACCTCATGGTCAGTGTGGAGGCCCAACTGTGTGGACACTCTCCAATACATGACTCAGTTCATGCATTCAACCAGGACATGGAACAATTCATCCCACCATCTGCAATTCCTTTTACCTTGGGTGTCACATCTGGGGCGTTTCCTCCCAAGACTCACTGACCCCCTCCCCCCGCAGTCATCCAGTGACAAGCTCTGCAGATAAGGCTGCATTGTTCACAAAGTGAAAATGTGGGACTGCTCACTCAAAAAGCAAGAGGAAGGGCCTTGCCTGTGACTCTGCCTCTGCAGATGTGACTGTGGCCCAGGGAGGGACACAGTACTTACATCCTGTTCCTACTGCCCTCATGCCCCAACTTGCACACTAATGGAAAAACCAAACCTGGTGATTTTCTTAAAGAATACATCAAAATAAGGCCCTCCTGGTGGCGCATGGGGTTGAAGCATAGCACTATAAAGCTACCCATAGCCACTGCAGCATGAGCTAGATCCCTGGCCAGGGAGGTGACCCACATGTTGTGGCAGACCTCTCCTGTCTCCTGGCTGCTCCCCTTAGCACCATGCTTCAGTAGATCTGCCTGTTCTGCTCTCCACTCTGTCTCTGGTGAATTCTCTCACCCCCTGCACCCCGGCCTGTATCCCAGTTCTTGTATGCATAAGTGAATAAATCTTTAAAATACATATATGCATATTCTGCCTCTGGTGAATCCTCTCACTGCCCCTGCACCCTAGTTTTGTATGCATAAGTAAATAAACCCTTAAAAAGTAATACAGACAGAGAGACAGGTAGATCGATAGATAGACAGACAGATATAATTGACTGTAAAATCGATTTGGGAATCAAAGAATTACAACTCGGCATACACAATTTAGACTGAAAATCTAAACCATGTCCCAAGGACAGACAGAGAGGGAGATAAGGGGGTTATAGGAAAAAAAGAGAAAGAAAAAGTGGTTGAAAAAAAGAGTTGAGTAGAGTTTACAAGCTTAAACCATTCTTCGTTATACAAAATTATTTAGTGATTCTCTAGAAAAGATACAATGAGAACTGACTGATTCAATACTCCTGCTAAAAAGCTATCATCATCAGTTCTAGTGAGCTGGATGATTTCTCAAGCAGTTGTTTGCTTGATGATTTCTTAACACAATTGCTGTTGGCCTCATTTAAACAAAATATGTAATACAATTTCTCTATAATGGCTCCCAGGTACCTTTTAAAATGGCTTCACAGATGTTAACTCATTACAGTTTTATATGGATAAAATCACTGTGCACACATTCAATTTTATCTTATGATCTGTTTTGTACTCTGTAGTTCCCCTCCATAATGTTAATGATTTTAGTTTTAATTTATGAATGCAATATACAATACACAAATGACTTTGGCTCTTTCAAAAAAATGAAAACTAAAATAAAATGAAAATAGACGGTGAAATTTTGCCACCTAGTACTTTGAATGAATATTATATCAAAATGGGAGTTAATGATAGACAAAAAACAAGTCGAAAAAGGCTATCAGAAAAAAAAACTATTACTCAAGGTAAAACCACCTTCCTACTTGTAATCTAGGAAATTCCAAGGCCTTTCGAAGCTGTGTGCCAAAAACAGGAAGGAAGAAGAAATATATATTCTTATTACAAAGTACAATATCACGATATGGTGAGGTCTTCAATTTAGAAAACAAATATGGATCTTTCAGGAAAAATAAAATACCCAGTTTTGTCTTAATATTAATGGTACTAAAATAGAGCATATTTCTACAGAGAAAAAACATGACTTGTGACTTGGGAAGCCAATCTTCTGTCACTGTTTATTGTGGAAAATAAACCTGAGTTTTTTTCCTCAGAAATCATCTGGTTGGGCTCTCGCTGGTGGTGCAACGGGTTAAAGCAGAGCATTATGAAGCTCTCCACAGCCACTTTAGCACAGGTCTGATCCCCAGCCAGGGAGATGACTCACATGACACAGCAGACCTCTCCTGAGCCACCCACAGCTCCCCTCAGCAGTATTTCAGTAGATCTGCCTGTTCTGCTCCCTGCTCTGTCTTTGGGAAATCCTCTACCCCTAGCACCTCTGCCCTGTACCCCAGTTCTTGTATGCATAAAAAAAATCTTTTTTTTTTAAAGGTTGGTTTAATATATTGAGTAACAAACATTAAGTAGTGAATGTTAATTTGGTCTTTTGTTTTAAAACAATACACTATGTAATAGATCACACATCACACATCCATAATGACCTGAGTATAACTGCTTTAAAATGTCTTCACCAGAGGAAAGCTTAACTAGACCAACGTCAACTACACATTGAAAGTAGGACTTTGTACCATTCTATTTTTCTGAAGAAAAGATGATGAATGTGGTGTAAAAATATGATGATAGAGTGTCCATTTCTAATGAGGAATTTTTTAAATCTAGTAATAATCAATTTTGCATGCATTTTCCACCTGTCCTTTTCCCAAAAGACATGGTTTTGGCTTTTTCCCACAGAGATTTCAAATTTTGTCCTTTCACTACTCTTATATTCCCATAATGCATCTCCCACCAAACTGCCTGCCTTGCACTCATCTAAATAAAACCTGCAATAAAAACTTCTTAACTAAACAAACAAAAAACCTCTTAACTATCACTTTCAAAAATTTGTTAACCAAAAACAAATTCCCATCAAAGGAAAATGTATCTCTTTCCCTTATTTATTTATTTATTTATTTATTTATTTCAAAATACTAAGTAGTAGGCTTGGCAGGTCCTCCAAAGAATAAATATAAGTTAAATTCCTGATGTAGGGTCCATCTGGTATTCCTATTTGTAGAGAAGTCATCATGTGCACAGATACTCTAAACTGAGAATAATACAAATCTGAAAGAAAACATTTTACTGAACAAATGTAACTGAACTTTAGGCAAAGCGTTCAATTATGCTTTAAGGAAGTAATGCCAGCAAACGAAAAAGACAAGGCCCCTTTTTTTTTTTTTTTTAAGCCTAGGTAAGTATTGTGTGGTTCTTACACCCAGAGGACTGATAGTTAACTAAGGTTTCCTAATGACATGTAGCAACATGGCTGACTACCAGAAAAAGCTTTAACAAGATATTTACATTGTAAATGTTCAGGGAGTTGAAGTGATTATAAGTGTTTATTAAGACAAAGAAATGGAAAATGAAACAGAAGCTGTTTTTTATAGTCAGCTTGAAAGCTAAAGAGTAGTTTATAAGTAGGCTAGAGCAAACCCTTTCTAGTGGTGAACTACACTTCACTAACCCACTAACTGCAACCTACTAACTAGGTGTTAACCTTGACTTGCTTTGGGACTTTTAGCCTATGTCAAATAAGACTCCTCTTTGAAGATCATAACTAGACAGTATTCGTCAGGCCAGCCTGTGTTCAAACCTAATACTGAGTGTGGTGATTGCTCAAAAAATTAATAAATAGAAATACAATGACTCCACAATTGCCCTTCAAGGTCATACCCTAAAGAACTGAAAAGAGGGCTCAAGCAGATATTTGTATACTGATGTGCATAGCAGCATCATTCACAATAGCCACAAGGTAGAAAGAACCCAAGCACCTGTCAAAAGATGGACGGATGAACAAGAAGTGCAATAAATACAAAGATTAAACCATTCTTATGCCACTTAGAGGGAAACGAAGCTCTGACGCATGCTACTGCATGAATGAAAGTTAAAGACAATATTATGCTTAGTGAAACATGAAGCGGTCACAAAGGAAAACATAACACATGATTCTTACAGTAGCCAAATTCATAGAAACAAAAATTACAATGGTGGTTGCCAGAGACTGGAAGGAGGGATAGGGAGCAAGGGTAGACTATTGTTTAATGGGTAAATCTTCAGTTTGGGAAGAAGAGAAAGTTCTAGACATGATGATAATTGTTGCACAGCATGTGTGTAATAAACGTCATTGAACTGTATGCATAAATGTGGAGAAGATGGCGAAATTGATGTGATGTACATTTTTACAATTTTTGAAAACCTTGTAAAAGAAGACATTAGCCAAACAAATAAAAGTCAGAGAAGCAAAAAGTTCTTGTAATCTTACAAGCTGCATATAATGACTAGTAACATGACTAATCACATCCCTCAAGAGAAAAATAAGGGTGGAAGAGTTTAAGTGAAAGCATGTTAGAAGCAAGTTATCTTAAAACTCAGTCATTTACAAACAGTAAAAAATTAAAAAGGAGATCCTGAGAGGTTAAAGAATTTTCCCCCAACTTCACAGCAGTTCACTCGTAGTGTTCATGAAGCAAAAATACTGATTTTATGTTATTCTATCTGAGAAGAAGCTATTAGAGTAAAGGAAAAAAGTCTATGCATGGTAACCAACGTGTTTCACAATTTCACATAGAAAGGCTTGCTATAAATAGAACAAGAGTATAATTAGCAGATAAAAAGATGGAGAGGACGATTTAGATGAAGGCAAAACTTCTATTAGAAAGTACCAGAATGATGGCAATTTATATCAACCATCATTGTTACTGTCTTGTGTTTTCTTCTCATTTCCCACACATATCAGTTACTCATTATCACATAGTTTCTCAAAAGCATGAAAATTAACACTAATGTGGAAAGGAAAATTGATTAACACGTTGAGAGCGTGCACTTTGGCTCTGACTCAATTCTTCACATGGACTCAAAATAAGAGAAAAAGAATTCACTTGATCTAGAAAACGGCCCGTGGAAATTCAAGTTGACTTAAAATTTAAATATGTATAAACACTCTCTCTGTATGCAGCATTCAAAGCTGTGATTTATTAAAAGCAGGTTTCTACTACCCCCATACTGATAGAGTTTATGGTTTTTTTCAGTATATACATCCATCATACTTCCCTCACAAACCTAGTTATTGTTTGTGTGGAAAGTTCCGTACACATTTTGTAAGCAGTTTATTACATTAAAAACTATACTCACATGGGGGACCTCCCTAGTAGAGCAACCGGTTAAAGCACAGCACTATGAGGCTCTCCGAAGACACTGCAACATGAGTTTGATTCCCAGAGAGGGAGCTGACCCACATGATGAGGCAGACCTCTCCTGACCTTGCTTGCTGCTCCCCTCAGCAGTGTACTTCAGTAGATCGGCCTGTTCTGCTCCCTACTCTGCCTCTGGTGAATCCTTTCACTCCCACCTCGGCGCCTCCAGCCCACACCCCAATTCTTGTATGCATAAATAAATAAATAATTTTTTTAAAAAATGATACCCACATGGAAAAAAATAATTATACCCACATGAAATACTACTCTATGATCAAGAGTTATAAACTAATGCTACTTGTGGCAACATGGATGAAGCTGGAGAAGGGATTATGCTAAGTAAAGTCAATCAGAAGGAGAAAGACAAATTACGGATGGTGTCACACGTGTGGGATATAGCCGAAGGAAACAAAGGTCAGTAAGACAAACTAAAAAGTAACTCTTGACAGCTGACCACAGCACCAAGGGTTCCAGCGGGGTGGGGGAGGGTTGAGTACAAAGCCACTGGGCACCCCATGGTGGTAGACTGAGTATTTAGGGCTGAATATGCAATGGTAACAATACCTAAAGTGAATCAGGATCCTATTATTTCCAAAATGATATAAATCAGTGTTACCCTCAATACCAAAAGTTTTTGATGTTCATAGGATTACCCTCCCTACCCCCAAAATCCAGAAAATCATGATGTCATTTCTTGGTTAGTTCCCAACATTATGAAGGTGTAAGAGAAGACAATGGTGACTTATCCGGGAAGGAAACATGTTCTCTTCTCAATAAGCTTTGACCTCATTTGTGACTGTTTCCTGCTTCCCTGAATACTTATTATTGCCATGACCCCAGAAGAGAAATGATTCAGCTCCTCGAAGATGAAATTTTCAGTATATTGTTTGAGATTTGTGTGACTCACACTACAGTATAATTTTTTTACTGCTCTTCTTTTCATTTCTTTTAAGATTTATTTAATTATGCATATATAAGAACTGGGGTACAGGCCAGAGTTGCAGTGGTGTGAGGGATGGTGAGAGGAGACAGAGTGGGGAGCAAAATAGGCAGATTGATGAAGTACACTGCTGAGGGGAGTAGTGGAGCAGAGGTCTGCTGCATCCTGTGGGTCAGCTCCCTGGCTGGGGATCGAACTTGTGCTCAGCGGCTACGGGTCTCGTCACCTATTGTGCAATCAGAGAGGGCCCGCTTCCTTAGATTTCTATTTTATTCAGAGAATCCTGAGCATGATCTTTTTCACCTGCCACAAGTTGTATAAGCTTTTCCTTGGTGAGTATGTAATTGGTCCCTCAAAATCCAAGTTCCTAAGGAATCTCCTCTGAAAATCTGTCAGTGTCCTCATGCCCTTGTCTCGGCATTTATCACACAGCACTTTGCTACTGGGGTGTCTTGACATAGACATGTATTGCTATAGTTTACAGCACACAAATTGTTCTGGGAAAAGACATGCATGATGTCGGGGGGGGGAGGGCGTTGAGTGGTGAGAGGAGTTAGAAAACAGAAGATCAGTTACTGAGTTAAGGGAGGAAAGCACAGTAAACAAAAGTGTACAGATTTTAATTTTTAGTTTTGTCTTCACCACTGAAAAGAAGGAGATTAGGTCTTCCCTTTACAATGAAATAGATGCCCTTTCAGAAAAGGCTTACATGGAAATTTGTTTTTGAAAAGCAACCTCCATGCGTTCCCTTCATAAAAACAATCTTTTTTTTTTTTAAAGATTATTTATTTATATGGAACTGGGGTACAGGTCAGAGATGTGGAGGGTGAGAGGATTCACCAGAGACAGAGTGGGGAGCAGAACAGGCAGATCGATGAAATACACTGCTGAGGGGAGCAGCGGGCGGGTCAGGAGAGGTCTGCCATGTGGATCTCCTCCAGGGCAGGCAGGATTTGAACTCATGCGGTAGTGCTTTAGCTTCTTAGTGCTGTGCTAAGAAGCACCACTCCCTACACCACCAGGGAGGCCCCCATAAAAACAATCTTTTCCCAAAGACCTATTTTTGGGGTGGAAGGGTTTTGTTCTCCTACTAAACTACCACTCTCTCTTCAGGGTGATATTTCGCCTTTCAACATGTTATCTACATATCCATTCACTAAACATCTCTTTCTTTCTTTCTTTCTTTTGCCTACCCACACAGTTAGACTTTATTTCCCAGTCATATAGATGCTAAAGTTGTTAAGGGGGAAAGATGTCCTGAACTCCACCAACAGGTTTTAAGGACTCCATCCCACACAGACCAAAGAGATCCAAGACTCCGAGAAACACAAATACCATAATGTCACCATCATGGAAAGGAGGACTGCTGGCTGGGACCTGAGGTGGAATAAAGCAGCCAGGTTTGGTCTGAAAGCAGACACGGGGGCCTCAGGGGCCTTATGGTTTTGTCGGCTCTTGGTGTACTATTGGGATTCCAACCATTTAGTAGGACAAATTCACCACCTTATCTCCCTCTCTTTCTCCCTGCATTTTTCATTTCTTCATTTCCCCGTATTTTGTAAATAACCCTTTATTTCTTTTAAATATAGCTCAATTTTATTTTTTTAATTTATTTACTTATACATATTTTATATTATTGTTCATTTTAAGTGTTTACCCCCCCCATCCCCCGTAGGCCCTAGAATAACCCTTTATTAACCTTTTTGTGTGTGCGTGCAGTTGAGTCTTACAATAAGTCCCTCTTAGGCACACGGGTGAGGACCTAGTCAGGCAACCCATTTCATATTGGGATTGCCCTGTAACAAAGTGACTTATATGCCTACATATGCCACATGTAAGTAGAAGTGCCACCTCAATGCCCAGCCCCTACAAATAATTTTCTACTAATATCCTGCCATTTCTTTCCTATCTGTTGGGTGGATTTATTAGACCCAGTAGAGGGAATCCGAGACCCTAGAAATGTCAGACAGAGTCACCATGTGGAGAAGACCAAGAATACCCAAGTAGAGCTACTTTATGAACAAGCAATACTTTCACAATAACCTCCTAAAATATGTTGATGCTTTTCTTCAACAACTAGCCTGGTTAATATGCTTCCCAGAACTATAACGTCTACATCTTTTTTTCCCTGATATCTAAAAGGTGTGGGAATTTCAAAATAGTCTTCACCACTTTTCAAAATAGTCTTCACCACTTCAAAATAGATTGTTTTGTTTTGTTTGGAGGGTGGGGGAGTCACATACCATACATCATCCCCAGAAATACTATTTAAAAGACAGGAATACTATTTAAAAGACAGAAGCAGGGTCCTCCCTGGTTAAAACGCAGTACTGTGAAGCCATCTGCAGCCACTGCAGTACAAGTTCGATCCCAGGCCAGGGAGCTGACCCACCTATCTTTCCCGCTGCTCCCTTCAGTAGTGTATTTCAGTAGATCCACCTGTTCTGCTCCCCACTCAGTCTCTGATGATCCTCTCACCTCCAGCACCTCTGGCCTGTACCCCAGTTCTTGCATGCATATATAAATAAACCTTTAAAAATAATAATGAAAGAGATTTTCTTTCCAAAGAGAACTCCCTTTTGTTCCTTAGTGGATTATTTCATTGTGAAATTATGGGCCCTTGGACATAGAATGGAAAGCAGGAGAAGGAGAAAATGAGATTGTTTTGCATAACAAGTAAAAGGATTTTGAAATTCCCTAGGCAATGCAGGAGCCTATAAAGAGAAACAGAAGAAAGAAAAGGTGGCTGGGGAGAGAAAGAATGTTTCCATCAAGATGGAGGTGGCTAGGATCTCAGAGATCACCACCAGTACAAAGTTCTCACGCTTGGAAATCCTCTAGTCATTTAAGAAAAAGAACATGTAATCTAACAGGAACAAAATATTGTTTGCAGTGTTGTGGACAGCTAGCTTCTGAAGCAAATCCCTAGTGACTATACCCTTATATGTTTACTAAAGTCTCACCCCAATGATACCTGTGTGCACTGTATTTTAAGAGAATCAAGGTGAACGGCAAGCAGTGAGACATAGTAGAAATGACAATCTGGGAGGAAGGGACACATTTGAGGAAGTGAAAACAAGAAAACTGTAAGACATCCTCCCTCCAAATTAAGTATCATGTGTTTCTCGATCTTTCCTGTCTCTGAAAATAGGCTTTTGAATGGCTGCATGCAATGCCAGCACGTGGAGGTGTCATCCTTCTCTCACCAGTGCACTTACAGTGTCTTCTGCTCTCCACTGTTGTGTGTGTGTGTGTGTGTTTAAGATTTATTTATTTATGAACTGGAGAATAAGCCAGAGGTGTGGAGTTTGAGAGGATTCACCAGAGACAGAGTGAGGACCAGAACAGCTGGCTCTACTTAAACGCATTGCTGAGGGGATCAGAGGGGAGACAGGAGAGGCCTACCGTGCCATGTGGGTCAGCTCCCCGGCGAAGGATTGAACTCATGCTGCAGTGGCTGAGAAGAGCTTCATAGTACTGCAGTTTTGTTTTGTTTTGTTTTTTTAAGCATATGGTTCCCCGGTGAAATTCCCACTAATGCACCATCACCATAGTCCCTGGTGCTCTTTCCCAATCCTGTCTTGATTCCTCCTCCCTCTGCCTCCCCTACAGAATGTGTGTGATCCATAGCTGCCTGATTGTTTTGATTTTATTATAGCTACTTTTTTCTTAATATATATTTTACATAATTTTTCATATTTGTACAATGTTTTTCACCTCAGCTGTCATTCCCGTGGACTTCCCACCACCGGTTCACCCATATGCCTATGCTTTTTTTTAAGATTTATTTATTTATGCATACAGAGCTGGAGGTACAGGGGCGGTGAGAGAGTGGGGAGCAGAACAGGTGGACTGACAAAGTACATTGCTGAGGGAGCAGCAGACGGGTCAGGAGAGGTCTGCCGCGCCATGTGGGTTACCTCCGAGGGGGGGATCAAACTTATGCTGAAATGGCTTTAGCTTCTTAGTGCTGTGCTTTAATCAGCTGTGCCACCAGGGAGGGCCCATGCTTATGCTTTTAATCCATTGCCAGGGACAGTCTTGGTCTCCAGTGTTAAAATGTACGTATATTTTGAGCAGGCACCTCCATATATAACATTTGGGTCCATCTCTCTTATTTCTTTAACCAAGGCTTCTTTTGCCATTAGAAACAAAAACCACTCAATTCTGTTTATATAATGAAGTGTTACCAAAATTCCAGCCTCAGGTGTCCTGGCCAATAAAAGGAGAATTTGAGAAGGAAATCATGTTAATTTGTAGATAAATTGAGGCAGGTAGCATACTATATCTGAAAGATTGCTGCCCTGTTCTCTGGCAGAGGGTAGGGAGTTTATCCAGAGTTAAAAGTGAGCAGAAGCGGGGAAGAGGCAAGGGTCAGTATCTACCCTTGCTGCACAAGCTTCTGGAGGTTTTGGTTAGACCAGCCCACGTTCACCATCAATGGTATCTGCCTAGCAATGCTTTGTCCTCAGAATGTAAGAAGATGAAGTTGTTCAGCCGAGAGAGTAAATAAAGAAGAGAGGAATGTCTTTCATTGCTGTGTACCAGAAGTGCAACTTTATATAAGAATTCAGGGTTACAGCACAAAACTACACCGTTGTGTAATCAGCCTCATGAGGAACTGGTACAGGGGGCGGTGAAACCACCAGCAGTCGTCACCTCAGTGGCTTCCCTAAGAAGACACTTGTTTCGTTCATCTCTGTCTTTATCTGTGGATATGACAAGACAGGAGGTGCGATTCACACTGATATGAAATAAACTCTAAAAAATGCACACTGGGCTCTGACAGCAACCTTGTGCCTTTCTATACTAAGATTTCTTGTTCTACCTGTCACCCTCGGAGGGGCTTGCCTTCATTTTGAGTCTGCCACCCACTTTCAACTTCTCCTTCTTAAGATCATCACAGCTGTTGGCTTGAGACACAGAGGAAGTGTCATAGGCTGGAGTTGCTGTGCTCTCCTGGCCTGAAGTCCGCTCTGTTAACTCTCCTCTCTGTCTGCTCACTTTTCCTTCTCCTCAAGCATTCTGACTTGGGGAAAAAATCACTAGGGGCTGGAGAAGGGTGGGACGTGCAAGGAAGTTACCACAAAAGATGAGTCTACATAAACTTAGGATAAATTCCCGGCAGTGATATTTCTGTCTTAAAGGGATGGACACTTACAGCTTCATACATGCTCTAGGGTGGCCCTCGAAGACAGTTCAAGCAAGTTATCCTTCTCTTAGGAGTAGAAGAAAATGGCGGACACTAGGTATCTCAGGAGCTGTAATTAATAATTGGTATCTCCAGGTGGTTTCATTCATAGCAGGAGCATAAAGGACCAGGGGGGAAAATAATAATAATAATAATAAACTATATACCAGAGACATTTTATAGGGGTGGAGGGGGGAATAGGATCAAAAATACGGGGGGGCGGGGAGTGCACTGGACTATGGTGATGGTACATGGGTGATAAGGTGGAGGGAAGCCCACAGGGATTACAACTGAGATGGGAAAAGGCACAAAATGATGTAAAAATAAACTATGATATTTAAATTAAAAATAAAGTAAAAAATAATAATTGGCATCTATTCAACACGACTTCAGATGAGGACAAGTCCTGCAATACCTTCCCCTTTCATCATGGTTATTCTTCAAACTAGACTAAGATAGTAGTTTGGTGCTTCCTGGACGCTGATCACAGAGTTCTCCTGTCAATCTGCACTTTTACTGTCTTCATTTTCTGCATGGGTGCAACTGGGCTTATGGGATGCCGACTTATTATACTCCAGGGACTAGGAAAATGGGTTAGGTAGCTGACCCAGAGCACACTGCAGATTAACCAGCAGGGGCCCAAACAGGGCATGTGGTGAGCAAACAGCGTAAAGCAGAGTTGTAAAGACAAAGCTAAGAAATCAACGTTTTGGAAATTATGGTTCAATAGAAGCAATACTTTTTAGGGGAAGACATGAGAAAAGAGAGGCTGACTAATCAAGGTTAGGGCAAGTGCGAAAATCAACGAGGAGCAGGTCGAATCAGTGACCCTTAATCTAAGCATGTGCAACTGTTCTCCAAATGACCAGTAGATGGCGCCGTGGTTTGGTAAAACAATTGCTCATTCCATACAGTCTTACGAAAAGAAAAGAAAAACTCGTGTTTAGGAAACATTCAGATCAAATTAAGGGTCCTCCCTGGTGGTGCAAGGGGTTAAAGCACAGCACTGTGAAGCTACTGGCAGCCATGGCAGCACGAATTCATTCCCCACCGCTGAATGACCCACAAGGCGTGGCAGACCCCTCCCGTTCAGCCCTCTGCTCCCCTCAGCAGTGTACTTCAATCTTCCTGTTCTGTTCCCAGCTCTGCCTCTGGAGAATCCTCTCACAATCCCCTCCTCCCCACATCTCTGGCCTGTACCCCGGTTCTTGTATGCATAAATAAAAAAAATCTTTAAAAAAATTAAGATACTAGTTGGATACCTGGAATGGTACTTATTGTCCAAGACTCTTACTACTCTGTTACACTCCAGATGAGTTTTAATTTACTATTAATCCACTGAATAATCTAACCAGAAAAGTCATAGATCATCAAATCCACAAACATTAAAACTATGAAAATGTTACATATGGTTGGCAGCTTAAAAATGTTTATCATTAAGCAGGTTGCTACTTTCTGTGTGTGTTATGACCTTTGTGGGCTTTAAGCACTTTTGCTTTCAGGGACCCATTTCTCCATAAACCATCCATGCATCATATTCTCCATAAACCATCCATGTATTATATTTTCTGATGATTTCAATATCAAAATTTATATATATACTTCAGGCTGTAGTAATTATTAATTATTGTTTTTATATTAGTCCTTTCCCTCTGAAATTAAAACATTTTTGTAAAGCCTTAAACCTATCAAGGGCCAGGTACACTATACCTCTGATGCCTATCAGAGAAGTTTGCCCTGGCTCCTTTTGTTACCCTAAGAAATGAAACTTAAATCAAGAGTAAAGCCAGACAAAACAAGTGAGGGTGAGGAAGAGCCAAAATGTTCAAGGCCAAAGTGAAATTCCTTTGAGCTTCACGTGCCCTTAAAATTGCATTCAAATATTCTAAGAAAAAAAATTTTTTTAAATTGCTTCCCATTGGGGAAAAGAAAGGAAACCACAATGTCTGTCCTGGCTCACTGGTCACTGGCTAAGATAACAAAAAGCAGGTTACACTGTTACTCAGGGATTCACAGGGGAATTAAGGAAGCGGAACTATGCATATCCACAACACACCCATCAATCACATTCGCAACAGGAAATACAACCAATTTATGAGAAAGTGTATTTTCATACTGAGAATTTTAAGTTTCTGTTTTATCAAGAAGAGCAAGATAGAAGCAGAAGAGAGCTGTTATCATTTTTCTCGGGATCTAATTTTGAAAGCAAAAGTATATGATTGACAATTGAGAGCTTACAGTTTTAAATAAGGGCGTACAGAATACACTAATAGCAACTTTAAGTATAAATCAAAATCTGAGAGCCAGCATGCTGCAGTGTGGAAAGTGCCGTTAACAGGGATTCCCGTGGAAGCAAGGAGAGGCATTCATGGGCATTCTGAGACAATAAAGCAGGGTGAAGCCAGGCTGGGTGTCTGTATGGGAGCTACAATCAGATTAAGAGTCAATAACAGATTGAAGGCTGTTGGGATGACTTAGAAGACCATCCTTGCTGTGAAAATGCCTCTAATTGAGCAAATCTCTGTGATTTTTTGCTAGACTCTGGGAACAAGTACATGATGGAAACTGTTTTACTTTTTAACTTGTCCACAATATTTTACATACTAAAACAACAGTTTCATCAAAAACTTTTCTCTATTGTCCAACAGAAAAGTCCTTCATTCAACTTAGAATAAAGTGGTTTGCTTCTTTTTGCAGGCCCAAGGTCCTTTCACTCTTCGCTCCTTATCAAGATTATGCAAGGAAAAAGTATTCACCTATATAATTGTCACAATAACCTATTTCAAATGCTTCAAACTGCCAAAAAGGAATTACTAAACTTCTTTCAATGTAAACTAAATTGTACACTTTGTGCTTTTTTAATTCTTCTGCTTTTTTATTAATTTTTATGGACAAAAAAAAAGTTAGAATGGAAATGGTGGATTTCTGAATGTCTAATTATAATAATAACTTGAAGCCTGATAGCAATTTATTCAAATTCCAAAACAAATGGTCAATTATTTATACTCAACTAAAGATTTCTGGCACAGTAGTCTTTGTAGGCAAAGGTTTCCCAGAACCTACAGCATTAATGATTTAGAGAAAATACTTGAAGGAGCATGGCCTTTTATTCGGAGGGTAGTTCTCAGGGGATCTGAGTCCAGCACAAAGTCCCAGAGAGAGGGTGATGAGAGATTAGCCCCATCGTGCTCCATTTTTCTCAAATAGCTTGCTCCCCTTCTTTAGCCCATGGGAGGGATAAAAGAGGCAGTGATGGACGCTGGCGGCTCCTGCTGTCAGATGCCTGAGGAACAATGTCGCACAATGAACCAAGCAGCAGCCCTTCATTTCCAGTCAGATTTGGGGAGGTTGGAGTGGGTGCCAGATTGTCCAGGAGCACTTTGCCCAAGGAAAACAAGCATTCTAGATCCTTACCTTTGGCAGCTCAGCAGTGTGCTCAGATAATGTGCAGCATCTGTCCTCTGTCCATTAGGCTGGCTCTCCCTCCATCAGGAAGCATGAACTCCCTAGTGACCAGCCATTAGGAGAAGCAGTCCAGAGTTTAAAGTCAAATCGCTTGGTGCCCCATCTGGTCTTAGGCCAGAGTCCTAGCTTCACTCAATATCATTTTGAATATCCATGAAATGCAGATATTCACATTAATATCAAAAATATTTAGTAAGGATTAAATGAGGCAATCCTTACAAACGCTACTGGCTCATAGTAACCCTGCACAGAATATGGGCATTCAAAGTCAGACACTGTCCAGTCACTTAGTATTCTAGGAAGTCCACTTTGGAACATGTCTGTTGAGGGTGACAGAAGCCCTACAGGTTACATAGAGAGAAGGTGCCCACAAGCAACTTGAACATTAAGCTTGTTTTTCAGTTAGAGAGGTACAATGGTAGTGAACAAGAAATAAACAGCCACATCCTATGGAATCTGGCTAGTGACGACATCTGGGACTTGACTCAACTTGGTGGTTGAAATATGCAAATCATCCTCCCTGTAACTTTATGTACCTTCCTTTTTTCTAGCCCTCCCTCCTACCTAATTCCCACCTCTCGAAAATGTGTAAAATAACCGCCTCATACACATGGCACTTTTTAGAAGTGATTCTGAGTAGGAAGAAGATGTTTCTATAACAGGATTTGATATTGATGAAGACAGACTCTTCATGAGCCTATGAAATAAGAATCCTTTGATTTTAAAATTTTAATCCTTTCCTTTGAGAGACCACTTCTTGTTCCACAGAACAATACTATACTATTAAGATAAAGCATTTTTAGTCAATATTTACTTGACATAATAGCTGACAGCTGTGAAGAGCAGTGCTATCTCCCACCATTTCAATGACCTAAGTCATTCCCTATGTGTCCTTCAAGACTGCTCAGGGGTGCAGAATCAAGGTGCATGACAAACGAAACCTGAACCTATTTACTATCCCCTCACACTCATCAGGGCTACTTGGAAAATGTTTTTACACCCCTCACCTCAAGTGTGTGCTTCTGTCCTTTTATTTATATGTTACAAACTACAGAAACTGAAGTTGCCTAGATATCCAATTTCTGATTTATCCATTCTCTTCCTCACTTAGTAGATTGGTCCAAACAAACAAACAAAAAGCACCTTCAGAAACATTACAAAAGTTTTAGCTTAATCTAGCAAAACTTTATTGTTTCAAAAATATATTCATGAATATATGTGTTTCAGTCACTTCGCTGGGTTTGTTTATACCAGGATGAAGAAAACAGTTATAAGTTCACCCTCTAGAGGATTACTGAATAATCAATTTCACGTTCACAGCAAAAGTATACAAAGAAACTGTATTCCAATTTGGTATACACATTTGAATACAATACTCTCCCACATATCACATCACTCCCTTAAGCCTTGTCCCTGCTAAATGATGGCATATCCTTAAAATAATTTGTAAAAAGGTCTAAAATCAATGGAATGCAAACATGAAACCAGTTTTGTTTTTCTCCTTTTAACCATGTTCTAAAAAATTTCTCTTTACTACATTTTAACATCTTGAGGAGATTCTATAAATTTAGTGACATCCAGCTTTTAATATTTAGCTTAGTGTAACCCAGATGTAAAAATTTAAATCTCAATTTAACTCTGTGTTGGTTTCTTTCCCTACTCACACCAGCCAAATGTGGCCTAGGTGATTTAGGAAGGGGACTGCAACTCGGTCACTCCCTCTCTCCCCACACCAGGCTTCCTTTCCTCCCCTATGTCCTGCGGACAGGTAGGGCCTCACATTCTGCCAAAGGGCTATATCTGAAGAATCATCCATGTCAGATAAAGAACTTGGCTGTGTCTTTATAGGAGCTATGTAAAGCATTAAAGGAGAATTGCACAGTTTTTCATTTTAGAAGGACCCCTTCACCATAAATGAATGATAAGATCAGAGGACACAGGAAAGGATTTGGATTATAAGGACAACCGTGACCTCTGAGGTCCTTCAGAATGCTCTCCTCGCTTCCTTTCTTCTCACAAACCTCTCAAAATGTCATGTGACTTTTGCAGGCTTTGAAATATTCCTGAAAATCCTTCCTCTAAGCCTGGGCAAATCTGACCAACCATTCTCAGGACTTATTAAATACCACCATGGGGAAGTGGCATTTTCCCTTGATGCTAAGGGTGTGGAGATAAAAAAACAGAACTCTTACTTTTACTTTCACCAGCAGTCCCAAAGTCTGAGAACAATTGAGACCCTGAGGTGCTAGTGCACCAATGTAATACATCCCAAGCTGTAAAGCTGACCTATCAACAGTGACCTATCAATACTGAAGCTGAAGACATCTACAGAAATAATTTTTCTGGAAAGCCTCCTGGGGGCCCTAAATGGAATGAGATAGGATGGAGAAAGAGAGTAGACAAACTATATCCCTCACTTTAATTCAGGTGAGGAGCTACTGTGAACCTCTCAGGAAACTTCCTCTGTAGCCACTGAAGATTTGGAGATTGGAAATTGGACTCTTTTTCTGCTGAAAAAAAAAAATCTGAAGGCACAAAGCTGTGACTAGTATTAGCCAGATAACAAATAGCAGAGAGGACTGCCTTGCATGAGAGCCACACTGTCAGTGATGGTGGGCAAAGACTTCTGTTTCCGAGGAACAAGATGCAGATCCTGAAGCAGAAAGGCAGCCTGGGATGTTAGACATGAACCTGAAGAAATAGAAGGTCCAGAGCCTCCCTGGTAGCATGAGGGATTAAAGTGCAGTATGAAGCTGTCCGCAGACACTTTAGCATAAGTTCAATCCCCAACCAGGGAGCTGACCCACATGGCGCAGCAGACCTCTCCTGCCCCTCCCGCTGCTTCCCTCAGCAGTATAATTTAGTAAATCCCCACTCTGTCTGTGGTGAGTCCCCACATACACACACACACCCCTCCCACCTCTGGCCTCTTATACCCCAGTTCTTGTATGCATAAATCAATAAATCTTAAAAAGAAAGAAAAAAAAGGGCCACAACGGAGAGACAGCTAACTGGGAGACTATGGTTACGATCTCAAAAGCAGCCCCATCTGGGAATGCTGCTAGTTTAATGGGAATTGTAGTCACAGGTCTTCTCAAAGAATATTTCCCAGGGAAAAAGACCCAACAACTCTGTATCTGTCATCTTAGCTGTCTTTGACACCCCTGACTCAGAGTGTGTGACTCTCTTCTAAGCAATAAAATCAACAGAATTGGCATGATAAAAATTCTATGGCTAGATCCAAAAAGGCAAGGTAGCTCCCACTTTATGCCAGAAACAACTGTATAAGTAAAAAAAAAAAAAAAAAAAAAAAGACCCTTTCTTACATCTTACCTTTCTTCTTTGAAGGAGTATAAAATCATATGTAAAAAAAAAAAATCATATGTAGAATGCAAGAGGAAGTAAATTAGTAAATTATGAAGAGGCAAAGACACTTCCCACATCCTGGTCAGTCTAAACTGAGATACAGAAGAATCTTAAAGTAAATAAGAATCCTAACTTTTATTGCTACACTGGATAGGAATTTTTATTTGCTGAAATGAGACTTTCTTGTGATTGAAAGAACTAGAAAACTGTTAGACCTGCCAAATATTTCATGCAGGGCAGGAAAGAGTCAAATCAAAAGCAGGAGAGGGAAGGGAAGGGGGTATGGGGGAGGGGAGAGGAGTGCATCAATTCTGTTTGATGAAATGACTGCACAATTTATAATGTATTTTAAAACACATAGAAAACAAGCACCATGGAGTCATGGAGAGTTGGACTTCTCTGGCTTCCTTCCTTATGGCTGAACAATATTTCATATTAGATACATACCATATATTGTCCATTCACCCACAGACAGACACTTGGGTTGTTCCTTTTCTTGGCTATGTGAATAATGCTGCAATGGACATATGTAGGTCTCTTTTTTAGAAACTATTTTCTATTCTTTCAGGTATCGACCCAGAAGTATGATCAGTGGATTATAAGCCAGTTTTTAATGTTCTGAGGAACATTAAAATTAAATTACTGTTTTCATAATGACTGCCCATTCCCACTAACAGAATACAAAGGTTCTCTTTTCTCCATATCCTCACCAACACTTTTTTCGTGGCAATTTATTTCAGCACATCTGCCTGTTCTGCTCCCCACTCTGTCTCTGATGAATTCTTCTCTTCCCCCGTACCTCTTGTCTACACCCCTGTTCTTCTACCAGAAATCTAGGTCCCTTCTCCTCTTCAGCATTAAGGACTAGAAAATTATTAAGGAAAGCACTGGCCTCAGAAGCTAAGGAACAGAAAGGTGAATAGAAGACTAAATCTAAACAAGAAAATTAAGTGAAAATATGAATACTAAAAGCTGAGACTTTCAGCTGCTTTTTTCTATCCTACCTTAAGAATAAGAAAAACAGCAGCCAGACACAGAAGCCAATTCCCTCAATTTATCTCCTCTTCAATTCATGCTGCATTTACATGTGCTAAACATGTTGAATGTGTTCAATATGTATGTGTCAGAGATGTTGTAACGCTTGGAAAAGCTAGCAAGAGGATCTCAGCAAACCTGGCAAATGACCAGTGAGAGAATTATTAACTGCAGGGGAAGTATTACATGGGAAAAAGTCATGATGTAGTATACAGTAGTGTATAATATTTACAGTCTTAATGATGCAACTATTGATTTAGCCCCAATTTATCATGTAACTACATTGGGGTTTGAGGGGAGGAGAATGACAGGACGTGAAGGTGTGCTAGATGTGATCACTTGGTCTTCACCCTCTCTGTGTACACCCATCATCACCAAGGGTCGGAAGCTAAAAATGACAGTTCCCAAATGTTCTTGAAGCTAAAGTCCTGACACAGCTACACTTGCCAGAGATGGGGGAAGCAGAAGTGAGGTAAAGGCCATCTGTGGTGGTGGCTGTGGCTAAACAAGATTGAATCAGTAAGACCTTGCCGTGGGTCAACTGCACATTCCATTGTCTTGCAGGACTTCCTGGGTTTACCCTGTGTTCTGCATGCTGTGCCACTGAACCCACAGTCCTGTGGTGGCCTTTGTCTTCCACTCACCTGCTTCTGGCCCCAAGAGTCAGGTAACCCCATAATTTCCTAGGACTCTACCTGAATACCTGAAGGTTCCTGAACACTTACTTACATTGGGAGAAAATGAAGTATCAAATGTAAACTCAGAACAATAGTATGAGCACATTATTTAGAAATCCACAGGAAAATCCAGCAGAGTAGGTTTGATTAGACTTGGAGAGCCAGAGTTGGTTACATAAAAGTGAATGCGACTTACAAATTATACAACAAATATCCTAAAAGCATGAACTGGCTGGCCTTATTCACCTGATAATTGTTATTATAAGATTGATGATAACATTATGGCAATTTGAAACACCTACACATGTGAATCGTCTTCTCCAAGACTTTTCATGTCATGTTTATTGTATTAACACAGCCCAAAAAAGAAAGAAATCAAGCATGTTGCAATGTATGTCTCATCCTAGATACCTTCATCGACCTCTGAAAACAAATGAAATAACCAGTGTGTTAATATAGAGTTCCTGAATATTGAACTATTGACTCCAGAGAATCAGAAGTAGATAGCACTAGCATACTCCTAGCAATGTACTATTGGGGCCCTCTCTGGTGGCACAAGGGGTTAGGACACAGCACTGCAATCTAGCCGCAACCACCTCAGTGCGCGTTCCATCCCCTGCCCCGGAGATGACCCACATGGCACAGCAGACCTCTCCTGTCTCACCGGCTGCTCCCTCAGCAGTGTATTTCCTTGATCTGCCTGTTTTGCTCCCCACACTGTCTCTGGCGAAGCCTCTCACTACCCCTGCACCTCTGGCTTATACCCCAGTTCTGTATGCATAAATAAATAAATAAGTCTTTTTGAAAATGTACTATTGGGAAGGCAACAATAAATCTTAAAAAGAAACTCTTTTTAGAAAGATAACTAGTTAGAGACAAACCATAGGTTGGGAGAACATAGTTGAAAATAAGACATGGGTTTGAAGGAGAAATTTGGAGTGATTACTAATAAAAAATAAATTGAAGATTTTTCAGGAACAAGGCGCTGAAAGTAAGGAAAAAGTCTCTGCCTCTCCCAAAGCCAAAGCAAAGGCTTGGAAAGCCAAGAAAACCATGCTGAAAGGTGTCCAAGGTTACACAAAAAAGAAGATCCACATATCACCCATCTCCCAGAGCACCAAGACACTGCAACTTGAAGGCAACCTCGGAAGAACACCCTAGGAGAAATAAGCTTGACCACTGGGCCATCATCAAGTTCCCTTATGACTTTCAGTTCCTACCAAGTCAGCCATGAAGAAAACAAGACAATACACTGTGTCCATGCTAGAGGTCAAGGCCAACCAACACCGAATCCAACAGGCTGTGAAGAGGCTCTAGGACACCGAGGTGGACGTGGCCAAGGCCAACCCCCTCATGGAGTCTGATGGAGAGAAAAGGTCTCTGTTCACTGGCTCCTGACTGGGTGCTGTATATACTGCCTTCAAAACTGGGCTCATCTAAACTGAGACTAGCTGGCTAATTCAAAATGCAGTTTCTTTTTTCACTGTTAAAAAACAAAGGAATAAAAGGAAGAAAGTTCTTTGAAATCCAAGTCTTGAGATTACAAATATATATCTAAGTAACAAGCCCTGCAAATGATTTACATGAAAATAGACTTTTTCTCTGCAGCAGAAAGTGAGGTTATTATATAACAGTAACATTGCCATTACTCTGCCAAACTAATTGAACGGAACTCTAGTAACGGTGGTGGATTCATTCCACATGGTTTGGGTGGAGCTCATCATTCCTATCTGCAGTGCCCAACACACAACCCTGGCTCTCCAATCAGAACATTTTACCCTTTATTCTAAAGTGGTTACAGAAAGACAAATGAACCACTCCTGGGTCCTTCCTTCTATAATGCTGTAATCCAGTGAATACAATCTAAAACACTGGCTTCTCAACCTGGGGCATGAGTGCTTTGGGTGCTTCCTTTCGAAACTATATTCTTTCTCTTCTCTCTACTGCACAATAATTCTAGTAAAGTTCACTCTTTTTAAAAGATTTTTTTATGTATGTGGTGTAGTCTAGGGGCGTAGAGGGTGAGAGGATACGTCTGAGACAAAGTGGGGAGCAGAACAGGCAGAACTACTGAAATCATCTGCTGAGGGAGCAGTGGGCGACAGGAGAGGGCTGCTGGCCATGTGGGTCAGCACCCTGGCCAGGAATGCTACTTGTGCTGTAATAACTGCCAGTAGATTCACAGTGCTGTGGCTTAACCTGTTGCTCCACCAAAAAAAAACCCTTAAAGTTCTTTTCTACTGAAGTATTTACACTGAGTGTAAAAACATACTGTGCTTTGTTTTTATGCCATAGATGGCAGAAGATATTTAACATGCACAAGTTTGAGGGCCCCAGGTTACCCCTCTTTCTTCCCACTAATACCTCTATTCTTTATGGTTATTGCGACAGAAGCACCTATTTTAGTCAGCATCTTTCAGGGTTTTTTTTTTTTATGTATATTTATCTTTTCTGTCATTGACAGTCATTGTTTTGAGATTTGTCCTTCTGGGATTCAGCTATTCACTCCTTTTCTGTCCTCTGAAGGCAATTAGCATATAAAGACACACCCAACACAACAGCACTTAGGGATGGACCCAGGGTCATCTCTCCTTTCTCACCAGCAGCCTCTTTCCACCCAGGCCTAAGTGACCCAGTTTTGGACTGTGTTCTCACACTAACCTTGCACGCCATCAGAACACTGCATCTGCTAATTACCTTTCTCACTCCCTACAGTGAACTCCAATCCCTCAGGTAAGAAACACCCTACCTTGGAGCCCAGCCCAGACTCCTGTGACTTGTCCAGACTGAGCCCACAAGTGAATGCCAGCCAGGAAAATCTGATATATGTGTTGACACTTTCTGCTAGTTCCCTTCCTGCCATTGTGACAACTCCATTTTTAACTGGCCATGCCTGCCCATAAATACTAGCATTACCCCATATGTAGGTGCCATACAACAATCCTTAAATAAAACTAAATTCCCGCTATTGAAAAGCAAAGGTTTCAAGAATAGCTAGACAGAGTTTATTAGGTCACCAAAGTGAGAGGATTAGAATCGAGGATGCAACCCAACAGATTCAACTCTGTGAGAGCTGTTCTGCCGCATGTAAGTTTGCATTTAGTTTCTGTAGCTAAAGTCAGTGAATCATTGATACTAAGAAAGTAATTATTCTTGGTAGGAGGGGCTTCTAGTTCTCAGTCATCCAGATCTAAAACTATGCTGATGCTAGAGGCAGGCAATGCAAGATCTAATCTCTTCTTTCTGAAGAATACCCTGAGGAGAGGTAGGCAGGGTGTTCCTTGTTAATCTCTTTTATTTGAAAAGACTAGTTTTAACTTTCTCTGCAGCATTTTCTATTTATTCTGGAGGTGACACTGTAAGCAGAATATTGATGGTGAAGACTTTCCAAATAGGAAGGACCTACAAGGCAGTATCATGTGGGGAAAGAAAATGGGCCAAATTTGGTTCTGGAAAAGAAAATTCTTGGGAAAAAGCAGACAGCTGTCTCAAATATTTAAGCATCTGGACTGTATAAAAGAAACCAGATTTATTTCATGCTCCCTGTGAAGAGGATTAGGAATATTAAAAAACAAAACTTACCCCAAAAAAATTAGACCTCTAATTGACTTTGTTAAATGATTCTGCATCACACTAGCAAGAAAAAGCATCCTGACAGTTGTACAGAGTGGAAGGTTTTTAGTATTGGTGAGGGGCCAGACAAGAAAAGAAAGATTACTGCAGACAAAACCATTTTTTCCTAGGCCAAGGCAAAGGAGTTCTCACCATGCAGATAATCTCAGTAGTGCTGACCTGACATGCCAGATTAAATGGTTCAAAATTTCACTTTAGAAGAAGGCTAAGCTGGTCAGCTAAGATAGTAAGTCTTGGTGGAGTGTAGTATAAAGACCCCATTTGGGGACTGCTGTTTCCTGTTTAAATAGGAACAGTGAGCAAATTACAATTAAATTAATCTGGGTTAATCCATACTGAAGCAGATATGAGATGCCAGTCCATTGGGGATACTAGAGCTAGACATTCCTGATTTGAATTGATCAGAGATTTTTTAAAAATATTTATTTAGGCCCTCCCTGGTGGCGCAGCGGGTTAAAGCACAGCACTGAGAATCTAAAGCCGCTTCCGCATGAGTTCGATTCCCGCCTGCCCGGGAGGTGACCACATGGTGTGGCAGACCTCTCCTGGCCCACCCGCTGCTCCCCTCAGCAGTGTACTTCGTCGATCTGCCTGTTCTGTTCCCCACTCTGTCTCTGATGAAGCCTCTCACCGCCCCTGCACCTCTGGCCTGTACCCCAGTTCTGTATGCACAAATAAATAAATCTTAATAAATTAAAAAATTTATTTATTTGTTTGTTTGTTTGTTTGTTTGTTTGTTTGTTTGTTTATTTATATAGAACTGGGATACAGGCCACAGGTGTGGGAGGTGAGAGAATTCACCAGAGACAGAACAGGGAGCAGAACAGGCAGATTGACTAAGTACACTGCTGAGGGGAGCAGCGGGCAAGACAGAAGAAGTCTGTCGTGCCATGTGGGTCACCTCCCTGGCCGAAGGTGGAACTTAAACTGAAGAGGCCATGGCTAGCTTCCTAGTGCTGTGTTTTAATCCACTGTGTCACCACAGAGGACCCCATCTGAGATTTTTAAGATCCAGGCTCCTTTTAAAATTCGGAATGTCTCTCAGGAGAAATGCAAGCAGTAACATTTTAATAGGTGCTTATCAAACTTCAGTGCACCTAACTGGAGAGTTACTTAAATGAAAATTCAGGGCCCCACTCCCCAGATATTCTGATTCAGAAAGTTCAAAGCAACGATGTCCAAGAATTTGGTTTTCTAGTAAGATCCCAAATGACGCTAGTCTGCTGGTCCAGGGGCCATGCTCTGAGCAGCTCCACAGATCATAGTTATTTATCAGATATTTATGAAGAGATGAAAGAAAATTAAAAGGCTTTGGCAAGCAAAAAGGGAAACGAAAACTAATGTGTACTTGGCACTCATATAGGAAATAAAAGCAATGTAATGACTACTTCAAAGGAAAGAACCTTCCAAAACATAGGCCACATCTACCCAACAGTGTAAAAACATTTGGAGAGGAAATTAATTGGTACATATGGCTGTGGGTGTTAGTTTCTAACCATACTAAACATTCCATCAAAGACTTTCTTTTAAACATTGGTTAAGTAATTGTGAAATGATGCCATTAAAAAGACCTCATATCTGGGGGGGTCAAGGACCCCACTCAGGCTCAGATATCTCTTCTATGTATGTATAACACCTACCTTCCTTGGCAACTTCACCCACACCAGCCATAAACCCAGAGGGAGCCTGTCAGTTAGAAGTTAAGTGTGGGATCGACAGTAAAATTCAGTTTGTGGATAACTTTTCTCTTGAAATGGAGATCAGAGCTAATCTGCTAAAAATACCAGCTCCTCTATGGCAATTCAAAGGAAATCCTTATCCATCCTTCCAAGTTCATCTTAAGTTGCCCCTCACCCAAAAGCCCATATAATACAAAACAAAGTGTATGTCTCTCTGTCCCACCAGATAAGCTCTCCCATTTCCTTTCTTTATCCCTTCATGCTTTACAAACTTCTTTTCCTTGAATTCAGGGGGTGAGGGTGGGGAGCAAAAGCATCACTAGGAAGATAATATCAGAATAGCTGACACCAAGAAATAGCAAAAGCAACATGGAGTCAAACAACATGGCCAATGCTTATTCAAAGATGGACATGCTGACCTTTGCCCACTCTCCATTCTTCCCCCTTGTAACTCCAGAGAAATACCATCATTGCACTCTGTTGAAAAAGCAGGTCTTTCAAATACCAGTCTGCTGCCCTACTCATTTTTGTCAACAAATTAAACAACTTTCTTTCTCCTCAAACTGTTTCCTTTAATTGGCCAAGAGAAAAGAGGCCAGCGTTCCGGTAACATTTCCTGATGACTCAGCAGACTGTGTGCTCCAAATCTTTATCACCTAAAAACATCTTTTAAGACACAACTTAGATTATGATTTACAAATGTTTTTCCTAGTGTTAGTGTAATCCTGATGGAGAAAAGAATAGAAAAACCAAAGCAGGCTGCCCAAGATTGACTCACACGAGCAGTTGGGGGTGAAAGAGATTAGCAGTCATTGACCCAGCGATAGAAACCAAGATCCGTAGGTGCCAATGCCTAGATTACAAACCACAGGACCCAAGCCGGTAACAGACTGCAGTAGGGACTGTCTAGAGTGCAGACCCAAAGGTAATGATATGGAGATTGAGCCCAATGTAGAATCTCAGTCCCTTTCAGATTCTACATAATTTATTCAAAATCAGCAACAAACCTAGGCTCTCCAGGAGTGATCACCTCCCAGAGAAAAGGAGTCTGCATCAGTGCTCTGTCCACCTGGCACTATGTACCCCCTCTTTTCCTGCAAGGCAGCAGCCTCCTGCCTGACAGTGACTTGCACTTGCTGGGACTTCTCTGCACTGACCTCCCTCAACAGAGGCCGCTCTCCTCGAGGCCACCCACCTACAGCCATGCAGGCCTCTCTCAGCAAACCTGTCCCACTCGGGGCGGCTCTTCCTGCCCATTAGTGCTTATGCAAGTGTCTTTACCACTCAGTCCTTTTCCCTAATAAACTTGCTCTTTAAATATAAGTAACGTCTCTGTGTAGTAGAGAAACTCGCCTGTGAAACTCACCTCATACCACTGAAAGCGGGGCTCTGGTGAAACCTTTCCCAGAGTGAACCCAAGGATCCCATCCTCCAAACCCACAAACTTCAAAAACAACGATATCAATCCTATTGTAACTGGGTGGTCCCTAGGCAAAGGGGAAGTTCCAGGTTCCCTGTCCCATCCATAGGTAGAGTGGAACTGAGAAGAGAAGAAGAAAGAGAAAGAATCTGAGGAGGAAGAAAGCAGGATGGAGAGCCAGAAAGAGGAAGCCACATGGAACAAAGGGAGACATGTGAAGAAACTGTTTATTTCTTGGCCCTGCAGTGGTTGAAAGAAATGTGGGTGAGAGACCCGTGGGGAGGTTAACTATAACAATGTTTATATTGATTTTGTGTTTGCTCTTTTCTTCCCAGACTTGTCTGGCCATTTCTGACCCTTTTCTATGGGTCCTGACCAGAAGGTGCTTTAGTCTTGTGGCAGCTTTCAGGCCTTGCTTTGGGCCAATCCCTTTTGGGTTGACTTTTGCTCACGAGGGGATGGATAATTTCAGGTGTTTGATTTAGAAATATATTCTTTGTCTTCTGTACTGTCTATTCACTGTATTAAAGTTCCTTTTCATTAATGTCTTATATGTTTTGTCTTGATGCGGCGGATGGCAGAACCTATTTAGAGCAGGCAGGTTTGGGGGTTCCATGGTGCCCCTCTCCCTGCCCTGTACCACTACTACATTTTTATACAAAAATTCACTGCATGTGGAACAACTAAAAATGTAACAGCTAAAACTATTAACATCTTAGAAGAAACATCAGGAATAAATGACTTTGGATTAAACAACGGTTTCTTAGATATAACAGAAGTGAAAGCAAGAAATACAATAAATAGATAAGTAGGATTTTATCAAAATTCAAAACATTTGTGTTCCAAAGGACATCATTAAGAGGGCCCTCGTTGATGGAGCAACCGGTTAAAGTGCAGCACTGCAAGTGAGCTAGCGGCTCCCCCTCAGTGAGAGTTCAATCCTTCCCCAGAGGTGACCCACATGGTGCAGCAGACCTCTCCTGACCCTCCCACTGCTCCCCTCAGCAGTGTTCTTCCTGGGTCTGCCTGTTCTGTCTCTACACTGTCTCTGGTGAATCCTCACCACCCCTGCAGCTCTGTCCTGTACCCCAGTTCTGTATGCATAAATAAATAAATCTTAAAAAAAATGGAAAGAAAGTAAAGACAGCCCACAAAATCAAAAATGGGAGAACCAATATTTGCAAATCATGTTTCAAATTAAGGGACTTGTGTCCTGAATATATCAACAATTCAACTGCAAATCAACAATTCAAGCAATCCAAATAACTCAATATTAAAACTAGTCAAAAGACTTGAATAAACATTTCTCTGAATAATATATACAAATGACCAATAACCAGATGAAAAGAGACCCAGAATCATCAATCATAAGGAAAAAGAATACTGAAACCACTGTAATCTACCACCTCACACCTACTGGGATGGGAATAATCAAAAAGTCCCTAGTAAGGTGTGTTGGAATTGGGGTACTCATGCTTGGTGGTGGCAATGTGAAACGTTACAATCACTTTGGAAAATAGTGTGATACCTTCTCAAAATTTTAAACTTAGAGTTACCCTATGACTATCAGGTACAATCCTAACTATACAGTAACAACAAAAAGAAAATATATACCCAGATAAAAACTTGTATGTGAATATTTATAGCAGCATTATTCACAAGAGCAAAAGCATAGAAACAACTCAACTAATGAGTGCTAAACAAAATATGCTATTCCTGCACAAAGAGGTACTCATTCTGCTATTAAAAGTAATAAAATACTAATAAGTGCTCCAGCATTGTGAAACCTTGAAAACATTATTGTAAGTGAAAAAAAATACACTCAAAAAGCTCCATGTGATTCTATTGATGGCAAATGTTCAAAAATAAAAGACATGCAAAGAATAGATTAGTGGTTGTCAGTGGTTCTGAGGAAGTGAGAATAGAAAAATGGCTGCTAATAGGTGAGGGGTTTTGACGGAGAGGATGAAAATGGTCTAGAATTAGACAGTAGAGATCACGCACAAAATAGCATGCATACCAAAAACCACAGGGTTATGTATGACTTTATGTCACAGGGGTGAACTTTATAGCATGTGAATTATATCTCAATGAAGCTATTATTATTTTGAGACCTAATATTTCAATATTTATCTCTATTTTCTTCTTTCCAAAGGACCTATATTGAAAAAATAAAATTTCTCTATCTTTCTTTGGAACAAGTTGGGTATATAGACAATTGGTACATAATATTTGGTGACTTCAAATTTCATAGACTCTTTTTAAAGAGTCTAATTATAATTATTAGAATAAACTTGAAAACAAGTGAGAGAGTAGAATGGTATTGTGGCTAAAAGCAGTAGAAGACTTGAGCAAGGCACCTACTCTCCCCGGGCTTCTGATTCATGAAAGTTTAATGCTTAGGAATTAAACAAATAGTAGTAATAATTACGATTTTAAAAAATTCTTATTAAATGTGGCATTATGCTTTTCTTTTTCTCCTGGTGGAAACAATCTCTTTATCACCAAGCTAAAATATAATAAGTCCTCAAGCATCAATAGGTTCTGGGAAACTGACTTTAAACAAAATGATGTTCAAGGAAAACAACAACTTGATCATAAGCTAATTAACAGAAACAAGAGTTACACACATATAGCAGCTTTCTTGTCATAAATACAATAGCAAACTTCGAAATAAAAACCCAAAACAGGGCCTCTCTGGTAGACCTGAGGTTAAGTCTCTGTGCTCTACCTCCATGACCTTAGTTCAGTCCCTGGCCAGGGAGCTGACCACCATAGCACAGCAGACCTCTCCTGTCTCCCCGCTGTTCCCCTCAGCAGTATATATCAGTCTGATTCGCCTGTTCCGCTCCCCACTCTGTCTCTGGTGAATCCTCTCACTCCCCTGCCCCCACCTCTGGGCTATGC
This sequence comes from Condylura cristata, assembly GCF_000260355.1. NCBI lineage: Eukaryota > Metazoa > Chordata > Mammalia > Eulipotyphla > Talpidae > Condylura > Condylura cristata. The sequence continues at coordinate 5,538,142 of NW_004567122.1, forward strand.
TTCATTTCTTCTACACAAAAATAAATAAAATCTTTAAAAAAAAGAAAGAAAGAAAACATTTCCATGTGAACAATCATTTGTCTTCACGCATATCATTTTCCAGCCCATTAACCCCAGTTTGGAATTGGAAGTGGTTGCAGCCTATCTGAACAGCTCAGGGTGCAAGGGAGGCCCTAAACTTGGACAAGCCCTCCTCTATCACAGAGTGAGCACACACATCCACACTTGCTCTCACACACCCATGAACCTCACATGCACATTTTTGGGATGCAGAAGTGACCAATGTCCCTAGAGAAAAACCCATACAGAACAAGGGGGGCACATGCAAACCCCACACGGCCAGTGACCCCTGAAGGCAGCTGGTTTCCTTTTTCTCATCAACGTCAAAGCAAAAAATTATTTGAGGACTTGCTACATAGCGTTCTAATTCCCTGTGTGTGGATATGTGTAAAAATACCATATATGAATTTTTATGTATTCTTTGAAGGAATCTTTTCCCACTTGGCAGCTTGGGCTTTCTAACTCTATCTAGAGTGCATAGTTTGATTACATAGATTACATTTTTCTCTGTGTAAAGTTAAAATATAGGTGGCTAAAAAAAGCACAAGCTATTTCTGTTAGGGCTCTCCTGGGGCTTGATTCCCAAGTTAGGCAGTTATTTAGAATTGAGCAATTATACTGCCTTTTTCCCTATTACTTATCATTTTAAAACACATGGCCTCTCTTTTTAAACAACAGAGAATGAAGCCAAGCCTTCAACTGGTCAGAATGCTCCCTTGAAACACAGCAGATATTTCTCCATCTATCTGTTTGGATTTGAGTTTATATTTAGGCTTTTTATGCTAGCGAGCGGAGTGCTTTGCAGTTAGGAGCAGTTAGTCATCTCAAGAAAACATTTTTTTTTCTTTCTCACTTCACAAAAAGTATGGGGGCTAAGAGAAGAGAGAATTTGATGGAGAGTAGGAAGAGAGGGTAAGAGTAAGAAAAAGTCATGGCAAATGAAGTACCATCCACAGGCCCTCCACTGCCTGATCCCAAAATGCTCCTTGGTTAACTCGCTCTTTCCTCTGAGACTATGGCATGTAATTTGAATCACTGCACTTATTCTTGAGCACATCTCATTAATTGTTGAAAGTCTGCCTCCAATATCGGAATTGTATTTCCTTGGGTTCTGTGCAGAATACCATTGAGTCACACTGAATAAAAAACTTAGTCATTTCCCAACTTAAAACCCTTCAAATCCTGTTACAATGGGAGGGATATCCAGATGATATTTTCATTCCTTAAATAGTTCCTTACACAATGATTTCAAACAGTGGGTTCAGAATATACTCCACTGAACTAAGTTCATCTGCGAGATCATTTAGTTAAACTATTTCTTCATGTCAAATCTGGCAAGAACTCTTAATTACCTTGGCCCAAATGAGTTTCAGAAAGCTACTGGTTGGTTGGTACTTCTTCTCTATATATAAATGAGCTCTCCTGTCAGGGCACCTTAGTTAGCTTCAAGGGGTTTTGTCAATATTTCATAAAGCTCTATTTAGTAATTCTTACTGAGAGTTTTAAATTTATAAAAGTATATTCACTATAGAAGCACTATTGAAATAAATTTCCTCCTGTCTCTTAAAGATGTGATGCCTAAGAAATATATCAGAACCAGTAACTTGTGAATGGAACATAAAATGGAAAATGATTCTTTGTCAATCTGACAAAAGATAGGCATGCTGGCCCTCCCTGGTGGCCCAGCGGGTTGAAGCGCAGCACTGAGAGTCTGAAGCCACTTCCGCATGAGTTCGATTCCTGCCTGCCGCCTGCCCTGGAGGAGACCACGTGGCGGGCCAGACCTCTCCTGACCCGCCCGCTGCTCCCCTCAGCAGTGTACTTCGTCGATCTGCCTGTTCTGCTCCCCACTCTGTCTCTGGTGAAGCCTCTCACCGCCCCTGAGCCTCTGGCCTGTACCCCAGTTCTGTATGAATAAATAAATAAATCTTTAAAAAAAAAAAAAAAAAAAAGATAGGCATGCTTCCCAAAAGTATGTGCACAGTTGTGAACACATACACACTAGACATAATTCTAATGGCTTGTAGATCATTCCATGCCCACTAAGCCATCAAGTGATAACTCCTCTCCTACAGGACTACATTCAGAAGATGAACAGAGTGTTGAGTAACTGTCTAGTAATTCCAGCCATTTCCCAATTTTAGAACTAGAAGAAAAATAATAACTTTAAGAATCTACCTAATCCACAAGTCTCTAGATGGTTGCTACCCTTTATATAGATATGATTAAACTGGAAAAACATTTAATTTAGTGGCCATGCAGAGATATTGTTGCGGGTGGAAGGGGCACAAATAATGGCACCAAACAATGAATTGTGATTTTATGTCACCATTAAATACTTGTTGTTTATTTTAAAAATGCCAAATGCCGGCCCTCCCTGGTGGCGCAATGGGTTAAAGCACAACACTGAGAAGCTAAAGCCACTTCCGCATGAGTTCAATTCCCGCCTGCCCTGGAGGTGACCACATAGCGTGGCAGACCTCTCCTGACCCGCCCGCTGCTCCCCTCAGCAGTGTACTTCATCAATCTGCCTGTTCTGCTCCCCACTCTGTCTCTGGTGAAGTCTCGCCGCCCTGCACCTCTGGCCTATACCCCAGTCTGTATGCATAAATAAATAAATCTTAAAAAAAAAAAAATGCCAAATGCCATCCATTTCTTTTCTTTCTATTTAGTGGGCCTGCCACCATAAGAAAAATGACCAAATTCCTATGTTTCTTCTTTTTAACTTGGAATTGGAATAAGTCAATAAAATTCTATAGGATTCAGTTTCCTGTCAGTAGATCTACGGGCAGAATAGATTGTCTCTTAAGATTTCTTCCCCACTGTGCTCTCACCCTATAAATCCAATTTCAAAATAAAGAATTTTATCATAGATGTTTCTAAGTAAAACGTATCTAGCCTGCTATTGGCGGGGGGGGGGGGGTGTTAAAGTGATATTTATAGAAACCAAAAAATATTAATTGATTCAAAGTCACAAACAGCTTACTATCAAACTTCCAATGTACTATCTAATCAGCCTGTAATTTTGAAGTGTAAATTGCTAAAATGTGTTATCATTGGTAGTCATATAAGTAATATTTATAGCATACTTACCAGGTGACAATACTAAACACATCATGCATTTGCTCATGTAACTGTCACAGTGAACTAGGCACCTTAGCTGTTCTCTTCAGATGAGGAAAAGAGAATTTAGAAACTTGACTGAGATTTCATTACTAGTGAATGACAAACTGAGTTTAGACCTGAGTGTGACTGCAGAGGCAGGGCTCTTTACTGCTTAACTAAGTAAAACTAATGAATTTATCAAGTAATGCCCCTGCTTTGACTTAGTTATCGTTCTACTTAGTCGTGACATATAGAAATAACATAGATCCTACTAGATATATCTTGCATATTTTACTACTTATTATACCATAAGTAATAAACACTCTTGTGATTTAGATGGGGAGAGTATATTCAATATTTATTATGGAAAGCAATTATTTAAAGAGTTTATAAAGGACTATGTGCTGACTGAACTGCAACTGTGAGAGACATGACTTCACCTGAAAGAATTTTTTAAATGACAACCTGAAAAATAGAATCTGCATTCTTTCATGTGGTACTTAAAACCAACTTCTATGAAGCTTTTTTTTAATTTAAAACATTATAATTTAAGTATATAAACATTTATATGCTTTCATTTGTGCAGACATTAGCTCAGCATGTGGCTACTACTTACTCCCCCCTATAAGACATCACCTTAACCCTGAATACTGCATTGGAGAAAGTCCTTTATGGATATTTCAACTTAACTAATTAGGTTTAACTATTTTAAACCCGAAACCTAATAGTGTAAGTTAACACACCAGATTATGATGTCGATTTTCCTGGAAAAGGAAATCAAAGTGAACTACTTCGCCAACACAAAATAAAAATTACTAATGACAGTACCATTTTATATGCTTTCAACTAAACCGCAATCAGTAGATGTAAACAATCATAGGGTGTCTGCCAATCGCCCTCCTGTATTTACATAAATATGAGTAAGTCATTTTAGGCCTGGGACAAGGCAAAAATGAACATCTTTTTTCAGAACAGAAACTCAGAGGTGTTTCACTAATTATTTTGGCATTTTCTCCAAAACATTTATTGTTGGTGGTGTTTTAAGCGAGCTCTTAGGCTAATATTTGTTGCTGGGTAACACCAATAAAATAGTAATACCAGAACATGTCAATGTTAAATTAATGTATATACTTGGTGACCTGAAAGCTATAAAGTTTAAGAAATACTTTAAGAAAAAAATGTATCTTTTGTGTCTTTCATTTAAGATGTAACTTAAATCCAGACAAATTATAAAAGTAACAAAAATTATAATCAGTTCCTTTCCCCCACAATTAAGGTGACAATGGTATAAAGTTTTACTGGGAGATGAGTGGGATTTGTACCAAAATACACAGTCAAATCGAAATAAAAGACACGTGGAGAAAATGTATCTAAGGGAAAAACCAAAACTGGAGACAAATTATCTTAAACAATTGTATCAAAATATATAGGTCCCAAACAAACCAAGGACAATCTTTTCTGTTGCTGTTTTCATGTTTAGAACCAAAGACAATCTTTAACATAGGTCAAATTAAAGGCAAAGCTTGAAAGGTTATTTTAGACCTACTATCTGAAAAGTTAAAACCAGCTGGATAACAGAGGGAGGTTTCTTCAACCACCCACACACAGTGGCTGTCTTCCTGCTCCAGACCTGCCCATGGAGTCCAGCTTCCTGCTCAAGCACGAGGAGCACACGGTGCATATGGAAAACTGTGGAGTCAGCCAAATTCCACCCACAGCAGTTCCTCTCCTCAGCAGTGCCTGACAACCCACAGAAACCAAGCGGCTCGATGTGATGGCAAGAGGAAAGCCAGGACCTGCTTCTCTTGCAAATGGAAATTTTTAGGTACATTTCAGATTCAACCAACACACAGGGCAGGAGAATGAGATCTCAAGGATTTTAAAAAGCAAACTAAAAAGGTCCATTTCATCAGAAAAGGAACCTTGAGGCATGAAGAAGTAGATTTCCTAAATCACAAGTGGAAGAAGCAAAAATAAGAAGTTGTCTCATACAAAAAGATTAATATGAGAAATTGAATCCAGTTAAAATCAAGTTAGAAGAAAACAAAATGATGTAAACAAAATTAAATCCCTTTCCCTCCAGAATCAATGGTAAATGAATCGTTATGGTATGCAGTTTTCTGGAGAGCTGAAAATTTGTTCTTCAACACAGGTCTAAAACAAATTTAGCTGGGCCATCCCTGGTGGTGCAAGGGGGTGCACAGCACTATGAGGCTATCCTCAGCCACTTGGAGTTTGATCCCAGGCCAGGGAGGTGACCCCCCACCCCCCATGGTGCAGCAGACCTCTCCTGTCTCACCCACTGCTCCTCTCAGCAGTATGTTTCAATTAGTCCACCTGTTCTGTTCCCCACTCTGTCTCTGGTGAACCCTGTCACCCCCCACACCTCTGGCCTGTACCCCAGCTCTTGTATGCATAAATAAATGAATCTTTGGGGGGAAAAACAAAAAAAAGGATTTCACCATCTTGAAGTCTATCATGGGATACCCAGGCGTCTTCATTCTTGGGGTCACTGTCTCAGTGCCCAGAGTTCCTGCTCGCAGGGTCAAGCAGGGGCCTCTCACCAAGAGCAAAGTCTTGGTATGAGGAACATACTCAGAACCCAGTATCTGCTCAATACAGGAGGCAGGTATTAGAACAGACATAAATGTGCTTGGAGCAGAAAGAATAATGGAACCCTCCAGCAACAGCCCTTGGTCTTACATCCCCAGTTAACTGTGTCCCTCAGAGATGAACATTTCCTGTGGACTTGCCCCACCTCTGTACTCAGTTTTAACCAATAGGAGACTGCCTTTGGATGGGGCTAAATGTCACTTCCCTGTAGCTCTAGCCTTCTCATTGCTCCACATGGACTTTGATCTTTCCCTCTCTGGTGTGCTCACAAGGCTGCCACTCCAAGAGGTGACAATCTAATACACACGACTCTGACTCCATCAATGAGATTAATCTTAAAGGCTTATGTTATGAGACACTACACAATGATTTACGAACTCCATTCTGAAATCACACAATAGGTTGACTCAAGAATCTGATAAAAATAGAAAGAACAAATTCTGATTCACTAAGGCAGGAATGAAACCCATAATGCTGTGCTTTTTGAAAACTTCCAGGTGCTTCTGATTCAAGCCCAGATTTACAACCCAAAAGTGTAAGAGGGTTTCTCCCCTCTGGTGTGGTCACTATAGATTTCCCACCACCATTGTGCCCCGAAACCCCCACCACAAGTGCTCACCTACCCCTTGTTCTCCACACTCCCCTTCTCCTTTCCTCTCCTGAGTATCTCAGATCTGCTTTCTAGGGTCAACTGTACAGTTTATCTTTGATAGTCTGAACCTGTTTGGTTTCTCTACATTTCACATATAAGTCACTGCCTCTTTATGTCTTTAAATACCTCATGGAATAATTCAACTGAATTATTTAATTGTCACCATGGTTCAGAAAGGCAATTCTTCCTCTAAAGACCCAGAATAATCTTTCTGTAGTGGCTGATACAACAGTACATGTTTTATTAGGAATGCCAATTAAATGATGTGGAAAGCATAAACAGACAAAATTTCAAACTTAAGCGCTGTGTATAATTTGAATAGTTAAGAAGCCAAAGAATAAGACTTTGGTGTTATTTAACAGATACTGTGTATAAAGAATTGCAAAAGCAGAAAGGAGAAGTTTGGTATGCCCAAATAACCTAAATTTTGTGTCTCCAGGGTTTTCCAAGTCCCATTCTCTGAGTTCTGTCCTACATGAATTCTGAAAAAGGATTTAGTAATTATGCACTTAATGCTCCTTCTCTATAATAATTAAAACTTGGCAAATACCTTTTGTTCCTAGTTTATTCAATACAAGATGGAAATGTTGCAAATATATGTTTAATAAGAAATTAAGAAGAATAGGAAGACTCGAATAGCATAGAAATGGGTAAGTCTTACAGAGAAAGAACTTTTAACCCAAATCTAATTAGGTTAGATACAGTTGAACCAGCTGAAATATTGATTGTGTACCCCTGTATACCTTGGATTTGGAAAGTCCCAATGGATTTCCTCTCTGGAACCTTTAACTAAACCAAGTAATACATAAAAGAGTTAATGTAATATGATGATGCTAGAGTAAATGTCTACCCATATTGTTGGTTTACTAACAGGCAGAAGAAACACTTAATTTCAAGCTACTGATTTTTAGTATTTGCCAGCCAGTTGTTAGATTTACTCCCCATTCCTGAAACATGACTTCTGTCCTTCACATCTAGGTCAGAGCTGGCAAATATGTGGGACTTCTGCTATCACTCACCTCTCATGACATGCCATTCATTCTTCCTAAAAAAAGTTCTATTATACCGCTTACCAGTCAGCCACTAAAAGTAGCTGGCACATGAGATAAGACCCATCTGCTTCCCTGGATCTAGTTTTACCTCCACTGGCACCATCTTGGCAGATGTCTTGGCTATTGTAAATAATGCCGCAATGAACAGATAGATTTTCAAGTTAGTACTTTCATTTCCATTGGGTAAATAACCATATGTGCAATTGCTAGATCTTATGACAGTTCTACTGTTAATTTTTTGAGAAATCTACATATTATATTTCCATACAGTCCTACCAAGAATGCACAAACATTTCCTTTTCTCTGCAGCCTCACCAGCACTTGTTATTTCCTGTCTTTGGATAATAGTCTAATGACTAGAGGTGTGAAGTACTTTTTTATGCACCTGTTGGTCATGGGTATTTTCTGGGGAAATGTCTATTCTGGTATCCTCTGCCTATTTTTATTGGATTGCCTATATTTTTGCAAACAATTTGCATTTTTCTTATATTTTGGATATTAAAAACAACTTAAGCAATTTCTATTGATTAAACACACACAACAACCAAGATACTTGGTTAGATCTGGAGCCAAAGTCATACAGACGTTTAAGGCAGAAACAGGTTATTTAAATTGTTCAGTTTTACCTATTCATTTTACTGACAATGAAATTTAGTGCCAGAAACTTTAAATGAACTATCCAAGTTGCGGCAGAAATCTGATAGTAGTAAAAATATTAATTTCTTCTTTATTCCAGTTTAGGATCTATATCATCCTAACCCCTTTAGTAACTGATGAAAAAACAAGCCAAGATGGTTTGCAAGGAAAAAAGAAGGCATTATAGTCATGGGCTAATTGGCTAGTATAATTGAGTAAGTCATGCAAGGGAGCTTAACCTTTGGATTAAAAACAAAAACAAAAGAGCTCACCTCTCAGTCATCTATTCTTGTAGGTCAACTTCATTCTTAGTTAGACTCTGTAAGGTGGTTCTCCTGTACTTCCAAACTGTTTTCATCCAGTAGACAGACTGCTTTTCCTACAGTACAAAAAAAAAAAAAAAAAAAGTAGTTCCAGAATTGAGTTTCATTGGCCCTGATTGACCACACTAGGTCATATGTCCACCCTTGAACCAATCACTATGGCCATGGGAGGTGAGAAGGGTGAAATTAATTTGATTCACTTAATAAAGGTCATATTTTCCAGTACTGGACTGATGTTCACTGATGTCACTAAACAAGAGTAGAAGAAAACAGGGTCAATTAAAAAAAAAAAGCAAAACTACCGGGTACTGTTAAAACAAGAAGTAGGTACAGATAACAAATAGCTAAATCTATAGATTCTATAACATGTGTCCACAAATAACAGTTCAAAGTATAAAGGCTAAGAGAAGATTAAAAATAGCCTTTCAAAAAACATCCAGGCAAAGAAAGATTAATCTGTTCTCTTATACATTAAGAACACATTAGGACCAACTGACAAAGGAGATAAGAATACATATTCAATTAAGTAAATGGTAAGAACTTTTTAACAATTAGAAATACTCAATAATTGAACAGGTGGCATCATGAAATAATGAGTTTTGCATAGTTGGAAGACTGCAAGCAAAAAGAGGGTGGTCACCTGTCAGGAATGTTAGAGAAGTGATCCCTACACTGCGTGGAAGGATGCTCTAAACTGTCTCTTAGAAATTTCCAACTCTCAGATTCTAAATTATTGAAAACAGTATGAATGAAAGATCCAGACTCATTCAAGAACTAAATTATTCAACAAAAGGTAATAGAACTTCAACTACAATGTTGAATCAACCAGGGTTTGGGTACCAGCCATACCATTTTACAAGGAAAACAGCTATACAGCTTTATAAATGATTACTTTTTTTAAAGATTTATTTATTTATGCATACAAGAAGTAGGTACAACTGGGTTTACATACAGGCCAGAGGTGCGGGGGCAGTGAGAAGATTCACCAGAAACAGAGTGGGGAACAGAACAGGCAGACTGATTGAAATATACTGCTGAGGGGAGCAGAGGAGAGGTCTACTGCACCACAGGGGTCAGCTCCATGACAGGGAATTAAACTCATGCTGTAGTGGCTGCGGATAGCTTCATAGTGCTGTGCTTTAACTTGTCACACCACCAGGGGGGACCCAAATGATTACTTTTTAGTTATAACATTAAAAATAATTTTACAAGAAAACGTACAACCCAAATTTTACAAAATTTCTCTTCCAGTTTCACTTCTGGAGGATATATTCCCTAAGCTGGCCTGCACTTTTCCACTTAACATAATAGTAAATATGTCTATCTCACTGACACAAAATTTGCATCATTACTGTATCCAGGCTCTATGCATTTAACAGTTTATATGCATAGTTTACTGAGCCATTTCCATAGTGGGCACTATGCTGCTTTCAATTTTTTCACTGTAGTTTTGCCTTGAACATCTTTATACAGGTTTTTTTTTTCCCTCTTTGGAATGTTTTCCTAGGTGATCTGGTAATAATGGGCCAGAGTATAGATATTTTTGTGGTTCTGAATATGTGCTGCCAAAAGAACATAATCATTTCATAGCACCACTAGCAAGAACTTAGTTTAACTATTTCCTCTAGGCACTACATTAAATATACTCAATTCAGCAATTTTTCAATCGCGAGCATATATTAAGTGGCATTTTATAATTACATTTCCATTTTTTCTTCACTGAGCTCGAACTGCCTTCTTATTTCTACTTTTATTTCTTTAAATTTATTTTTATTTATTTATGCATACAAGAACTGGGATATAGGCCAGAGGTGCAGGAATGAGAGGACTGGCCAGAGAGAGAGTGAGGAGCAGAATAGGCAGATCAACAGAATGCAACATTGAGGGGAAGAGCAGGTGAGACAGGAGAGTCTGCTGCGCCACCATGTGTGTCAGTTGCCTGGCCAGGGATAAAACTCAGGCTGCAGTGGCTGTTGATAGTTTGATAGCGCTGAGACTTTAAACCTTGTACCAAAGGAGGTCCGATTCCATTTTTTAGTATACAGAAAACAAGTCTTATTCTTACTATAGGGAGAGAACTCAGCATTGTACACACAATGGTGTCACTTGAGGGGAAGGAAATAAAAGTGTTACAGTAATGAGATTAGATCCAACATGGAGATATTCATGTTAAGTTCAATGTCAACAACCTAAAACTTAAGTAGAATTCTCCTTTCTGCTTACCAAGAAGAAAAAAAAGGCTAAGGTCAATCAGCATTTTCCTGCTCTGCACAAATTACTTGACCCAGTTCTAGGTCGCCTTTTTGCTAATATAAGGAAATGTAAGCTATCAGCTTCTTTAACTAGTCAGAAAATACCAGATATAATTTATTTGTCCCTGCCCACTTTAGTTTATGAAACCCTGTCAAATTGTACATTTTGGAGTTCGTTTATATCTGCTAGTTTAGATGATGCCTGATTCATGAATGTCTGAATAAAGCCAGTAAGATATTTCATTAATGCAGCTGAACTTTGTTCTCTAACAACAGAGAAGATAAAAACTAATTCCAAAAAGGCCCTCCGTGGTGGCGCAGCAGGTTGAAGCACAGCACTAAGAAGCTAAAGCCACTTCCACATGAGTTCGATTCCCGCCTGCCTCGGAGGAGATCCACATGGTGCGGCAGACCTCTCCTGACCCGCCCGCTGCTCCCCTCAGCAGTGTACTTTGTCAGTTGTCCTGTTCTGCTCCCCGCTCTGTCTCTGGTGAGTCCTCTCACCGCCTCTGCTTCTCTGGCCTGCACCCCAGTTCTGTATGTACAAATAAATCTTAAAAATAAATAAATAAAATTAATTCCAAAAGGAAGGGTAGAGCTCTCCTTCTGTCACTCAGAATGAACTCTTTGGGAAGGCTGGAGAACACTGAGCAACCATTAGTTTAGTAACTGATACAGCTTCCTTAAACTGAGGGAACTCTAAAGGAAGCAAGGGCTAGCCAATAAGTTTCTTGTCCTTTAAATTCACCTACATTTATTCCTGGGATCTTGGTAAGATTCTAAACATCTCAAAAATTATTCTCCATACTGAAATTCTGATAACCATGAAAAAACCAGACAAAGTATCAGCTGAGAAGCAAAAATGAAAGCACGGCCCTCCCTAGTGGGGCGATGGGTTAAAGCATAGCACTATGAAGCTATCCACAGCCACTGCAGCATGAATTTGATCCTTGACAAGGGAGGTGACCCATATGGTGTGGCAGACCTCCCCTGACCCACCCACTGCTCCCCCCAACAGTGTATTTCAGCACATCAGCCTGTTCTGCTCCCCACTCTGTCTCTGGTGAATCCTCTCATCCCGCCGCACCTCAGGCCTGTACACCAATTCTGTATGCATAAATAAATCTAAAAAAAAAAAAAAAAGCAGAGGAAACACATTATAAAATGTTAGGGTATGTCAAAATCAAAATGAAAAATTTGGCACAGCTGCCACAAATAATAGCATTTCTTTTTCTAAGATTGTGTGACTAAATCAGTTAAGATCACGCAGATTAGTTCATTTTTCCCTCAGGAAGGATCTACAAATGAGGGTGGAAGAACACTTAAAATAAGATATCAAGGTGTTAAACATGAGAGATTGAAAGTCCTTATTCTAACAGCAATTGAACAGGACACATTTGTACAACAGAGGCCATGCCTTAGACATCTGGTTCTTGCCACTTACTAATTCCTGGGAAAACATAAGGTAACTAGAGTAAAAAAATCACAAGTATGACATAAAATTTAAGATCAGCATGTTATAACTGACTTGGAAGTCAACAATCTATATTCCCCATGGGAAATAAGACAGTAATAGTGCTGTTTGGGCTCTCTTCATGTATGTGTTTATATTGTATAGCAAAGTAAGTATATCCTTCCTCTCCCTCCCATAAAATGTGTGTTATCTGTAATACAGTCTAAACAATGTCTTTTTTTGTAAAATGCTTCTACTAGTGGGTATTTTTTTTCTTAAATAAGATGATTCCTAAATCTCCAGGAAAGATCAAAATCTCTATGAACAAAAGAATAACAGTTCAAAGACAAACTCATTCATGGAATAAAAGGTTGACAACACTAAGAAAAAGAAAAGGTTCTGACATCAGTGCTAAGTGGGGATCAGAGGATTCACCAAAAGCTCTTGGATTTTGCCAGTAGAAGCAGACTTGAATCACAAGAAAAAGAAAATGAGACTTCATGTCTGTAGGGAGATAACTGATAACTGCACACTGATGTTTGATAAATACCTGCTAAAGGAGTGAATAAACATACTTAAGGAATGAAGAAGCCTGTATCGCAAAAAAAAAAAAAAAAAAGAGCTTATATCCTAGCCTAAAGCACTTCTATAAGACTTTTCTCTTAAGTTGAACAAAGCTAAGCTCTTTATTACTCGATGTCCTGCTCCCACCACATATATATTCTATGCTTCCTGAGTCCTCATGTAGACAAGGAGTTTCACTTACCATGTAGCCTGACTGAAGAGGACATAGCTGCTTGAGTTATGAAATTACCAAGATGAAAGAGGGAGACCTTCAAAATGTGTCATATGTTTCACACACTTGTCAGTAAAAGGTTGATGTTGTCTGAGGCATATATATAAAATCCTAAAGTTTAAGTTGTTAAATATATAAGGTCAGGTTTTTATGAGAAGCACTACTGAAAAGCAAAAGCAAAATTTTAAGAATGATAATACTGCCATTAGAGAAAAGGAATTAGGATGTTTTTTGGGGTTACCACAGTGAAGTCTGTTTCTGGTTACATACAAAATATTATTTTCCCCTGGGCTTTTATTTTATTTAGGATTTATTTATGCATACAAGAATTGGAGTACAGGCCAAAGGAGATTCACCAGAGAGTGGGGAGCAGAACGGGCAGATTGCCCAAAATACACTGCTGAGAGGAGCAGCAGAAAAGACAGGTGAGGTCTGCTGTCCATGTGGGTCAGCTCCCTGGATGGAATTTGTGCTGCAGTGGCTGGCAATAGCTTCACAGTGCTGAGACTCAACCCCCTGTGCCACCAGAAAGGACCCCCTCTGGGCTTTTATTTATTTATTTATTTTAAGATTTTTTTATGCCTACAGAACTGGGGTACAGGCCAGAGGTGTGTGTAGGGGGAGTGAGAGGACTCACCAGAGACAGAATGGAAAACAGAACAGGCAGACAGACTGAAACACACTGCCGAGGGGCGCAGCGGGTAGGTCAGGAGAGGTCTGCTGTGCCATGTGGGTCAGCTCACTGGCAGGGAACTGAACTCGAGTGGCAGTGGCTGTGGATGGTTTCCAAGCGGCTACCAGGGAGGGCCCTCTTTGGGCTTTAAAATCCTTCTGTAAAGAAGAAATCAAGAAATCAACCTAAATGTGTATCCAAAGGCTTATTTTCTAGTTTCTGTACCCTAACTAGCAAAAGTGGCCAACAGGTCTTCGAGATGCTCCTTTCAGTTTCCTGTCTACTTGAGTTCTCTGTCAGAGCCTGAAAGACCTTTCAACAGAAGATCCCAAGCAGCTCTCATCCTTGACACCCAGACACCCGGGCAGGTTTGGTGCACACCAACACGCATCCTAGTGTTTGATCTCTACTGCATAAAGTGTCTGGAAGTGCAGAGAAGACAGATGGATCTTTACGTAGGTAACCCTCGACTTTCCCCTAACACCGTGGCCAGGGGATTCGGACCCTGCTTTCCACTGCAGCAGTGAACTCACTCCTGGAAACGGTCAGGTTCACAGGCCAGGGTTCGGCCCCCTAAGGCTGGCCGTGGGCCTTCCCATCCTCTCCCAGCCAAGCCCCCCCAGGCCCCCCCCCCCACACACGCACTGCTGGAGAGAATCCAGCCAGGATGGCACAGGTGGGAGGGTCCCGCACTGAAGAAGAATGTGCTGGAGCTGCGACACCTGTGCTTACTTACCTGTCATCCAGAATAGTGTCAAGGACACACAGGAGCAGCCTGAGGAACAGCACACGGGCCCAGTTAAGAAGAGGGTGACCCGCCCCACTTCTCCCGTGCATGCTGCTCTCCCCTCCTCACCAAGCCCAACCCTGGGCAGGGTGGCTCACTGAACCTCTGGGTGCTTGTGCTCCCCCTGGACATGGGGAGGGGGGTGGGACTGAGCGCCCCAAGCCTCCAATCGCTTGGTGGGTGCCTGGGGCCCCTAAGGTCACCTCCTAAGTTAACTAGCGCCCCAGTGGCTCTCACCACGGTGTGGTCTGTGGGGTCCCTGCGCCAGGAGTGGGACAAATACGTGATTACTCTGGAAAATCACCACACAGGTGGCTAAACTCATGAAAACGTGAGGGGTGCCCCACCCAGACCCAGAATGCCAAGGTGGATAGTGCCCCCAGGGTCCCCCAGACGCCCACCTGCAACTCGGGGCCGCGGCGAAGCGCTGGCAGACACGAGGGCACAGGCCTTCAGAGACAGCGCTCCGCAAGGCGGGGGGCCTCTCCCGATGGCCGAACGCCCACCCCGGGCCACCCCAGAGCCCGGCAGCAGCAGAGGGACCCCCACTGGAGCGCACCAGTGGGAGGCGGTGGGAGGCCACTGGGGGGTCACTTTCTGTCAACCCACCCCCACACACGACCTCACAGGCGCACCTCAGACATGTACAGTCTCTCCCGCGCGCACACACAATCGCTGCCAGTCCGCCACGCACGCAGCGTGTCACCCTCACACGCTGTCCTAAGTCTCTCACACTCTTCCTTGCTGTCCCGGCGGCTCGCGCGCGCACAGCCGGGCACGCCCTCTCGCGCCTCAGAG
>NW_004567122.1:5553948-5616356 GCF_000260355.1 Condylura cristata
CCCCCGCCGTCGGGCAGGGCAGGGTCAGGCCGGCGCCGGGCGGGGTGGCAGTGGCCTCCGTAACGGTCACTTGCCTAAAAGGCCTCCTGGTCAACACTTGTTTCTCGACTTCAAGTCGGAGCCCCCTGCTGCGTGTTAGGGGACAGCTGCGCCCCGCCCGCCCTCCATCTTGGCCTTTCTGAACGCACACCTGGGAGTGGAAGGTGGGGGTGTATTTCTCTAGACCGGCAGCCAGCGCTGCGGGCAGGTGCAGGAGCGAGGATTGCAACTGCTGCCTTGACAGGGACTGTCCCGGAGCACGTTCTTCGCACGACCACAAATGAGATCAAAACTTCATTTTCAAAGTGTAAAAGCACGAAAAGTGCTATCAGGTGTACAGGGGGGAAGGGGGAAGACAAGGCCAGCCGTAGGAAGGGAAAAGAGAAGTTGGGGAATTTTTGAAACTCTGCATTGGCTCCACTAAACAGAGAGCGATACTTGCCATTATCACACAACAGGCATCTTCAAGAAGGCAAGAAGCTTACTACAAGATCCTGAATTTTGATGCGGATGAGTTTTCACCAGCAATTACAGTAATTAGACATTCAGATAAGCCAACCTTTCCATGAATCACCTTAAGGAGCAGGAATGTAAATGACTGATTGCCGTTTCTATAGTCTCTGCTGTTGGGATAACCAGTTGCTCCTTGTCGCCTCTCATTACTTTGCTCCATCTCACCTTTTTGTCACGTTTCACAGCCGTCAATATTTTTACTAAATGCTCTGATAAAATGCAACATCTAGCATTTCAACATCTTTTTAGGAAACAGAAATTAACCACATGCAGCACACACAAACTATGCCTTAACATTACATTTGCCCACCATGTGAACGTGTAAGGTTTCATCCTTAGGATAGTATAAGAGATGAGGACTAAAGCAAATAATTGGTAGCTTAGGAGACCTTCCTGATTACTTTCCTGGTGGTTTTTCCCGGTAACAGCACTATGACTCAGCCTCAGTTTCTACTGTAGTTGTTCAACTGGAAAAGTGAAGGAAATAGCGACAGGAACTTCTTTTTCTGGGAGGGACCAAGGGTGGAGGGACCACAACATTGAGGTTGAGGTTTCTGAAGTGACTTCTCAAATAGTCAAAGCGAGTATATAATATATTTCACTTAAGTTTCTGTGGATTTTTCATCAGTTAGTAGTTCTGGCCTTACTCAAACTGTTGATGTTACAAAGAAGAAAAAGAAAGAACAAAGAAACAAGCAAAGAAACATATCTTAGAAAACTTGACCCTTTCTTTATACCTACTTCTTTCAATGTCACTGCATAATCATAGAAATTAATTTTCTGTACTCTGAAAATGTTATTTTTTAAAAAGATATATGCATACGAGAATGGGGTACAGGCCAGAGGTATGGGAGGTGAGAGGATTCACCAGAGACAGAGTGGGGAGCAGAAAGGGAGATGGACTGAAACACACTGCTGAGGGGAGCAGCGGGGAGACAGGAGAGGTCTGCTGTGGCCTGTGGGTCAGCTCCCTGGCTGGGGTCAAACTCGTGCTGCAGTGGCTGCTTTAACCTATTGTACCACCAGTTTGGGCCTTGAAAATGTTTTTATCACACAAACTATTTATGTTCACTAAACCCACATACACAGTGAAAATTACACCTGAGACATGTTTTTTCTCCTATATCAGCACCAAAGAAGAACTTTTTATCAAGTCAAAAATAAGCAACAACAAACAAACTGGAATAACTTATTGGTGCAAGAAGCTGCCTTATAGGACAAATTATCTCTAGGTGATGTTATCACAAAGACTTGTTTTCTTACTGTTTTTCAAGTGCTACAAATGAAACTTTAAAATTGTATTTACTACCCTGCCATAGCAGTAGAGATAATTACAGAAAAAATATTTTAAGGGAAAGAGAAATGAAAAAGCCAACTCCAAAAAACATGCCTTGGATTTCCCTCCAGGGGGATAGATGGCCTAAGTTGTTTTAAGGACACGCAGACTGCAGATTACAAATGGAATACTTTTGAAAACTTGGTGCATAAATGAGTTATTTAAAATTTAAAGTGCACTTTTCCATAGAAACAATATATAAACACAAACAGAATGAAGCCAGTTAGCTAGACATGAAGCAGAGGTAGCTTCCTGCCCTCTCTCTGCTTCATGTGCTCACTCGGTTCCTTGGTCTTAGCCTCTTGGAGATGGTGAGCATATTGGCAGTGGGGTTGCAGAAGGTCCCTCACATCAAGATCTGCTTTATCTGGAACAGTACAGCTCCAGAGGATCCTGACTTTTGCTTCCAGTGTTTTTTGTCAGCCCCGAATTTTCTACATTACATACCTTCCTATTTCTGCTTTCTTCACAGAGGTTTGCTCTTACCTGATAGTTTGGCGGAGCTGGCTTCTCTCTCCCTCTGGCTGTTCCCACATGTCTTCCTCCCTTCATTTATTTTTCTTTCTGTGAAAGAAAAATATTTGTATTTGACAATTCAAAACCCATGTTTGACTTATTGTTAATACGATAACAAATTAAAATGTATCTGGATTTTGGTGTTTCATGGAATACTAAATACTGATCTTAATATAAGTGTTTCTTAAATGCCAGAATTACTTTTAACAATTTGTCCCTATAGGCTACTCCCTCTGAGAGAAAAACTATAGTTCTTCTGTCCGAGTCTTTTCTGGTAGGATAGTTGACAAAGGAACCTTAGTGAAACCTCATGTATCCTAGGAAAAGAGACTTTGAACTAATGGACCATGACTTCTAGGTGAAGGAACTATGTCAAGTTTGCAGTAGGAATCAGGTTTCAGTGCTAAAGGGGGGAGATAAATAGCCCAAAGGACTGAAGGAGCAGGGCAGAGGTGTCCTCCTTGTGTGCTAGTAATTGTGTGATGAGAAGTCATTCAACAATGCTCATGTGTAAACGCCAGTTAGCTTTAGGTAAGAATCTCCGTGAGGCTGGGTAGCTAGAAGGGCAAACATCTCCAGTCCTTTTTTAATGTGGCTGTGCGTGAATACTATCATCTTAGATGCAGCAATGCAAAACCTTCCGGAAGAAGACAACTCCCATTTGCTTAGATTGGCGGTAGATTGATTAGCTTAAGATCTTTATTACTATAAAATTTATGCATACTTCAGAAAATGTAGTAATACAGAAAATTAAAGAGAAAGCATTTGATAACTTTGAATATTTTATTATAAATTATCAAACATTTGGTATTACCAATTCTTAATCTCTGTATTCATGTATATATTTCTAGAATGGTTTAATATATTTTAGAATCTTGCTTTTTTTCCCTCAGCATGTTATGCCACTTCCCAATATTATCAGAAAGTCTTTTAAAGTTACTTTTACGGCTATTTAGTAGTTTATTGCTCTAAATACATTAAGGTGCTTCAAATTAATGCCACAATGAAAATCTTTATTTATTAATCTTTACAGTTCACCCTTGGAATACTTCCCCAAAAAGAAATGAAGAACTAGGTCAATGAGTCAAATCCTTTAGCACCTAGAAACACTCTAAAGAATAGCATTCAAGAAAGATGGCACCAATGTACGCTTCTAGCATTGGTATAGAAAAGATCCAGCTGGAACCACTCATGCCAGCAACTGAAGTGTAATGTATAGGTTAGTCTTTGACAACTCAGTAGGTAAAATAATAGCTTGTTTTTGTAAAGCATTGCTGTAAATGCTTATTAAACCACGTAGATATTTGTTGAGCATTTTTCTTTTTAGTCATGTTCTTTGACATTTTTTGGCATTGTTGTAAGATAATATTTTACATTGGTTGTAATTCTTTACCCAGATGGTAATTTGCTTTATAATTTTTGTGATGTTTTTGATTTAGAAATACTTTAACTTCTCATTAGGCAGAGGAAGTTTTCTGATAATGCCATGTACACACATCACACACACATGAATAAACACATATCTATATATACATATGCTTGTTTAGAACATCCTAATCCTAAGCTCGTAGCCATCAATATTTCTTGTGGTGTATTTATATAGTTTTTTTGGTCTTTCTGTACATAATCTCTTTAGAACGAGTGTATATATTGTGTGAGGTCTGGAGCTAATCCTCCTCCCCCCACCTCCCTTCTACTTTTTCTCCCAGGTTCTACAATCATTTATAGTAGTTACAAGTATTGTAGTTCCCATAAGCTCCTATATTTTTGTTGGTACTTTGAAAGGGAACTTTTCTCCCCCATCATGTTTTTGTTCCTGGTTTAAGTTCGAAATTCAATAACTACTAGTATCAGACTTGATTACTTTTCATCTTTTAGGTATAGAATTATCCAGTCTATAGAAAAGACTGATTTGTTTCCTTTCAAATAGTTATTTGTTGTTTCTATTTTCTTGCTGTCTACTGTGTCTGGAGCTTTCAGATGAGTGTTGGCGCAAATATTTAACCAAATAAATGAAGGAATTGCTATGGTCACATTTACTAAAGTATGTTCCACAGATTGCTTGTTTAAAAAAAAAAAATTGGGCCCTCCCTGGTGGCGCAGCGGGTTAAAGCACAGCACTGAGAATCTAAAGCCGCTTCCGCATGAGTTCGATTCCCGCCTGCCCCGGAGGTGACCACATGGCGTGGCAGACCTCTCCTGACCCGCCCGCTGCTCCCCTCAGCAGTGTACTTCGTCGATCTGCCTGTTCTGTTCCCCTCTCTGTCTCTGGTGAAGCCTCTCGCCGCCCCTAAGCCTCTGGCCTGTACCCCAGTTCTGTATACACAAATGAGTAAATCTTTAAAAAAAAAAAAAAATTGGAAGAGGGAAGCCCTATGCTTTCACTTTGGTCTGTCATTAAAATATGATTTAGGGCCCTCCCTGGTGGCGCAGCAGGTTAAAGCACAGCACTAAGAAGCTAAAGCCACTTCAGTACGAATTCGATCTCCAGCCCTGGAGGTGACCCACATGGCACGGCAGACTACTCCTGACCCACCCGCTGCTCCCCTCAGCAGTGTACTTCATCAGTCGGCCTGTTCTGCTCTGTCTCTGGTGAATCCTGTCACTGCCCCTGCAACTCTGGCCTATACCCCAGTTCTGTATGCATACATCTTTTTTAAAAATATGATTTACAGTATAGACTCTAGATGCAGAATGTCTAGGCTTGACTGCTAACTCTGCCACTTACTAATTGTAACTTTGGGGAAATTAATCTCTTCAGGCTTCATAGTCTTCATCTGTATAAAAGAAATAACCACTTAGGATTGCTGAATACATGAGTTAATAATATATGACAAGTGCTTAGTGCAGTCTCTAGCACATAATAAGCAAGGGAGTGGTAGCTTTCAAGCCTAATTTTCAATCAGAACATGAACTGAAAAGACATTATTGGGAAGTTCTCAACCTTCCCAGCCTCTGTAGTTAGAAAGTCATCCCAGAAAAGTGGACAGAACAGTGTTCTCAGCTTTGATATGCATATAAATCATGTCTTGTTAAATGAAGGTCAGGATTCCATTGGTGTGGGATGCGGGCTGTGATTCTGCATCTTTAGCCAGGGATTGCTGATGCTGTTTCCTGACCACACCTTGAGTGGCATGGGAACAGACAGCCAAGCCACTGTATGCAGCATCCTCTCCCTTTATATAGTACCAAGAAGACATATACATAGAAAATTACTTAACTATTCCTCTAGAAGGGTATGTCTGAACTCTTAGTAAGGTGTGAGAAGCAGCATTTGTTTCTAGGCTAAGTGATTGGCCCTAGGTCCTTCTGCTAACTAGCTCCTGAGCAGGAGAGAACCTAAGTCTGTATGCAGCCCTCTCTTAGGTTGTTCAAACTGGATATCGGCTTCCTTCCTTGTGTATATATTTTTTTAAGATTTATTTATTTATGCATATAAGAACTGGAGCACAGGCCAGAGGTGTGGGGGTGTGAGGATTCACCAAAGAGTGGAGCACAGAACAGGCAGATCTACTGAAATATACCACTGAGTGGAGCAGCAGGCAAGACAGGAGAGGTCTGCCACGCGATGTGGGTCAGCTCCCTGGCCAGGGATCGAACTAACTCATCCTGCAGTGACTGCAGACAGCTTTATAATGCTGTACTTTAACTCCATGTGCCACCAGGGATGCCCCTCTTTATGTGTCCTTTGAAAACAATTTTCAAGCCATACTGTAACAGGAACTATGAGCTTAAGATGAATTCAGTCCAAAACACAATCTTATCTTGTTCCCAAGGACACCTGATGACTAGAGTGGCTGGGGATAATTTTGCATAAGGCAGACATCTTTTCTTTTTGTTCAGTTTTTCAGTGAAACCTCTTAATCAACAGTTCTTGACTTGGGAAACTTTTGCTCACCAGCAACATTTGCCACTGTGTGGAGACACCTTTGAGTGTTAAAACTAGGGAGGGTGCCTCTGGCATTAATAGAAAGTTCAGAGACACTGCTAAATGCCCCATACTGCACAGAATAAACCCCTACAACAAAGCACTAGCTCACCCAAAATGTATGTAGTGCTGAAAGTGAGCAACAAGCCTCACAGTATATCATTAGTGTTTCAGTGGTTGAGTTGTAAAAGTTGTTATTTTCTTGAGAACTATGTTTCAAACAGGGAGTGTTCCAACTGACCTTTTCTATCTTTTTTTTTTTTTTTTTTAGGAACTCCTATATAACTTTCCCTATTTTGCTCTCACCTTGCTTATATTCCTTTTCTGCCTCTTGCCTACTACTCATTGCCTCTCCATCTCTCCCTACAAGTGTCTCATTCTCCACCACCTTCCCTTCTCCCCCACCAAAGCTACTTTCTCTTTTTCTCCACCTACCTCCTCCACACTACCTCCCCTCCTCGGTAGCTAGGGGCTGAGCATTACAGAGCAATGAAAATGGTTTTTTGGAGTATGACAGTCCTAAGTTTGAATCCTGGCTTTACTACCTTACCCTGTCATACTAATTACTTAATCCTTAGAGGCTCAGTTTTCTCATTGTGATGGGTGTAGTGCTACCCACTTAAAGTCCTTAGGAGGACTCAATGACACTTCTAATGCAAAATACCGAGAGACTGTAGTAGGCCCTGGAAGCACATTAGCTCCCTATTTGTCCTTCACATTCCCACCTGGCTTTTTCTCTAGCTCTCTTAAGCTTGTCCCTAACCACATCATACAGCAGTATTTTTAATACGAGTAATTCTCAGTTACAGGATATTGTGTATTTGTGTAATAGAATTCCCTTATCTAAAACTCAGATCTAAGTATTTCATATTTCTCTAAGAAAATCAACCAACTTAAATTTTATTGCTTTTTGTGTAAATCTTTGGTTGACTTTTTTAACTGTCACCCATACTTGATAGAAAAGAATACCCACACTCCACTTTACAAGTTATTCTCAATTTCCTTTTCAAGAGAAGTAATAAAGCAAATCTAAAGGGAAACGATGAAAGCACCATGACACTAGCCTTGCCCTTGGAGGCCTCAGTAGAAACTCATTATCTCTGTTCACTCCATCTTTAATCTGAAACGTACTATCTTCAGTTTCTGTCTTCTCGGGAGTAATAATCTTATCTTACAGTAGCAGCACTATATCTTCAAAAACCTCAAAAGCTCCTACTAGCTATGTTTTCGCTCGCTAGGTCCATGGTGCATTTTTTTGTGTTTGGGTGGGAAAGGGAAGATGAATTTGAGGAAAGTGATAAAACATTTATTTGAACAGAGAAACTGCTTTTCTAATGAACTTGATATAAAAAATACTTTCTGTTCTAACTTTTTCCCAGCATATCCAAAGTTTGGTTTTCATCTGACCTCGTTAGCAGTTCTGCCTTTCTTGGCATAGGAAGAGGAAATGATGGGCTTTGTTGTTGTTACTGTGTTCTTAGGGCAAAAGCTATATAACATATCAGAGTTCTGCATGGCATGTTTTGCATGGCTTAGGTGTTTTACATGCATGGTGCAAATGTTTCTAACTGTGGGAAATAAGGATAAAGCTGTTATTGATACTTATAGATATTTGACACTGTGCTAAGAAAATTAATTTCCATTTTTGATTTTTCTAACATGGAAACATAATTTTAACATGATTTTTTTTTGCAACCCATGTTTGAGATTTTTGATGCCCCCTTCCAATGTCAAAAAAATGAGTTTCTCTTCGATCAAAATCTTACTTAGTTGTTATTTTGCAAAACAGCATGCAGATTTCTCAGAAAAGTAACACAGTGACACTACGCTTGCCAAGCTTTTCATTTCTGTGTATTTATTGAAAGAATCTGAAGAAACTAATGCAAAGAGACACGCACCCCCCTGTAGTTCAGCCAAGAATTGGAAACACTCTAACTGTCCATGAACAAATGACTGGACAAAGACATGGAATCTACACGCTGGGGTGCTACTGAGCCATACAAGAATACATGAAATCCTTCCATTTACAACAGCATGAACGGACCCAGAGGGAGTTATTCCTAGTGAAAGAAGTCAGAGTACGAATTCACTCATATGTGGCAAAAGACCAAAACTAATGAACAAAAGAAAAGCAAACTTTTAAATTATAAGGACAATACAGTTGTTACCAGAAGGGCGAGAGTTGTGAATTAGTTAAGCATAAAAGGGATCAAATGTATGGTGATGTGTGAAAACTAGAATTCTCATAATGAACATACATAATATGTAGAAATACTGAATTATTTCAGTATCTATATGATAGAAACCACTGTTAATTTAAAAAAAAAAATCAAGGTGAAAGACACCAACACAGGATCTTAGATACTAATCAGTATTAGATTATCTAATTGTTCTATATTTGCCAATTGTTTTTACTTATTCTTAAACTAAACATGGAAAAGACTGGTAATGAAATTTATAGCTAACAGAAAAGTTAAAACTCACATCATCCATTTCAATAATGGAATGTTAAATGATGATTTTCAAAAAGAGGTAACATTATAATCATTACGTATGAAATGAACAGGTTAAATCCCATATTAAATAGGATTTCATTTAATTCATTAATGAGGGAACCAGGTAATATTACAACCAATTCAAACAAGAAGTTAAAGAATCACAAATGTGTATGGAGGAAAAAAGTGCTTCAATGAACTTGCCAATGAACATGAAGCTGGCTTTTTCCATAGGCAAAGGGAGGATCAACAGCTGAACCTCCTGGCACTGAATTTGTTTGCATGTCTGTAGATAAAGATTTATTTTTCATTGCTGTTATCTGTAATTCACGGATTTGTACAATATTTCCAGGCCATGGAAATTAAACAGTAGAATAAACAAAGCATACTTTTGCATGGAGACACCTTATAATTCTTTCTACTTATTCTAAATTAACTTATAATAATAATTTTTAAAACCAGACACACAAGGTAGATTAATTTGTAGATAGTGAAAGCACTTGATCTCTCCTTTACAATGTCTTGTGCTGTTAGGAAATATTAATTCTATTATAATCTTCTCCCATGGTAATACTGTATACATACATTCAGTATATATTTGAAAATGCAATTTATATGCGTGGAAAGAGAACTGATTTTATTTTGAAGTTCCTTCGGTTGAGTTATATAACTAAATACCTCGACACTAAGGTTACAGCTAAAAAACAAATTTTGATGAGAACAAGAGTGCTGCTCCAAGGATTCCATATTTCTGTCTAGTTTTTATTTAGTACACAAAACCCAATTGCTTGTTCATATCAACCTAGCACATTCTCCACATGGACTGAGTTAATATTGGTTTCAAAAGCAACTTCATCTATTCAGGAGTTTCAGAAGGCATGGAGGGCAACATTTAGTTCATGCTTTTAAGTTTAGAGGGCAAGAATGAAATTAACTACATTGAGAATGAATTAATTTGCATGGCCATCTTTGAATCAATAAAAACGCCCAGATTAAAAAAAAATACCTAGTATAAAATAAATGTAAGGAGAAAAAAAATAAATATCAGTCTTCCTTCAATATTCAATTATGAATAGTATATTTAACAGTAATATAATGAAAATGCTGTGGTGATTCTGCCACTTTTGGATGATAAACCCTTTGAATTTTAAATAGGTAATTATTTGGAAATGTACTATTTGGGTAGTCTACACTTGGCTGCTATTTTATGAGTTCCATTGCTGTAACCACCATATATTAAAGACATTTTCTTTTTCTGTTTGTTACTGAACATTAATTGCTTTAACAACTTATCATACTCTTTCAAACAATTTTTTTTTTTTTGGTAATTCTTTGTTACCTATTTTTCTGGCCTTGGAAAAGCTGTCTTGATTGCTTTTCATTCTTTTTTCAGTAACTTGATTATGTCCCTGCTACTTTTCAGGTACTACTTTAGAAGCCAGGGCTACAAAGAATCAGAAACAGGCCATTACTGAGGTAGGGGACCCTGAAGGAGTTTTAGGGTGGGTAATTATAAGTCTGGCACAGGTCGTGTTGAGTTTGAGGTTCCTATAATTCATCTTAGGTGGGCGCGTTGACCATGTGGTTAAAATGTAATGAGTTGACCTGACTGAGAAGTAATGTTCACAGAGATAAGAAAACTGAATCTTTTACATAAGTAAATGTCATTTTGGTTCGCTCTGGAGAGTCTGTCAGTGTTTTAATATAGTGATATGGGTACATGTCTTTCTCTATAAAGCAGCTTACTGAATTCTTTCATGCATCCCATCGCACTTGTGTCACTCATAGTAGGCATTCAGTTACTCGTATTTAATTGAGCTAGACTGATTAAAGAGGATTAATTTTGTCAGCTAGACTACTGTGGGAGACAAGATTATGACTTACTAGAGACAGACTTTAGCAGTGAAACATGAGTAGTCTCAGAGAGGGCGTGATGCTCACCAAGAACCAGAAGTGTGTGGTTTCCTGAGAGTGAGCAGCTGTGAGTCTAGCACTTCAGTCAGCTCTGAGTGGGCTGGCCACAACTAGGGCACAGCACATCTTGCATACAGTGCAGGTGCAAAACTTGCTCTGAGGACAGGAGCATAAGTGTCGATACAACAGACTTTATTACAATGGGCAGAAAATCTACCTCAAAATTCACCTAAAATTAAAAAAACAAATATAGTTCTTTATAAAATATATAGATTATATAGATACACTGTTTTAAATTTGTTCAACAAGAAGTATCTTATGCCCCCATACTTTTCTGTCTACAAGACTAGGTTCTGTAGTGGCATAAATAATGAAAAGCAATTGAAACTGTCCCCCACTTATTCAAATGGTTGGTAACTTAATAGACATTTTATCTAAGAACAGTTACACTGCAGTGGTTATTTGGAGCTGCAAAGAAAACAAACAAAAAAACAGTCACTGGAAAAAGTACAACATACAGAATAAAAAGTTGTTATTGTGCACCATCAACTACCCTCAACCATTGTTGTATGAGTGGAATTTTCATAACTTCTGGAAAAATTGTCAGATCTATAAATACTACTAACTTTGCTATGAGACAAAATCCTATTGTAAGAGCATAGTAAAAAAGTAAAGATTAAAAGTTATGTTAAAGGCAACTTAATTCATGCCCTCCCTGGAGGTGCAATGGGTTAGAGCACAGCACTATGTAGCTATCAGAGCCATTGCAGCATGAGTTCGATCCCCAGCCAGGGAGCTGACCCACAGGGCACAGCAGACCTCTCCTGTCTCCCCGCTGCTCCCCTCAGCAGTATGTTTCAGTCCATCTCCCTTTCTGCTCCCCACTCTGTCTCTGGTGAATCCTCTCACCTCTCTCTCACATCATCCCAGTTCTTCTACGCAAAAAGAAAAAATAAAGCAATCTTTTAAAAAATGGTTTATTGTTCATATTACTAAAGCAAGAACATTTCAAGGAAAACAGAAAAGTGGTTGTTTTCTATCCGAATAAAATACACTGTCTTTCTTAACTGGATATTGGTAGAATAATAAAACCAAAAGAGGTCCACCTCTGAAGTGTTCTGTGTGCTCAATGTTTATACCAATTTCTCTTGCTTTTCTTCTGAGGGAGAGTGAAGGAATTAAGAGGTAGAAGTTGGTTTGTTTTCATTTTAAAAACAATTTTAAATCCTAGTGAAATAATAAATTCACAACTGAGGCCAGGTGCTAAATTGTACCGTGAGCCAAACATAAACAGGACAAATTTACTTTAAAATAATTTGTATTTGCTGACTATAAATGAAGCAAGACTAGTGTTACTTATTGAACTGCTATTAAAAATGGATACATTATGCTGTCTCTGCTAGCTCAGCCTGGAGAGCATGAGACTCTTAAAATCAGAATCATTAAAATAAGTAAAATGTGATGGTCACAGACTGATTTTATATTCATTAGAAAGAATGAAAAGCAACTTTAAGCAGATTGTCTGAATGTGTCTTCACTCTACCAGTTACATAATCTTTACTAAATTACATAACCTCTCTTCCTCAGTTTTCTTTGTTTTAAAGATCAAAATACTTTAAAAATCATGCTTGCCATGGTTTTTACATATTCAATAAATGTTAGGGGGTTTTAAATTAATAAATATGTTGTGAAAAATCACTGAAAGTTCATTTAAATATTTACCTTTTGTTTTCAAGATATTCAAAATACGTACCGGCATCTCTATGTAGGGCTAGACTTTGAGATCAAAAAGAATATAAGCGAAAAAAAAAATAGTTTTTTACAGATGACTGAATCCTGAAGTAAACAGATGTTTTTGATAACCACAGAGGCACTTTTATTACTAACTATTACTAACAGACAGAAATTAAACATGTTGTATCACTTTTAAAAAAAATTAACCCAATATTTGAAAACATTATATTAACTGCATTTTTTATATTATTGCCTATCTCTTCTCATTATTTTTTTTTACCAAAATATCAATCATTCTGTAACTTTTAAATCCATATTTTGCCTTAAAATACACAGGTTCATGTAAACGTTAACCTCCTTACTAGATTGTTAGCTTCTTAAAGTTAAGGATAATGTCTTATTTATCTATAGACATCAGAACATTTGCTGAATTGGTTCTTTAAAGTATTTTCACTGCAACATAATTATAAATGTTATACACATGATAGCTTAAAGTAATTATATCCGTATATATATATATATATATAAGTATGTTTATTTCTTTGTTTCTACTTTTGGACTGTGGAGATGGAAAGAGGAGACGATTTTTATTCTCCTAGAGTCTTTTTTACTTCTGAAATTTCTATATCTTTTATGAACTTTCCCAGATAGTAATGAATACTGATTTTAAAAAAATATGTATTTTAATTATGCTAAATATTTTTAGAAACAGATTTGGGTATGCCATTTAATGTTTTAAATCAATTAAGGGAAAAACAGAACTGTTTTTAGATTTGCATTTTTGGTTAATTTTTTTTAAGATTTATTTATTTTTGCATACAAGAGCTGGGATACAGGCCAGAGGTGCGGGGGTGAGAGGATTCACCAAAGACAGAGTGGGGAGCAGAACAAGACAGATGTGCTGAAATACACTGCTGACAGGGGATCAGTGGGTGGGTCAGAAGAGGTCTGCCACGCCACATGGGTCACCTCCCTGGCTGGGGATTGAACTCGTGCTAAAGTGCTACGTACAGCTTCATAGTGCTGTGCTTTAACCCACTCTGCCACCAGGGAGGGCCCTTTGGTTAACTTTTCATAGACTTTATTTTAAAATTATTTTAGTATCAACAAAGTATACTTGCTAGATCCTTCTGAGCAAAGAAAGAAAATTGTCTCTTTAATGGTGGATATAAGAAGATATAAGAAAGGGAAAAAAGACAGTTATTGTTCTTTATTCATTTAATCTTTAAATATGACTACATCTTTAAAGACATTCTTATATAAACACCTTAGCAGAAGAATTATCATTGTTCACAGTACTTAAGGTTCCAGGATTGATGCCAGATGACTAGCTGTCTACTGTCCAGGATCCTTTGGCTCAGCCTTACAGGCACTGTCCTTCAATTCACCGTCAATGGTAATTAGTGTCCAGAAAGAACCAAAGGTTTGTGCGTGTGTTGGGGGGGTAGGAGGGGAGTATGTGGGTGGCAGTGAAATAAGGAGTACAACAGACTTACCCCAGTGAAGCAACAATTTAACTGTTGAAAATTATTTCAAAACAAAACAATCATTCAAAGTCTTTGTGGTTTATCCCCACAACAAATGGAGGTACTTCCATTTAAAAAGAAACGTTAACAATCTTGGTAAGAACAGTACTTGTGGCACTTGAGCCTCAACCCAGCCCATTACATTACCTCCCCTCTCACCGCACTGGTACAGAAGGTCCAACACCAGCATGTGTCCTCAGGAATGTGGGGTTTCCCCATAACTTGAGTTTGGGGCTACCGTTTCACCCCAGAGGGGTAGCCTTCTGGTGTTTCTGACCCTCCCTCTCCTTCTTTTGCCCTCTTGATGCATGTTATAGGAGCTCTAGTCCAGGAAAGCCCAAGTCTCCCTTTCCAAACAGCCCCCACACCGGGCAAACGTAGAGAACACCGAGGCCCAATCACTCTGTCCAATTCACTATGGGAAAGACACCCACACCAGGAGAGGCCAACCCAGAGCAAAGGCTGATGCTGCACCCCAAGTGCCCACCTCCTGAGCAGAATTCACGCTGGGAAACAGTCTCTGCTCTGAGTGCAGTGGTGCAGGTGCCACCCAGGGGAAGCCACACAAAGAGCAAAGTGCTCCCAAGACCCACCTGTGGAGGCCGGCGCTATTTGGAAGGAGACGAGAACTTAATGCCCGGTGGTGGTGTTGAAATAGTACAGATCTCGCTCAATGAAGAGCATGAAAAGGAGGGTAACCGCACTATGAAGCTGTCGCAGCCACTTCCACATGAGCTCCATCCCTAGCCAGAGGTGTGACCCACATGGCACAGCAACCTCTCCTGACCAGCCCGCTGCTCCCGGCAGCAGTATGTTCCAGTCAATCCACCTGTTCTGCTCCCCTCTCTGTCTCTACGAAATGTTCTTCCCCAGCCCAACTTCACCTCTGGCCTGTACCCCAGGTCTGTATATATAAATAAATAAACCTTAAAAAAAAAAAAAGAAAAAGAAACCAGGGAAAAAGTCGGCCAGAAGGAGCCCTCTTTGGGATCACGTGAACATGAGGGTCAGGAGGACACACAGTATACTCGGCTGCAGCCACTTCAGGAGCAGTGGGAGCAGGATGTGGGGCGGGTGGAAGCATTCTGCAGGCTTCACGCAGACCCATCAACAAAGCACACTTCCCAGGAGCAAGGAGATTAAATACAGCCTGTCAACAAACACGAAAACAACAGCTGCTCTGAGCCCCAGGGCAACCAAGGAAGCAAGACTTTAAATCAATATTACAAATACCCCTAGCAGGCTGGAAGTGTGTGTGTACCTGCCCATGACCATACCCACATGGAAGCAGTTGGAGCAGGAAGCCCCACACTGACATACCCTGACTGAAAGTGTGTGCAACAAGTAAACACTGACCTGTGACTGCAGTCTCCAAGTTATAGTCAGTGACAAAGAAAAAAAAAAAGGCTAAGGGGGTTAAGCACAACTATAAACAATCAATGGTTTAAACTAACCCAGGTTAACCCCAAGATAATGAAGATAAATGGAAACATGAGAAGGAACATTGGCAGCATCATCACTGATGGTAAATAGGCGGCAGAACCTGGTTAGCCCACTCACTACACAGAAAAGCACACAACATATTAATATGTGTAAGGGAGAGGTTTTTCAAAATAAGTAAAAGTCAAGTTAACAACAAACATAATGAGACATGGAAAGAACTGGGAACTTACGACCCCCATAAATGGGGGTAATAGAAGGTCATAGATGATACCACTAATAAGATTCTGGTGATGTACTTAACTAAGATGTCAAAGCACCTATTGTATATATTTGTATATAAAAGAACTGAAGGAAACCATGCTTAAAGGAGAACAGTACAATGATGTTATCTCATCAAATGGGGAATATTAACTACAAGATATTTTTTTAAGAAATTAAATGATAGGCCCTCCCTGGTGGCGCAGCGGGTTAAAGCACAGCACAAGAAGCTGAAGCCACTGCAGCATGAGTTTGATCCCCGCCCCGTAGGTGACCCACACGGCACGGCAGACCTCTCCTGACCCGCCCGCTGCTCCCCTCAGCAGTGTACTTCGTCCATCTGCCTGTTCCACTCCCCACTCTGTCTCTGGTGAATCCTCTCACCACCCTGCACCTCTGGCCTGTACCCCAGTTCTGTATGCACAAATAAATAAATCTTAAAAAGAATTGATAGTTTGATTTCTCATCAGCAGTATGACAAATGAGAAAGACAACACATTCAAAGTGCTAGAAGTAAGAACCATCAGTGAATGGCCCTGTATTCAGCAAAATTATCTTTCAGAAATAGAGGTGAAACACTTTAGATAAAAACTTTTGGCCAGCAGATCTTTTGTAGGGGAGCTATCAGAGGAAGATATGAGGGTGAAAGCATGTGATATTAGACAGTATTAAAAACCCATGCCAGGAAATTAAAGAGCGCTAAGGTAAAGGTGATTATGTAGATGATTATAAAAGATAGCATAATTACAGATAGCTTCTCTTGAGTGTTTAAAAAGCAAGCACATAGAAGAATATGCATATAATTGTTTTTGCTGCACCCATATTGAAATGTAAACTATTTCACAATGTTGTCACAAACTAGGCAGGTAGAAACAAAGTTGTACTGGAATAATAAAATTGTAATTACAATACAAAGTTTTAAGATGTGAAAAAGTAATTCAAATGTATGGGATGGAATAAAGGAATGGAATAAAAGGACTGAGAAAGGGAGGCCTTAAGAAGACATATTATGTAGCTGCCAAAGAACAAGAGAGATTAGAAGAATTGTAAATTCCTGTTCTCTAATCTTCTTTTGAGATACTTCTTGCAATTGCTTCTGACTAGGAACCAGTACCATTTGCTTGCTCAAAAAAAGGCTACTTTAAAGGACAAAAGGGCAGGATTTAGAGAAGGACAAAGGGCTTGTGTGTGGTGGAAGTGTGGGTGTGTGCTGAGGGAGAGAGCATAGGAGTTGAAAATAAGCCTTTTGATTCATTAGGTATATAATCTTACCAGGTGGTAGGGTTAAATAATGAAAATGTTTTTCTGGGTTGAATATTTTCAATTAGTTGAAAAAGCAAAACTCTTTATTAGTGATTTTCACAAATGATTTCCCTGGTATGGAGTAACTGGGATTTTCACTACTGTTTGGTTACACTTTGCCTGATTTCTTTCTTTTTATGCATACAGAACTGGGAGACAGGGGTTTGGGGGGGGGTAAGAGGGGGGGTGAGAGGAATCAGCAGAGACAGTGGGGAGCAGAACAGGCAGAGACTGAAATACACTGCTGAGGGGAGCAGCGGGCGGGTCAGGAGAGGTCTGCTGGGCCATGTGGGTTAGCTCCCTGGCAGGAATCAAACTCAGTGCTGCAATGGCTGCAGTAGCATCATGGTGCTGTGCTTTAACCTGTTACTCCACAGGAAGGGCCCCACACCTTGACTGATTTCAGTACGGAAGCATTAACTACCCACAGGAAGTCTCTCCATGCCGTGACCACAAAGTTTTCAGTCTTATATAACAATTTAGGTTTTAGCTTAAGGAATCCTGAACTCATACTTTATTTCTAAGCCATAGAGAACATTTAAAGTACTGAATGTTAAAATGGAAATATTACCTAACTGATAGGCATCATAATTGTGAAAGCAACCCCCCAGAGAATTCAACCTTGGTTCTTCTTTATAATATCTATAGAAATAGATATATAAAATCTACATGTGTTATATATCATATATGTAGTATACAATGATGCATATTACAATATATGCAATGTACTATCATAATATATGTGATACATAACACAATATAGGTGTTATATATCTGCATAATTGAATATATAGATGATATATTTAAATATATAGATATATATCTACTTAGCTATATAGTACATATTTAACTATATATTCCATATCAATACATGTCAATTAAACAGTACCTTATTAAATATATATTAATATATATTCCATATCTCTATTTGAAGAAAGTCTTGACTCATTGTAATATACCTGTCTCATAGGATTATTTTGGGGATTTTGTTGTTAATTTTTTTCCATATATTGTTATAGTCTCCAATGATCTGCCAATGAATCATCACCCATGAATCACCACCATAATCCTTTGTGTTTATCCCTCCCTTGTTTTGACCCCCAACCACCCTACTCCTTTTGTACTACACCTCAGTCCTCAAGGTTACTTTGAATTTTATTTTATTTTTTAAAAATATTTATTTTATGAATACAAGAACTGGGGTATAGTTCAGAGGTGGAGACAGGTGAGAGGATTCACCAGATATAGTGTCAGAGTAGGACAGGCAGATCTACTGGCATACATTGTTGAAGGGGAGGCCCCCAAGATTATTTTGAATTTTAAATAGGATAATATAGAAAACAAGTATACTAGATATTTCAGATGATGTTATCTTAAGCTTCACATATTAGTAGAGAGGATACACAGAGCATAGGGATTTGGCTAGAACAGAGGTCATTTTAGTAGACAATTAGAAAGTAAGCTGAATTAGATATAGTCATTAAAAAGACCAGCAGTACATGTACTAGTTAGTCATGTAATCAAACTGTATCAACTAGATCATTCCTTGGTTTTAGTTTATATTGGTTTTATTAATAACAAGCTTTCCTCTCATGGTAATAAGATACTCTACATCTTACCAGCTAAACTATAGTAGTGGGGTAAAAGAGTGTCTCTTTCAGTAGTTACTGCAGAAGTCTTAGAGCTTTTGTTGAGCTATCAGATTATCTGCTCATTCCTTAAAAATTATTAGCCCAAGAAAATGAAATGGTCAAGTCTGGAACTAGGGAGCTTTCACTAAGAGTGAGTGGGGTAGTTTCCCCAAAGTTAAATCAAGGTGTTATTATTGGAACAAGGCAGAATAAAAACAGACAGGTTAAAAACAGCAGTAAAACAATATATAATAGTTACTGGACATGAGAAATAGTTGAAAGTGAATCTTAATTTGTTACCCTTCAGTAAAAACTTGTTTATATTCTTGCTTCTATTCTTTTTTAAGTGAGCAGAGGTTCACAGATTGCTGCTTAAGTGAAGATGTTGCATAGAAAACACCTTACTTCAACTTCTCTATAATTATATTGTCATAACACTTGAGGAAAAATACAACTGAATTTAATTATCATGAGAAAGATGATCACTAAGGTATTAATTATCTCAGGGAGCATGGAATAACAGAAGTAAAAATCACAAGACATAAATTCTACAAAAACATAGCAATATAGTTACTATATATTAAGTGATTATTGTACATATTCTAAAAACTTTTACCTGCTTCCTTATTATCACAACACTCTGAGATAGGTATTATTAGATTCGTTTTATATATGGGAAAACTGAGGGTCAGTGATTTGCTCTATGTAAGTGACAGAGGAGGATTTAAATATGTCTCATTTGCTGACAAGGCCTTTGTTGTTGTTAATAAGCTGTATGATTAGCCTCTTACTCTAAAATAAGTTATAATTTTCTTTAAGAATACTTTTAAAATTTCTATGATCACTTAAGGGTTCACCTTAAATTTCTCATCATTAATTTTTCCTCTTTTAAGAATGATTTTGAGCTAATTATAACACCCCTTAATTTTTATGTGACTTTACTCATGAACTGGGATACAGGCCAGAGGTACAGGGATGGTGAATAGCTTCACCAGAGACAGAGTGGGGACCAGAACAGGCAGATCGACAAAGTACACTGCTGAGGGGAGCAGAGGGCGGGTCAGGAGAGGTCTGCCGCGCCATGTGGGTCACCTCTGGGGCGGGGATCGAACTTGCACTGAATGGCTGCGGCTGGCCGTTAGGGCTGCGCTTTTACTTGCTGTGCCACCTGGGAGGCCCAATAATTGTTTTTATACAAATCACAGATCTACTCCACCCTCACCATGTCTATCGCCACTTCTATCTACCTCCTGGAAATGTGTTTAGGGAGAGTTCCTGGACACAGAAAACACTAACGAGGTTGACTGTGTCTCACCAATGCAAGGATGTTCCAATGTGTCTCTCCCTAAGGGTTCTTTGAACCCTTTCTACTGCATTGCTACATATCTTTGATGTTTCCTCACAAATAACCTCACTTGTGAGGATATGCCACTTTTAGCCATTCTTCTGGTGAATTTATTCTCTTTCTCGTCTTTAGATTTTTCAGATTAAGAAGTGATACAGTAAGTGGCATAATTTGAATAATTATTGGCTCAGGTTGTCGGCTATCTCTAATTTTGTGTATGCTTGGTATTTTCATATTAAAAACAAAAAGTAGGGCCCACCCTGGTGGCGCAGCGGGTTAAAGCACAGCACTAAGAAACTAAAGCCACTTCAGCAAGAGTTCAATCCTCGCCCTGCCCTTCCCGGTCCCGCCCCGCCCCACCCCAGAGGTGACCCACATGGCGCTGCAGACCTCTCCTGACCTGCCTGCTGCTCCCTTCAGCAGTGTACTTTGTCGATCTGCCTGTTCTGCTCCCCAGTCTGTCTCTGGTGAAGCTTCTCACCACCCCTGTACCTCTGGCCTGTACCCCAGTTCTGTATGCATAAATAAATAAATCTTTTTAAAAAATTAAAATAAAAAGCCAGAAGCAACAGTTTGCAGCAGCCACAACTTGCTCATACCAGGCATTCCTGGGTCTCCCACATCCACGTTTAACCCCAGCTCCACTTACCAGCATCTCAGATGAACGTGATCCACTGCCTCCCTATGAGGAAATAGCTCCTAGGAGCTATTTCTCTTTTGATTTGGGTATTGCAGCATCTCCTTTTTTCCCTGAAAAACCCCACAGGTGGTTTGTAAAAGAATTTGAAGTAAATCTTGAACGAGAGCCATGTGAGATTAGGGTATTTTCTTTGTACTGCAACCACAAAAACACTGAAAAAAAAAAGTCATAGAAAGTTTCGGTAACAACAGAAAGCCCCAAATTAAAATGAACACATATATTAAAGGAAACTGGAAAGAGAAAAATAGAAAAAGAAACTTTAATTTTTTAAAAAAGAAAAAAAGAAAGGAAAAATAGACCAGAAATGTTATCAGCAATGCTAGATATTAGAGGAGTAAAGAGATGAGAAACCTAAGGAATTACAAACCACCATGAACTCTTCATGCCCTATCCTTAGGAAAATAAAGGCTTAAGTTCAGGTGAGAACAAGAGTTAAATTTTTTTTCTTTAATACATGGGACAAATATAATACTAATAATATAATAATAATCATGGAACAAATAAAAGTATAAAAAGTTGATAAATGTAAAGTTGACCCAATCACAGCTCATCAGAGAAAACTATTTTAGAGATTAAAATTTTATTTTTTTAAGATATTTATTTATGCATGCCTGCATGCAAGAGCCAGGTATTATAGGCGAGAAGTGTGGAAAGGGTTGAGAGGATTCACCAGAGACAAGAGTGCAGAGCAGAACTGGCAGAATGTCCAACACTGCTGAGGGGAGCAGTGGGTGGGTCAGGAAAGGTCTATTGGGCCCTGTGGGTCAGCATCTTGGCAGAGGATCAAACTCATGCTGCAAATAAATTATAACTCAAGTAACATAATCATTGTCAAAAGGGATCACATAAAACCATTTTATGAATTAGAAAACTGAAAACAGAAAAGTGAAGTAATTTGGTAAAGATCACTCAATACAAGTAAGGTGCTGGAGCCTGAATTTGCAGTCCTAACTATTTCTGCAGCACTTTGTTTTCCCCAGTCTTTATGATAGAAAAAAATCCAAAGGTAATTTTCAAACTATATGTAAGTATAACTCAAAAATAATTCTGACTTAAACATACAACATAGATGCCCCATTGAGCCCCATTTTTCTAACACTTCCTCAGTGACACCAGGCTCTGTACAAATTCCTTTATATGGTAAAAGACCACCATATGGCCCAACGGGTTTAAAACACAGCACTACAAAGCTGTCCACAGCCATTGCAGCACGAGTTCAATCCCTGGACAGGGAGGTGACTCATGTGCTCCCCTCAGCAGTGTACTTCATCATTCTGCTCCCCACTCTGTCTCTGCTGAATCCTCTCAGCCTCTGCACCTTTGGCCTGTCCCCAGTTTTGTATGTATGAATGAGTAAACCTTTAAAAAAAAAAAATAAAAGACCACCATAAAGTGATGTTGAAAGCATATTGTCTGATGATTGCAAATAAAATTTATTTTTTAATTCTCTTCTCTTTAGTATGTATTTTAAACTGTGTATGTAGAGTAGAATAAGGTAGTTTTAGATGAAAAATATTTTTATTACTTTATTCATGACTGAAATGATCCAGCTTTGGTTTCAATTAATGTGTTTGAATCACTTGTTTGAGCTGTGCCTCAAAACTTTCTCAAATTCATGCACTCTTTTACATGGTGCTTTTTTTCCCCTCCTTATTTAAGCTAACTAAATTTCCTTTGGCCTCAACTGCCTACTTAATGGTATTTAATTTTTGTCATCATGTGACACCCTACACCTAGACTTATTTTTTATATAAGAATATTTCTCCATGTTGGATCTACTATGAACAAGTTGGTGTCCCACAGATCGTACTGATTTGAAGTGTGACGAATCCTAAAAGAAATTAAGTTTAATAAGTAATAATTTACAAACTCTGTCACCTAAATGACAGCTTTTGTTTTCTGACTTTATTAGGATCTAGTAAAGAGGACTAACAATGATTATTTTAATAAAGGCAATGTAGCTAATTTAAGAATTGTTAACTAGGAAGTAAAGAACAAAAGGCAAAGAATAAAAAGCAGTGGTTTTCAAATGATGGTTACCAAACCAGCGTCCTAAGCATTACCTGGAAGCTTGTTTGAAATACAAATGCTGGGGCCCTCCCTGGTGGCTCAGCGAATTAGCACTGCAAACACAGCACTGCAAACCAGCCACAGTATTCAGTGCAAGTCTGATCCCCATCCCCGGTGGCGACCCGCATGGGTGGCAGACCTCTCCTGACCCGCCCAATGCTCCCCCTCAGCAGTGTACTTCATCAGTCGGCCTGTTCTGCTCCCAACTCTGTCTCTGGTGAAGCCTCTTGCTGCCCCTGAGCCTCTGGCCTGTACCCCAGTTCTGTTTGCATAAATAAATCTTTTAAAAAAGAACAAAAAAACAGTGCACAAAAAGTATGCTAAAGAACCAGTTATGACAATGAGTAGAAGTAGAAAGGTGAGGTTACTAAAACAGAAAATTGGGGAGGTGGGGGGAGAGGCCTTGTGTAGCTGAAACTCATTCTTAGAAGAATCTACTGCTCATGACTCTCACAAGACATCTAAGGAAGAGGCACCCATGTCTCAGATCTGGGGTCTCAAGAAGGCTTGTGGAGACTGGTTTTGCAAGTATTGGAAAACCTCTAAATTTAAATCAATGGCTGCTTCTGAAAGGAACTGCCACCATGAAGAACTGTTGCAAGGTTAAGAAGAACAGGATCAAAATAGCCACCAGAAGAACAAATTCCTTTCTTTCTTCTCAAGCTGTACAGTATCTATCTATTGGCAGAACCTAACAGGGAATGTTTGCAAAATCCCAAAGGACAGGTTTGAAGCTGAGGGACAGTAACTTAACAACTGGCATGAAGACCTTAATTGTAATAAGGCTGGAATGTAATAGAAATAACAAATATTCTGGGGTTGCATGATTGAGCATGCATAAATATGTTCTAGGATACTTACTTTTCAGTTGAGTTTTGGGTTAGTTATACAAAATTGTTCCTATTTGAATCTCCTGATGAGATTTTTTTTTTCATTTTTTTAAAGATTTATTACGCATACAGATCTGGGGTACAGACCAGAGGTGCAGGGGCAGTGAGAGGATTCACCATAGATAAAGTGGGGAGCAGAAAAGGCAGATCGACGAAGTATACTGCTGAGGGGAGCATTGTGCAGGTCAGAAGAGGCCTGCTGCACCATGTGGGTCACCTCAGGGGCGGGGATCGAACTCATACTAAAGTGGCTTTAGCTTCTAGTGCTGTTCTTTAGTCTGCTGCACCACCAGGGAGGGCCCCTGATGAGATTCTTTAGGAACACTCAGGACATTTGTGAAACTTGGACAGAAAGTTATGCTAGGGTTTGCACTGCAATCTTCTTAGCTGAGGTAAGCCCATACGATCACAGCAGTAACAGGTAAGGATTGCTCAACAACACACCAAAACATGTTCTAGACAGCTGTGGCTAGGCTCCTTGAAGTCTTAGAGTCAAAGGAAAAGATTAAAAAGAAGCTTAATTGCCTGGACAGAGTAGTCTGGAGCACAGCCCCAAACCAGGAAGCTGGCAGAGAAAGGTTGTTCTAAAGTCATGGCAACCGATAAGACTAAGGCAGACATCTTCATTTAAGCAGCTGTCTTTGTTGTAAAGCCAATAAACTAGAAAATGAATGGAAATTAATCTGCTCCTTCCTTCCTCTTGTAAATCAGTGGTTGGTAATTGGGGGTTGCTGGAGTTCAGGGCAGCACACCCCAAGATGTGCTAATGTAGCTTATTGACTATTTTGAATTAAAGTTATTTTGAGAAGTTTAGCCAGTGCAAGAAAATAAATCATCTTGGTGATAGGTACCCTCCTGCACCAGCATCCTCCTCACCAAAGACAAGGAATTCAGGGTCTTGTTGGCCTATATAAATAAACTCTTTTAGTCCCTCACTAAATTTAGGTTCAAACCTGAAGGAGTTTCAACATTGTGTCACAAGTGGGTTTTTTTTGTTTTGTTTTGTTTTGTTTTTTTGCAATTTACCTCTTTTGGTCACCTAAGGTTCCCATACCCATGAACCTCTGCGTACAAAATTAAATTTGTTCTTTCCTGTTGACTTGCCTTGTGTGAATGTAATTATTAAACCAGCCAAAAGAACCCAGGATTTAGGAAGAAATTTCTACCTCTCTAACAAGACCCAGTCAGTATTTATTGGAGAGAAATCTATTTATCAGTGTTTTCTGTATTTCCAAAAGGTGGGTACAGATACAGCTATTTTACATGTTAATCAGAAGGGATAACCCAAAGTATTTATTGGTCATCAAAAGTATGCCCAGTACTTTGGGGGGGGGGGGACTTAAAGAAGGCCTTCACCTATTTCAAATTTTATGTTTATGT
This sequence comes from Condylura cristata, assembly GCF_000260355.1. Lineage (NCBI taxonomy): Eukaryota > Metazoa > Chordata > Mammalia > Eulipotyphla > Talpidae > Condylura > Condylura cristata. The sequence goes on from NW_004567122.1 coordinate 5,578,969, forward strand.
TTTGTCTTTTTTTTTTTAAAGGATATTGAAGACATACAAAACCACCGTGGAGAGCCTAATGGAGATGACTATAGAAAGATGGGAACACTCTTTGGTGAACTGAATAAAAACCTCCTCAACATGGGCTTCACACGGATGTATTTTGGAGAAAGAATTGTGGAACCAGTCATAGTCCTCTTCTTTTGGCTTATGCTGTGGTTCCTTGGCCTGCAGGCCCTCGGGCTAGTTGCTGTTCTCTGCCTAGTCATTATTTATGTGCAACAGTAAAATCAGGCCAGACGAACTGCTGACATTTGGTTGCCATAGGTGTAATTGGTGAAGTTCTATATTTCACTACATGAAAGCCGAAAAGTTTGCCTTGTTTCAAATTGTGTGCTGTTTTGTAATTAAATTTTTAAGTGGATGTTGTTTAAAATTTAACTCAATTATTGATTTTAATAGGGTTTAATATACATTTTGTAGCTTACTCAAAACTCTTGTTTTACTCCTGTGATCTGTGCCCACTTTTAAAGCCCCCTAATTCCAAGGCCAAGGTTTAAGTAACGCCAACAGTACCAACAGTGAGCAGGAAAAATAACAAGATATGGATTTCAAATTGGACACTATTGGGCTTGCAAATAGGTCTAATGAAACATTTTAGAAGAAAAAGAATGAAATGGGGATCTAAAAATAAATTTTAATTCAAGAACCCACTAAATAATCCAGTATAATTTGGGGAATATTTGGATTTCTATTGTTCCTGCTCACTTCAAACAGTGTAAATGATACTGCTCTATATTACCTTAATATTTTGAGGAAATAAGGTGACACATTTTTCAAAAGAAAAAAGAATACATACATACATATATATATATATATATATATATATATATATATATATATATAACTGCGGAGGAAACTTCCCAGGTTAAATGTAACATTTTTATAATGTAACACTTGGGCCTGGAATCAATTGAGCATATTATTTGAAGTTTTAGACAATTCTGGTGCTAATTCTTTTTGTGAACTTTTGAAGTTTGATAAGCCAGTTTCATAGTTTGTTGCACCCTATCACAATGGTTTATTTCTTGTATCAAAGAAGTTGCATATTTTTTTCCTGAGGGACATAGATTTCTTTTTTCAGAAATTTACATTTTCTAGTTCTTTTATAACAATTCTAAGATTTGAAAAATTTATTTGTCTTGGCATGAGTTTTTGTCCTCAAAAATAGATTTGTATTGTGGCTGAAATACTTTACTATTCTTTTAAGAAAAGATGTGTTCATTTTCTTTAATATCTGTATTGGAAGTAAAGTATTACTATATGAAACCAAATGCTTGGAACTTATCAGCCAATTGTAACAATATTCCTCTAAGGCTAAAACCACTTCAGTAGTTGGTCAGCCATGTTACTATGTCTTAATTCAGCACTTTGGGGTTTTATATTAAAATAGGCCTTCCTTTAAATACACTTTTAAAATGGAAAATGGCACAGTGATTTTTTGGAATTTCTTGAAGAACTTAAAATTTTCACACATGTGTCTTACAGACTCTATCATAGACAAAGGAGAGGTGGCTAATATGCTCATATAGAATTACGGTCATAAAGGAGGTAAATGCAACAATGAGGCATGTTTATCTTTGGCAGAGAACTAACTACAGTGTGTCAGGCGATTACTATTCCACTTACTAAACATTTTCCCCAATTGCTCTTTGGAAAATGTGCTCTGTTTGTTCTCAGTGCCTTACATTCTATAGGCAAAAATTAACAGAAAAAAAATATTCACTCTATTAGAGCTCAAAAAATATTCACTTTAGAGTTTAGGCCAATAACCCTAAACAAAAATTCCAGCAAGAAGGCTCTAAAAAGTAAATTTGTAGAAATAGGTTAAAGCATAACCTAAAAAAAGACTGAAAAAAAAATACTGTACATGTGTTTTTATTGGATCTACAACATTTTTACAGTAACCTTTTTAAATTTGGCGGAAGGCTAGCTTACATGAAAAGGTGTCTTCACTTTTGTACAGTAGAATTGAGAGGTTTTTAATGTAAGTCATAAGGTTATAAATGAATATCTGCCTTAAATATTAAAAAGTGCATTCTTTCCTAATGCTTCAGGGAGTTTTAATTTCCCTTTCCAATATAAAAGAGATAAAGCGTGAGTGGTCACAGCTCTGACCCCACCAGTTCCTAATGTGGAGAATATTTTAAAATAAATTTAAATAGTATTTAGTGTACTGTCAGAGACATGCAGCTGTTTTTAAGAGGGTATATGTTAAATCATATAAGGAAGTCAGGTATTTTGCTGCTATTTTTCCTGCACATATTATTACACAGAGCAATATACCACCAAACTTTTTGCTTTGATAGGAAAAAAACAAGTTTTGCTTATTTGATGGGAATAAAATATTGTCATTTATAAAATATGTTAAAATATAGATTATATTGATAACCTGAAATGAAAAGAAACCGTTTTTTTTTGTTTTGTTTTGTTTTTGTTTTTGCCTCGCGGATAAGAAATTAGACCGAACATTATTCTGAACCACTTGAGACTCAGCTACAATACAATTTTAGAATTTGTTATTGCTGATAAATAAAGATATAGAAGTCACAGTGCTAAGGTTATTAGAGTATTATGACTCATACTCCAGCCCTCGGCCGAAAGGAGAAAGTCAAGAGCAATGAATAAACAGTATAGATGAATAAGTCCATTTCCTAACAGTAAAAACAGAATTTTTCATAGAATCCAGTCCTCAGACGTTTAGCTAACATCCCCTTCCTGCCACCAGTCCTGTGCTGGAGCCAGCCTGCACTGGCCTAGACCAGCAGCTCGGTACACTTTCCCCCACTCTGTCTTCAATGACATCAAGTTGGATGCCTGCAATGGGCTCTCGCAGAAGTTTTACAACATGAAACCTCGCAAGTCAGGGCTGTCTTCTGTGAGTACGTTAGCACACCGGAGTAGTGGCCACTCTAGAAACCCCCATACTGTTTGTTCTTCTCCTATATATATAAAAGAAAGCACCTTGAGGCAAATCCCCATGGTCCGATCCAGAAGTGCATTTGGATCTCTTGCATGTGGAAATTCCGACTACAGTCATCATCTGACTGACATCTATGTGATCATATGCTTTGATCATAGAAAATCTCTCGGTTGTCACTGAGATGCACATCATTAAAGGCTACCATTACAGGTGATCAGGAAATGGGCAACAGTTACACAGTGAGGCAGAGGAAACTGCAATATATGTGAAGGTCTGCTGTAAGCAGCAAGCCCCGAATAGTCAGAGGTAGGTTTTAAGTGATCAAGGGCTGTTTGTTTGTAGATTATATTTTAACAGTTAATTTTATAAATTTTTCTTGATTCCAGAATATTTAAAATGCGTTTGTTACAACTCATGACTTTATAAGGTGAAACAAAAGAAAAATTCCAGTAAGACTTCTTATCTGCTAGTACTTCTGTTAATAGGCTTGGCCGAGGTGAATGAGAACTAAAACACAAAGTTAAACTAAAACACAAGTGAACAGAATTCTTGATAGACTTAGGGTGTTTGGAAATTCCTATTTTTCTGCCCAAACCTTACTCTTGGTGTTCTCTGAGGTTCCTCTCCTGCAGTGTGTTTTCTTACTGCTTTACACGCACGTCAGCACTGCCACGGCCCACTTATTTACATTTCATACTGATAACCTTCCAGTCTGTATCTCAGTTCGGAGAACCAAACAGACTAGAAGATCCACTTATTCAATTGCTTCTCCAACATTTGTACATCAAATTAGAATGTCAAATATCCAACAACTGGAGCAGCGTCTCCAGGGACTTTTCTTCCTGTTTCCCATCTCAGTAAATGCCAGGATCCTCTCCTACATTACCCACATACGACCAATCGCCAAGAGTCATCTAGCTCACTCCCTAGAGTGTGGTGCTTCTGTTTCTTTCTAATCCCAGTATCACTATCTTAACTCGATATCACCAAGATCTTTCCTAGTCTGCTATCTCAGAATCCCATGTGGTCGGCCGCCCTTCATGTTACTTTATAGACAGGATACTCTGATCTCCTCAACCAACATGTTTTCAGTGACTTCCTGTTGCCATTATGACAGTCTTTACTCCTTATCACATTGAACAGACTCATCATGAACTGGCTTTTGCACACTTCCTCTTCTGTGTTACCACCTCCCTCTCCAAGACTCAGATTCAATGTCGTTTTTTCAGTCCTTGAAAGAAACATGCTTCTGTCTTCCAAAACTCTACATGTGCTTTATCTTTTCTCTTTAACTCCTCCCATCAAGCTGACCAACATCTCCATAGTACTGAAGCCTCAATTTAGACAGCATGTCACCCAGGAAAATTTCTCTCCTGCCTGACATCCGTTTTGGTATCTCTTTGTGTCTTTGGAGAACACTGACTTTTGCAGTCGGCATTTAACATTCTACATTGTTATAGTTCATTTGTCAGCTTCTTCCACCAGACAGCATGCTCCACAAGGGCAGAGATCATGTCAACTTTGTTCAGAATTGTATTCCCTACCATGCCGGGTACATACATGCTTAGAATACTTGTCAAATGAATAAATAAGTTCCATTTATTCCTGCTTTCCCCATAGTAGTTAACAAAATCTAGTCATACTTCAGAACTCTTTGCCTCTAAAGATACAGTTACTGTGCATAAATAGAATCAATGATGTATGTACACGTTATTTATAGTTTGTTCACTTTTGGTGGAAAAACATTACTGTCTGCATATACAGTGTTACTACTACACACTCATGTTTTTTAGGAGACAATAAATTTTCAGTGTTGTGCTGGAGTGAATCACTATTTCTCCATAAAGGATATTTTAGAAAACGTGGTCACTGCTACTACCTAAATGTATCTTTTCAGTATTTTTCTGCAGACTAAATTTTAATTATTTTTCCATACTAAATTTTAATTTATTTTATTTATATATTTTTAAAGATTTATTTATTTATGCATACAAGTACTGGGATACAGGCCAGAAGCAGGGATGGGAGGATTCACCAGAGAGAGGAGGGAGCAGACCAGGCAGATCTAGTGAAATACACAGTTGGGGGGAACATCAGGCTGGTCAGGAGAGGTCTGCCATGCCATATGAGTCACCTCCCTGGCCGGGAAAAGACCTCGTGCTGTAGTGGCTCCAGGCAGCGTCACAGCACTGTGCTTTAACCCACTGTGCGACCAGGAGTTGTGAACAGGAATTCTCAAGCATTTTAGGCACCACAACCAATTCATGATTAGAATATCCTAAGAGCCAAGATTACACATGTTAAATAACATATACATAAAGGACTTTGGTATCTAATATAAAGTAATTTCTTTCACAAATCTGCATTCTAAGTCTTCTGACTTACATGGGGTTCTACTTAGCAGCCAACTGCTGCCAGCGCAGGTTTGGAAATTACCAAAGCAGCAACACACCAGCAAGTGAATACAGCTTGTCTGCTTTCCTCATGTTATCGCTAGGAACAGGACAACCTAGGGGCCGATGTGTGGCTTCCCAGGCAATACAAGATCAAGATGAAGATCAACCTCTGATAAAATTACAAGGGTAATAAAGGCATTGTTGTTGTTCTATTATTATTAAAGTTAAAAAAAAAAAATCAACTTCCACATCCAAACTACTTCTTCCTTCTGTGGCCTTGACTGGTTTGTAAGTTAGCACTACTGACTGAATTCTGCAGGAGCCTTTTAAGATCCAGAGTCTAATCATTCATATGCTTACTAGGTTTGAGTTATCTCTCAGCAGTTAAGATTTTGTCAATCAGTCTTCCAGCAACTTCCTTATTTGGGAATTTCCCTTGCTAGTTTTCTGAAACACCACAGAATACAGTGATATCATGAGACCAATGGCCTTTTTTCATTATTGATTCACTCCTGCCTTACAAGAGGCTAGATTATGTGAGGTTTTGGTAAGTGTATACTGTATAATATACTTACTAGTATCACAGGTTAAGTCACAATCTTAGTGATTTTTTAAGGGGGGGAAGGTAGGATACTTAAAATTCCATCACGTTTGAGAACATATGCCATCCACTAACTGCCCTTTTCTAAGGTGTCTTCCTGCTTCTATTACATCCCTGGATTTACATCTGTAATATTAAAAATATTCATAATTTTATTATTTAATGTATTTTCTGTTTTAAAAGACACAAAAGCACTCATGTAAATGTAACATACAATAAAAAGAAGAATTGCCTACATCAGGAAAACACACTCCTTAAATACTGGCTTGGAAAGATGAACTAAAATAAACTGGTCTTGCAGAAAACCATGGTGCTTCTTCATATAAGGTGAAGCAATTGTGTAATTGTGAAATCAGTGACTTTCAAAGGTTTTTAATTTGGTTTGCTTAAAGTGAAAATTTTTGCATTAATGGAATATCTGACAAATATAAATGATAAAATAAGAGCTGCTCTAGTTGAGCTGTAGGTTGAGTTCATTGAAGCAGAAGCTGAGATGAAATCAAGCTGGAGTGAGTGATAGGGAGCGCCTGAGATCCACACCAGCAAGGGAAGGAAATGAGCAGGACCAGGCAGGAGTTCTGCACTCCAGTGTCATTAAGAGCTCAGGAACTCCATGGGGCTCTCAGAATACATAAACTCATTGGTCAAGGGGGGTTTAAAAATTAGGGACCAAACCTTTAAGTCTGTTGTGCTGCCTTCTTCAATTATGAGATTCAGATCTTCAATAATGACAAAGCTTCAACTGACTGAACAGTGTTTGCCAAGTTCAACAAAAGCTTGAGGACGTTGGCAACAGGTGAACAAGTGATTGATAGCTCATAAACTGAAAGTCCATTACTTAAAACCAGAAATAGGAGAACCGTAAGAGTCCATGTATATGAACTGCTCAGGTGAACATTTAAGATAATCATTCCTGTGATGGGTCCCACAACATATCAGGACAAACGCTTATCAGTTCATATCTTGGCAGCTGAGCAGAGAAGTCTCCCCAGAACTCTGCTTTGTGTTTTCTGGCCCCATTCCCAAATTCCATAGCAGTTTCAATCATCAGACTTTGGGGCCATGTTAAAAACATGATTTTCTATGGTGGAACAGAACTTGAAAAGAAACCACCCTTCCCCCACCCCAACACACTATTGAACTGATTTATGACTTAGATATTTGGCCCTGATCATGACTTTCCCATTTATTTTTAGCACAAAAGGTCTCAGCAGTCAGAGTTGGTAATTCACTGGACGTTTGAAAAGAGCTTTCTCTAGTCTAGGCCCAGAATATTTGGGGGTCCCTTCACAGTAATTTCAGTTGCTATTTTTATCCCTTCGGAATCAACAAGATCAAGCAAGACAATCGCCCCAAGCAAATTACTAAAACTAAGGCAGTGTTTAGGCATGATTTCCCATTTTGGTCATAGGAAAATATTAGAACAATGTACAAACTATCAGATAAAAAGATCTCTTTATCTCAGACCTGAATTTAAGACTTTGTTCTTCCATTTATTAACTAAACAGTCTATACAAATCAGGCACACACACATCTTATTAAACTCCAAGACCTTCATCTATAAAATGGGGTAATGACTTGTCATTACTTAATTATTGCTTATCTTATAATAGTGCATTGCACATAGCAAACTTTCAATAAGTGCTAGTCATTATTAAATAAAAACATTCAAACATAACAGAGGGCATTCTTCATTATCCATGGAAAGCTCAAGAGTTATAAAGGCTATGATTATTGTTTGAACACCAAAAGATCAGATTTTTTGGTTGCTATAAAGGAATTCTATCACAATTCCTCATGATTGAAATCTTCGTGACTTCTATTCATTTCAACTACTAATGCTTCATGAACAAAAGGATGATAAAAATAAGAAGTAAAGAATAGAAAGAGTTGATAAATGAAATGTGCTGTGAACATCTATGCCATCTTTAATGAGTTGCTATGGGTGACACTGTGATTTAAAATACAAAATATATATTTGGTTATTGTCATTTCTAAAACAAACCTCATAAAAGGTTTTTCTTAAGTGACATGTGCAATAGTGTATTTTGTTATGTTCTCACCTAAGGATGAAGACTCTTCCAGAAGCCCCATCTTACCTCTGGGGAGAGGAGACTGGGGCTGGAGATTTAATCAGTCACCTAAGCCCAGTGAGTGATTCAATCATGCCTCTATAAATAATGAAATTTCTATGAAAACTCAAAAGGGCAGGTTCAGAGTGTCTAGGGTGTTGGAGTCCTAAAAGCCTGGGCGAGTTTTGTTATTGGAAGGGTGTGGGAGCCCAACATCCCTCTCCAAAGGCCTTGCTCCCCCCAAAGATACGTGTATGTATCTTTCATCTGGTTGTTCCTAAGTTCCTTTTATAGCTGGAGATCTAGTAAGTAAACTGTTCTCTGAGCTGCTCTAACATAGTACTCGAACCTGAGTAGTAAGATGGGAGCCTGGAATGTACAGCCAGTAGGTCAGAAGTACAAGTAACAGCATGGATTTGCAACTGGACTCTGAAGTGTGTGTGATCTGATGCTTCTTTGAGGCAAATGACTTTAGAATTCAGTTGAATTGGAGGTCACCCAACTGATGTACAAAAATTACTTGGTGGTGTGGAAACTGCACACCCACATGTTGGTCCTGGAACCCCAAATCGTACATTTTCTTTGCTTTTGTAAGCTTAAGTGCAGGTGATTTGGCTCTGATTTCTAAGTGAATTTCACACCAGTCTCTGGTCTATGTAAGGCTTTTAATAAGCACTAAAAATGTTTCACAAAAATAAACACAATCGTACACTAGTACTTTCACATAAAAAACACCCAACACATATCCATACTCATGGGTACAGACAGATAGTGTTAGCCAGCAAAGGTTATGAATATGTACAGTTCAAAAGAACATTGCTAATACTTAGGTCTTATCTTTTAATCTGTGTAAACGTGGTACAAGCATATTGTAAAAGTTCTTTATATTGGCAAATCTTCAATTACATTGCTCTATCCTGGGCCCCCTCTTTCATATTTTCTTTTTGTTCAAGTACTTCTCCATATTGAAAGTCCAAACTTCTGAAATCAGATGTTTATGGACACAAATGTTTTGCAATAAGCTGGCATACCTCTACTGCTATTTCCTAGTGCATTTCAAAACTGGTTCTCCCACATTTTCCTTAATTGTCAGTTTATACTTTCAGATATTTTTATAAGATACTCACTCATAGTTGATGTTGGCCAAATATAACTCTCCTCAAACATTTCTCTTTTTCCAAGTTGAAAGAAACATTTCTTGAGAGCTCCATGCCTGGCCACCTGATTATCACAAACACCTCCCTCTGGAATGGAAATTTCCCATGCTTTTGCCTCCCTTATGGAAAACCAAACTGATGAGACAGGCTTTTTTTTCCTACTAAGGTAGCTTCCAAGAGCTGTGGATTAACAAAGAAGACATTATTTTTATACTGTAGAAAGATTTAGACAGAAAAAGGCCTGAACTGTAATATTTGTTTTAAGTTACAGGTGTTTATTTTGACCAAAAAAGAAAAGAAATGGAAGTAGCTTGCTTCCAGACTTCAAACTAAACTGTAAGTCCATGATAATTAAAACAACATGGTCCTGGAATAAAAATAGCCACACTGAGCAAAAAAATAGAATTGAGAATCCAGAAGTAAATCCACACTTATATGAGCAGTCGATCCATGACAAAGAACCAAGAGTATACAATGGAGAAAGGGAAGTCTCTTTTAACAGTGTTGGAAAACTGGTGAGCTACAAGCAGAAAAATGAATCTAGACCACTCTCACAAATAACAATTAATTTAAAATGGATTAACGACTTGGTTTTAAGACTGGGAACCATAAAAATACAGAAGAAAACATAGGCAGAACACCACATGGCATAGATTTCAGCATGTCTTTGGGGACTCATCTCCAACAGGAAAAACAAAAGCAAAAATAAACAAGTGGAACTGACTCTACCATATTACAAAGCTTCTGCATAGTGAAAGAAACTATTATCGAAGTGAAAAGACACTTCTCAAAATGGGACAAACTATTTGTACATCACATACCTGACTACAAACAAAACCCATGATCTCCAAAGAATGCATGCAACTCAGTAAAAACAAAGAACCCAACTCAACAATGACATCAAGAGACAGACACTTCTCCAAAGACGACACACAGATGGTCAATGTTGTGAACATGATAAAAAGGATTAACACCATTTGTTTTCAGGGAAATGTAATTTAAAACCACAATAGATACCACCTCACACTGTGAATGGTTCATATCAAGAAGACCAGAAACAATAAGTGTTTGCAAGTACATGGAGAAAAAAGAAAGCTCTTACACTATTGGTGGGAGTGCAGAGTGGTCCGGCCACTATGGAAACTGTGTGGAGGGTCCTCAAATTACTAAAAATGGATCTACCATTTGACCCAGCAATTCCACTCCTAGGAATCCACACAAAGGACAAAAAACATTAATTTGAAAAGAAATGTGCATGCCTATGTTTACTGTAGCACTATTCAGAACAGCTTAGATATGGAAACAAACTAAATGCCCAAAAACAAATGAGTGGATCAAGAAGCCATGGTATGGGCCCTCCCTGGGGTGCAACTGGTTAAAAGCACAGCACTACAAAGTTATCCACAGCCAGTGCAGCACAAGTTCCATCACCAGCCAGGGAGGTGACCCATATTGCATGGCAGACCTCTCCTGATCTGCCAACTGATCCCCTTGACAGTGTATTTCAATAGATCTACCTGTTCTGTTCCTCACTCTGTCTCTGGTGAATCCTCTCACCCCCTGCACCTTTGGCCTTTACTCCAGTTCTTGTATGTATAAATAAATATTTTTACAAAAGGAAAGAAAAAGAAGCTGTGATAGGTATACACAATGGACTATTACTTAGCAATCAAAAAGATAAAACTTATGCCTTTCACAGCAAACTGGATGGAACTAGAACAGACCATACTCAGTGAGATAGGTCAAAAGGAAAAAGAAATTTTCAGATGGTTCCACTTACAGGAGAAATATAAGGAAACCAAACAAGGGCCAAGAAAAAACAAACAAACAAAAAAAGTCAGAGAGACAGAACTGAGGCACACAGCAGGGGAGGGGGTGGAGATGAGTCAAAACAGAGGAAGGAAGAGCTAAAGGGAGTTTGGTGTCAGTTCATCTGTGAATGGGTGGTGAGAGAGTGATGGGGCCTACACATGAGTGGAGAAATCAAATATTGTACGAAAGCAAACAACAATATAAAAGAATTAAAAAGTTCAGTACAAAAAAATATTTGTTATTTACAACATGGATGAAACTGAAAGGGATTACACTAGGTGCAATAAACCAGAGAGAAAAAGACAAATACAGAATGACTTCACTAATGTGGAAAATAGAGAAACAAAACAAGGGCACTGAAGAAACTATACCAAGAAGAAGCTTAGAAATATGAGTGCAGAACTGGAGTTAACAGAGGGTTGTGTGGAGGTGACAGCATAGACAGGAGGACACCCAATGGTATCTGGTAAAGGGATATGAAGTGGGTTGTGTGAAACGATTCCCCTGAATAATACATAGTGTTATAAACCAATGTCATATCAATAATAAATTTTTAAATAAATAAAAATAAGTTATAAGTACTTTAGTTGTAAAGTTTCATGCAGCAAGGTCTGCTGCTTCTTCTCTGCCAAGTCAAATAAGATGAACATGAACCCCTGTTTAAAGTGTCTCTATAGTGGGCTTACTTGGTGGCGCAGGGCTTGCGAAACTCTCAACACTATCAAGCCATCACCAGCCACTGCAGTATGAGTTCGACCCCCGGCCAGGGAGCTGACCCACAGGGCACAGCAGACCTCTCCTGTGCCGCTCCCCCCTCCCTCAGCTGTCCATCTGCCTGTTCTGCTTCCCAATCTGTCTCTGATGAATCCTCTCCCACTACGCCCCTCCCCCCATGCCTCTGGCCCACACCCTAGTTCTTGTACAAGTGAATAAATATATAAATAAATAAAACTGCCTCTTTACCAGATGAGTCACTGTTCTCAATTGTCAACAACTCTCAGAAACAATCACAGCAGGGAAAAAGTATGAGTGAATCCTCAAGCTTTGTAAAACTTCCAATCACCACTTCCATGTAAGCAAATGCACAAAATTATTGAAGCAACTGTCTTCCTTCTGTCCCCCACTGACTACTCTTGCGCGTACATGCAGGGCTTTGCTCCTAGTAAAAGTGTGTCTTCCGTGGCCATCTAATCTTCGGAAGAGGCCTACAGAATTGACAATGATTGTTGAGTGGATCTGGCACATGGAGTCACAGCAGAACAGAACCAAAGTTTGCTGAGACACCATCTGCTGCCAACTTTTTTCTCCGAATACAAAGCAAGGGACATCAGTATGGACTCATATGTAGTTCAATGTAGATACGGAAAAACAAATACTGAAGTATAGATATGGAGAAGTTAGATAATGCTTATACAGGAACTCCATGTACAGTCTTTGAAAATTTCTACAAATCAAAACCTGCTCTAAAATCAAGATTTTTTAAAGGAATTTAATTAACCTCCAGTTGAACTACATGAAGTTATGTTAGGAATTGTAGATTATCCCCTCTACAACAAATACAATTTGTGTTAGCAGACATGAATTTCTAATGGCTGCTGGTTTTTCCACGCTCTTCTTACGCATTATTTTATGACATCAATATAACATTTATATATTTATATTAGCGCATGCTTACTTTAAAATTTATTGATCGGTAAGTTTCCATGTAAGCATTAATATTTAATACTATTCCAGAACAGGGGGAAAGAATAGGAATCTAACTGCCTGTATACCAAGCAATTAGCTTAGCCCCCAAGAGTCTTGGTGTTTGACATAAACCCCTATACTTCTAGAGAAACCTGCCTAGTGAGGGACACACCTCCAGAATCCCTAGAAGTGGGCACACTGTGACTGCAGTCTACAGACTCAGAGATGCTAAAGACACTGTGCTGTACATTCTGATCTCTGAGGACAGAGCAAACTGAAACACCATCTCCTCCCCGCACCAACCTCCAAAGGCAGTCTTTGCCTCAGAGCCAGTCTACCCATAAGAGAGTTCCTGGACTGAAGAAGTCTTTCCAGGGCAGCCTCCCAGGTTGATGTCAATGTGACCCTATGATCTCAGAGGACATTGGGGAGGAAGCACACAGGGATGGGCCTACAGCTGGCAACCCCCATTTGCACACCTGCCTAGCTGTGGGCCACCCTCACTGTATCTGCATGCCATTAGACGGCTCTCCAGGGGAAAAGAATAAGCACTGGGTGCTGCCTGGAGTGAAAAGCTTACACAGTGTGGTAAGCGCATCTGACAGCAACGCTTACCTTCTTTTCATTAAAAGATCTTCTGGTTCACTATGGAAAACTGTTTGGAGGTCCTCAAACTGCTGAACATGGAGCTTCCCTATGACCCAGCAATCTCACTCCTAGGTATCTACCCAAAAGACACAAAAACACTGATGCAAAAAGATACCTGCACCCCCATGTTCATTGCTATTCTATTTACAGTTGGAAAGCCATGGAAACAGCCCAAATGCCCAAAAGTGGATGACAGGATTAAAAAGATGTAGTACGTATGTAAAAATAATCTTTTGAGAAGTGTAAAACACTAATTATTAGATAATAATTAGCTTAGATATACTATTAGATAATAGTCTTTTGATAAAAAAAAACAGTTCTTCTAAGAAAAACACCCATTTCTGCTCTTATGGAAAATGGATGTTTATCATCTTTGTACTTTCAGTATATTTTATAAATATTTTAGGACTATAAAAAAAAAGATGTGGTACATATACAAAATGGAATATTACTCAGCAACCAAAAAAAAAATAAACACATGCCTTTTGCAGCAACATGGATGGGGCTGGAAAAGATCATGCTTAGTGAAATAAGCCAGAAAAAAAAAAGGGGGGAAAGTACCAGATGATTTCACTCATAATAGGAGTATAACAGACCAGGTGAGAAAATAATAATGAATAGCTATATACCAGAGATATTTTATGGGGGTGGAGTGGGGAATGGGATCAAAAACAGTGGGGGGAGGGAAATGCACTGGACTATGGTGATGGCACATGGGTGATTTGGTGATGGGAAGCACAAGGGGATTACAACTGAGATGGAAAAATGCACAAAATGATGTAAAAATAAACTATTATATTATTGATTAAAAAAATAATTTTAATGGCCCTCCCTGGTGGCGCAGCGGGTTAAAGCACAGCACTGAGAAGCTAAAGCCACTTCCGCATTGAGTTCAATTCCCACCTGCCCCGGAGGTGACCACATGGCGCGGCAGACCTCTCCTGACCCGCCCGCTGCTCCCCTCAGCAGTGTACTTCGTCCATCTGCCTGTTCTGCTCCCCGCTCTGTCTCTGGTGAAGCCTCTCACCGCCCCTGAGCCTCTGGCCTGTACCCCAGCTCTGTATGCACAAATAAATAAATCTTTAAAAAAAATAAATAATAATTTTTAAAATGTAGCATAAAAAAAGAAAACAAAAGATCTCCTGGTTTGTGAGCATTTGAAAACATTTCTGCCTTTGAGTATACTTCCTGGTATATTCAGCTACACTAACAAGCAAGTGGTGATGATGAAAAGTAATGTACAGTGAACAGGTGACCCAGAGAAAAAGGAACTGTACTTGCCATGTATTCTTGACGCCTGCCCTCTAAAAATCGGGCTATGCATTGTTTTTTGTTTGTTTGTTTGTTTGTAGATGGCCAACTTGATTTAACTCTCAAAGAGAGAAAACACCAGAAAAAGTTTTAAAAGCATCATGACTTTGGTTAGATATTAAATTTAAATTAATTTGGTTATTTTACATATTACTTTTAGTATGCTTATATGTATTAATAGCTCATATTTATTTTATTTATATACATATTCCAGGGGATATAATTATGTATTAATGGTGGAGATCTGTGAGACCTCCATCACTGTTGCTTAAATTTATTTACTGCAATGCAATCACATGCACAGTATAATAAGAAAATATTACTACTTTTTATCTCTTACTTTTATGCCTTCAGTGCATTCAATTTCTCTACCTTCTACTAATTTCCTTCCTGGCAGAAAAGGAATATTTTTAAGGATACTCTAGTTAATTAAATAGAAAAGCTGCCGAGATATATACTCAGAAGGCTAATAAACTAATTTCTATTGATAAATAAAATTCTTTTCAAAATTGTCCATGAGGTATGGGTCCTCAAGATGGAAATTTCCAAACTATTTTCCCTTGCTACTATAAAAATTGCATGAGTGGTCAGGCCTGAACAGATGGGAAAACTTGGTGATGCCTGGCTGACAAAAAAACAATAATAAGGGCCAGGTGCTGAGCTTTTTTCCTGCCACAGCACCTGGTCTATGGGGGCCCAAAGTATTCCAAAGGCCATGCCACCATTGGTTGTTGGGGAAATAAGCTTAATGTCATGGGAAGGTTGCCTAGAACACGGAAAACTGTCTGCAGTATGAACTTATTATCACTACCAATTGCTTTGAACCTAATTTGTATGCAGTTGTCTGGGTATCAGCAATCAGTAGTGAAAGTTTAAATTCTAGAATCAGTAAAAATGTTCTCAGAAAGTTCTCCCCCTTTGCTGTTCCTCCATGCTCACCCTAACAGAACACGAGCAGGAATGATTGCATACCAAGGCCAAGAGAAGTTGCTTCTGATGCATTTTGCTTGGGTCGTCAGCTGGAGCAGGCCTGTTTTGCCTTTAAGTCAGCAAGAATGCCTATTTAGTCTAACTAGACCTTTTTAGTCTAAATAAATTCTTATTTCTTAATTTTTCCTGTGTAATTCAATGATAATCTTATTAATTCAGTAAGTCTTGCAGTCCTGCTAAGCAGGGTTTTGCCAAATCCTGGATAGTGTGGGAGTTAGCAGTAATAGCAAACCCAAAATAAGTTGGGCCAGAGTTCAGATGATTTAAGTCCAAAGGCAAATGTCTCGTCACTAAGTCCTAGCACTGCTTCCCTCATTTTCGTTTATGGAAACTTGTGTAGAATGCATTCAAATATTGCACAAGTTATTTTTAACAGTTTAAATACAGATTTCTAGAAATTTTGTCTTTTTCAAAATTTTCTTAAAACAATTGTCAAAGTCCATATAATAGGTAGGGGAATGACATCAGCAAAACAGCGGCATGACCAAACAAGACACAAAGTTGAAGATAAACGTGTATGAAGAACAAAAAGAAATGGTGAAGAGAAACATAACATGACTCAGGGAGATACTCTGAACTTCTGAACTATTTCTCGTAGACTGTGTGGCAACCTGAACTGTTCAAAACAAAAAGAAGCCCATTCAAGCCCAGAAGCCAACAAGGAATTCAGTCTATTCAAACTATTCAAACTCTATACTGGTTATTCTGAAAGATAAGAAACTGATTGTTTTCCTTTCTCCATTACAGTCTATTATTTTCCAATTTCTATAATATACATGTATTCATGTGATCACCAGACATATTTCAAAATTTTCCTAAAAACAACAGGGAGAAAAAAAAAAACCGGGAGGATGAGTGACAAATGAATGAAAACAAATAAATCAGTAATATCAACATTCCCACTTACAGTAGTAGTAGTTTTGACTATAATTGCACTTAACAATACAGAAAACTAACTACAGTTTTTGTTAAACAGGATCAATTTTCAACTAAATTATTCTGTTTCTTTATAATTACAAATCTTAAAGATCCTCAGCAAGCACTGTTAGATGAACTAAGTGGTCCCTACACCTATGTGTTTGCGTGCGAGGAAGCACAAACCTGAGTAAGCAATTTCAACATGGCTAACTTCTACAGACATAGTAACCCTCAAGACTGGCCCTAGAGAAGATGATGATGATAACATAAGACTAATATACAAATTATAATTTCAGAACTACTTTTAAACCTATGACTATTGATGGTTTGGATTAATAGGTGACATGGCAGTTGCATTTAAATTTTCATTATGACATTTTTCCAAACAAAATGTCCAATATCTTATGTTAAGTTCTATCTCAATAATTTAAAAAAATTTCATTATGAACAGCATGCCCAAGGTTGAGGCATTAATATCGTCAACTTAATATGATGATATGAACTGATTCTTTGGGAGACCATCATGTTGTTAACAGTTATTAAGTGGCTTAGTAAAACTAATGCAATATAGATCATATTTAAAATTTTTTCAGGGATGTAACAACTCTTAAATTCTACTTTTTAAAATCTACTACCAACAGAAAGAAAACATCGGGCCCTCCTTGGTGGCACAATGGGTTAAAGAACAGCACTATGAAGCTACAGCAGTAGCTGTATCATGAGTTTGATCCCTGGCCAGGAAGCTGACCCACATGGCATAGCAGGCCTCTCCTGATGCACTTGCTATTCCCCTCAGCAGTGTATTTCAGTAGATCTACCTGTTCTGCTCCCCACTCTGTCTCTGGTGAATTCTCTCACCCCTGCACATCTGCCCTATAACCCAGTATTGTATGCATAAATAAATTTTTAAAAAAGGAAGCTAGATAATATGACACACAAAGAAAAGGAAATGTGTTTTTTCCACAAGCTATCATTATAAGAGCATAGTGGTTTAGAGTTCCCATCACCTAACTTGAGCTACTAAACAGTGAAAACTGACAATGTGTCCCCAAAAATATCAATTTAGAGTAATTGAGCAAGTGTTGAGAAGCTTAGAAGAATGTGAGCAAGGTGTGATTTTTAGTATTCATCCAAACACAACTTTCTACATTTTATATACAGATTATGAAATCTGTATTTTAATCTGTAAATATTATTATGACTAATTTTAAAAGTAGAATCCTCTTGATGCTGGGAATGTACTTTAGTTATTAAAATTCTTTTTTTTTTAAGATTTATTTATGCATACAGAACTGGAGTATAGGCCAGAGCCGCAGGGGCATTGAGAGGCTTCACCAGGGACAGTGGGGAGAAGAACAGGTAGATCGATGAAGTACATTGCTGAGGGGAGCAGTGGACAGGTCAGGAGAGGTCTGCCATGCCATGTCACCTCCAGGGCAGGGGATCGAATTCACACTTGAGTAGCTGTGGCCATCTTGCAGTGCTGCATCCCAACTTATTGCTCCACCAGGGAGGGCCCTAGTTATTACATTTCTATGCATTACAGATATATGTCAATGTAAACATCTAGGGCCTCCCTGGTGTGCAGGGTTTAAGTGTCAACACTGTGAAGCTATCTGCAGCCACTTGGCAATCCCCCCCCAAGGAGCTGACTCACATGGCACAGACCTCTCCTATCTCCTCCGCTGCTGCTTCAGCAGTGTGTTTCAGTCAGTCCACCTGTTCTGCTCCCCACTGTCTCTGGCGAATCCTCTCACCACCCCTGCACTTCTGGCCTGTACCCCAGTTCTGTATGTGTAAATAATCTTTAAAAAATGAATCTCATGTATGTATTAAAATTTGGCTCAATGTTTCACTTACAAATTTTGGGAGTACTATGATAGGGCTATAATTCTTCTATTTAAAAATTTTCTCCATTTCATATATTACTATTCTTTGAAAGAATAAAGTCAAAGAGTAAGAATAATGGCAATGAAACAGTGACTAGTAATTCTCATTGAATATGGCATGGATCTATGTTATACTGCAGCTTTCCCTATAGTTAGGTTGGGGTTTGGCCAATCTAATAAGTTGGACAATAAAATATTAAGAGAAAGTGATGAATGCCACAGAGCATGTAAGAGTTGAGTTACTTTTTCTAGCCACCTCTTCCCTACCCACAGCAGCCTGAACCCCTAGTGGGAGGAGCTGTAAGAAGGAAGATGTTCCAATTCTTACTGGAAGGTATTTTGAGTGAAAATGATTTAGTGTTTTAAGCAACTAAGATGTGGGGATTCATTTTTTTCATACTAATCAAGTACATCATAGCATAGAGTGACTGCCTCCTACTGCTAACACTGTAAATATTTAAAAACAACTAAAATATTCTCTCATAACCAAAAAAAAATTTCTATCCTTATTGGAAATTAACATATTCCCTTTCAATAATAAATCAAAGCAACTGACAAGATTTAAACCCAGACACTGGAGTTTCACACTCAATCCCAGTGAGCTATGATCTAATTATAGCTTAAAAGAAAAATAACCGCAAGTAGAAAGAAATTTTGAGGAATAATTAATGATAGTAAATCAAACTCAGAAAAATCCATCTATTAGGAGAAATGGTAAAAGAAGTTCATGACCTTATGTTAAATTCCCTTTAACTTGACACTTCCTAAAGTAGAACTAGGATTTAATAAATAATTCATGCAAGAAAGAAGAAAAATTAGTTAAGTATATTCATAATCTTTGCAGGGTAAGAATCTAAGATAAATAATGTATATGTAACAAGGCTTAGTGTTACTTACACACTAACTAATCTAAAATCAAGTTCCTAAATTCAATGATTGCCATTTAGAAATCTTGCTGCATGTGTCTTTTGGAGTAATAGAGAATAGACAGAACAAGGAAAATGAAGAGGATGATGTGAAAAAGAAATGAAAGAACTGGGAGTTAAGAAAACTACCGACAAAAGGAAAGCAGGCGAGACTACTAAAATGGAGGAGGAGGCCGCCAGATTATTTTTAAAAAAGAAAAGTGAGTAGTGCTAATGAACTCAGTGACATCCAAAAAGAAAAAAGAATGACTCGATTTGTTTTGTTTTGGCCTGAAGGTGGCAGCTCCGGCTAAATATACAGAAGGAATGTTCTTGAAGATTTATGCATCATGCTCTCACAGGCAATGCTGAGTACAAAATTCAGGTTCCAATTATTATTAAAAAAAAAAAAAGCCAAAATTTCATTTCGGTCACTTTCCAATACAGTATTAAAATAGGAATGTTTCACAATATATTTAATTCCAAGAAAAATATAAAACAAATACTTTCTAGGGGCAAAATCAAGTAACAGATACATGTATTTTTCTTGTAACACAACACTCCCCAGTTATTTCATAAACTTCTTGGGATTGTGTCTTGTCTTGTCTTGGTGTTTTTCTACCTTTTGAATTGTCTGAACTCATTGTAATGTATTCTAGGTCAGATCAATATGGGTGGATAGAGCCAAACATAACAATTATATGAAAAATGGTTAGTGCAATGCCACTGTATTTTTTTAAATGATACGTGCATCTCGATGTTAAGTATCAGGAAGATGGATTGGAAAAACATATATTATGTGTGTCATTTCTAGTGTCTATGGAGGAGAGATAATACCACTGGGGACAGAAGGTGAGTGGAGAAAGACAAGTAAATTTAGATTTATTCCTAAGTATTGCATGGTTTTTGCTGCATAAGTAGATGTCGTACTTTTTATCTCAATTTCCAACTATTTTTTGTTAGTATATATAGATTTAAGATTTAGTTTGTATATTATTTTTGTGTATTAATCTTTTTGTAATGCCTTACAGGTATTAATCTTTTTGTAATGCCTTTCGGGTATAAAATTATATTATTTGATATACCTCTTATTTCTTGATGTGGGCCTGTATTGCTATATGTTTGCCTTTTAGTACAGCTTTTACTACTTCCCATAGCTCCTGACGGCTCATGTCTTCATTGTCATGTGTATCCCAACTACCTTTTAATTTTCCCTTTGATTTCCAAGAACCCAGTAGTCATTCAGTAGTATGCTGCTTGGCCCATCATATTGGATGATTTTCCTGTTCTCTTGCACTTGATTTGTGTGATTTGAGAAGATGCTTGATATGATTTGAGCCTTTCATACCTTTATTGACAACTATTTGGCATGCCAGCTTATGGTTTCAATATGTACTCAGCTGCTTTGGGTTTCACTGCTCTATAGATGTCTACTAAGCCCATGTGGTTTGATTTGTCATTTAAGGTGTACAAAAAGTTTTTATTGTTGATAATTGTTTAAAAAAAGTTGATAATTGTTAAATCTGAGTGTTTTTCTTTTTTACTTAACTCAAATTTTCCACAAATTTTAACACTACTTGACTGAAGATTGTAATACTTTAGAGATTGGGCAGCATATTCTAGAAATTGCCTCATAATTTTTTTAAAGATTTATTTATTTATGCATACAAGAACTGGGGTACAGGCCAGAGATGAGGGGGTGTGAGAGGATTCACGAGAAACAGAGTGGGGAGCAGAATAGGTAGCTCTACTGAAATACACTGCTGAGGGGAGCAGTGGGTGGTCAGGAGAGGTCTGCTGCATGTGGGTCACCTCCCTGGCTGGGGATTGAACTCATGCTTCAGTGGCTTCGGAAAGCTTCATCATACTGTGCTTTGACCTGGTGCACCATCAGGGAGAACCCGATTGCCTTATAATGAATATTTATTCTAAAATAGAACAGTCTTTGTCAAGCTGTACTGATAAAGCTGAGGATTTCATGTCTCAAAGCAAGAGAATGTTAGAGCCAGTGGTTAGGAATGTGCTGTAATAAATAACTCATAAATTGTGATTATTGCATTTCTACTCCATGACCTCTGAATTTAACAATCTTCTTGTTTGCTGATCTTAATTTCAGTCAGTGTACAGAATTTAATTTTCCTCTCACATGAACTTTGAATCGTTTTATTACCAGCTGTTGCTGATACCTGTGTGCATTTCAATTCTGGAAGACTGGTCCCAACGATGAAGAAATACTTCAAGCCCTTAATAAAGTTTCTCAATTCTTAAACTTCTCTCACCAGTGCAATCACCCTCGTGCTCCTCAGTACCTCCCCATCCTTAGCAGTTCCAACCTCCTATAAGGAGCACAGGAGGCACCATCAGGGTATGCTTACACCTGCTACATCCACACCTCGCAGCCTCTCCCCTTCACACACATTCATTTGCTGGCCTATTTTCTCTCTCCTGACTGTCGTGTCTACGGTCATACTTGCAGTGGAGGGCCACTTTTCAACAGATTTCTGGACTTTCTCAACTGTCCTCAGCACTCAAACTTGTGGGCTTTTTTTTACATAGTAAGCATATCATTTATGCTATTTCAGCTGTCATTTACATCATGCCGGAAAATATGTGCTGATAATTCACCACAGAAAATATTACAGCATACTCAAGTCACCCTAAATATTCAAAATATTTGGTATATCTACAAACCTGTAAATGAATTATTTTTTTTAAGATATATTTATTTGTACACACAGAATTGGGGTACAGGCCAGAGGCTCAGGGGCGGCGAGAGGCCTCACCAGAGACAGAGTGGGGAACAGAACAGGCAGATCGACGAAGCACACTGCTGAGGGGAGCAGCGGGCGGGTCAGGAGAGGTCTGCCGCGCCATGTGGTCACCTCCGGGATAGGCGGGAATCGAACTCATGCAGAAGTGGTTTCAGCTTCTTAGTGCTGTGCTTTAACCCGCTGTGCCACCAGGGAGGGCCCAAATGAGTTATTTTTAATAATGTTACACTCCTTACCTATGTTATTACCCACACTAAAAAAAAAACAAACACTATTACCCTTCGGGAAAACAGCTAAAGAAGCCTCCCAAATATGACAAGCTCCCACTGCAAGTTGAACATATTAAAGTACAATGTCTAAAAAGGATGATTGCATAGAATTTGAGGAAGGAGTAAGTACTCCAATCTTATCATACCAAATAAATGTACAGATAACTTTGGGTATGTTTTATCCTCTTACCACCCCCCCACACACACACCTATGCCCTTTATCCCAGTTCTTGTATGCAAAAAAGGAAATCTTTGGAAGTAATTTAAAAACATTTTTTTTAATCCCACAAAATGATAAACTGAATTCCTGACCCTTAAAAACTAAGACCTGAGCCTTTTAAAGAAGAGGTGAGTGATCTGCTTAAGACACAGTCCCTCTCCAGGGCTGCAGCAGCAAGTTTAGTTTGCTATTCACCCACCACAATTTATAATCAATTTCATTTGTCTAAAATTCGGCTTGATGCATGACCTGGCAAATGTCCCATTACTACATATGCCTATAATTTTTTTTTCTTCATTCAAACAGTAATTTGCTCTTGCCTAAAAGGCTTGCATGAATTTTTATAAAATTTACTTTAAGAAAAACTATCATTGTCTTATTGAAATGCCCAAAATGCCTAAAAAGTCATAAATATGTTATTTTAACCTAACTAAAAAAATTTTTTTGGTCTTCTGCTCTGCTCAAATTGTTTTACAAAAGCAGTAGTTGACACATTTCGACTGGCAATTTTTTTTCTGTAAAGGGATAGACAGGAAATATTTTCAACTCTGCACACCATACAGTCTCTGATGCAGCTATTCAGCTGTCTTTGTAATACAAGAGCAACCACAGATAATTTAGGAATGAAGGAGTGTAGCTATGCTCCAATAAAACTACTCATGTACACAAAAACTGGCATTTTAATTCTGAAACATTGGTTCCTATTATTTTGATTTTTTTCCCCAGGATTTAAAAGTGTAAAATACAGTTCCAGGTATTCGTAAGTGGGCAGTTGGCTGGATACTCATGGGCCAGCCCTGTTTCAGATCATATCTCTAGTTTTAATCTATGTTCTGAGTTCCACACTCACATTTCAGTTTCTTCCTGTTCATCTTGATCTGAATATCCCAACAGCCCCTCAACCCAGAACCATTTCAAACCTAACTGAGAACATATGCTTCAGCCAAACCATCTGCTTGTCTGAATTCCCCTACTTCTGTTCATGGAACACTGTCTTCTAGTTATTCAGATCTGAAATTGAAAAGTCATCTTAGAATGATTCATTACCCTTATCCTGTCTCAAATGTCTTTGCTATGTGATTCCCACACCCAGCATCTGAGTCCAGGCCTTGGTTAGGTAGCCTGCAGTGTTGCTATGGCGCTGCTGCTGGTTTCCATGACTCTAGCATCCAGCTCTCCGGCGTATCCAATATACTGCTGTCAGAACAAGCTTCCTAAAGTGCGCTCTAGTTGTGTCACTCACCACACTATTTTAAAACCTACGCAATCCTATTGCTTGCCAAATGAAATACAAATTCAACTAGGATTTAAGACCATCAGAACCATTATTTTAGGGCCCTCCCTGGGGGCACAATGGGTTAAAGCACAGCGCTAGCAAGCTATCACGGCCACTGCAGGATGAGTTCGATCCCTGGCCAGGGAGGTGACCCACATGGCACAGCAGGCCTCTCCTGTCTCACCCACTGTTCCCCTCAGCAGTGTGTTTCACTCGATCTGCCTGTTCAGCTCCCCTGTGTGTCTCTGGTGAGTCCTCTGACCCCCTGCACCTCTGACATTTCCCCCAGTTTTTGTATGTATAAAGAAATAAATGTTAAGATTATTCCAAATATCATTCTAGTCTTGCCTCATCCTCAACCTGTTTATTCACTCAACAAATGTTAAAGGGGGCTCCAGGTACTGTGGCACTGTCTTGGCTACACGATAGGATACAAAGATGAGTAAAACCCACCTGATCTCTACCTTCACAGAGCTCGCTCTCTGGTTGTGGAGAAGACGTCACTCAACTATCACATAAAAAGCACACGGATAGAAGCGATGTGAAAGAAGAACATGGGACAATACTCATGGGCCAGTATTTTCAAAGTGTTGAAAGAAAAACAGTTCAAACTGAACCATTATGAAACTCCCAGAGCATCATGGCATGTGCTACCTCTCCGCTTACTCGGAAAATACACTGGACCAAATGGTTCAGCAACAACAAAAACACCTTCGGGGCTCTGAGGCTGGCGTGATGCTGTCAGCTGAAGGAGAGGATGAGCTTGTGTGGAAATGTCCACCTCACTGGCAGCTGAAATCAAAGATGGATCCAGGGGATGTGATGCTGATCCAAGATCTACACTACACCTAAACTAACTTAGCAAAAGCAACCAAAATAAAAGCAGAAGGATCATGGGACTTCACAGAAGTGGATGTAAGGTTATAAGAACAAACATGGAAAATGGACAAACGCTGAGATGATTCCAGAAGGGAAAAATGAACGGTGTTGGTCTGCTTACAGAAAACTATGGCAAGGGAGCTACTGTCACCACAGGACCCCACAGTGACCCCAACCCGATGGCATTACTGCTGCTGTGACCACACCTGGATGATGCCAGTATCACCTCAAAGGAATTCTCTCCGTGCCGACATCTTTGCCTTAGAGTCCTGCTCAAATTAAAGTCTTGGCAGACATGTTCCGAGTCTGGATAATATGTCTCTGAGCAGGTGTTCAGTTCTAGATGTGAAAACTGAAATATCCAAAGTAAACTGTTTAGCAGGTAGATGCCTGGAGAGTGTAATCCCCTCAAGAACCTCCTGTGATTAAGCACCTGGAGTCAAAGACAACTGGTGTTTGGTCTCATGCACAGTGCCTCCTGCATCATGCTTACTGAGAGAAATGAATGTCCCCCATCCTATTCCTTCTATTTCCTGAGCTTTCCTACTCTTTTTTTTTGCCTATTTCTTGAGCCTGGAATTTCCTTTTTTTCACTCTGTCTTCCAATTATAACTATTAAATTATCCAACCTGTCTTGAGGAATGCAGCCTTTAAGGTAAAGACCTTAAAGCTACTTCATGAAAGTTTAATGATTCCCCACACATGTTGCGAATGTCTCCACCTTCAAAGCTCCTTAGTGAGTTATTTATAAAACCCTGGTACTTTATATATAGCACTTAAGATATCCCCTGTCATTTTATCCATTCTTGAACAAATGCTTTTATGTCTTGAAACCTACCTTCTTGGTTTCTCTAAAGTACTCAAGGGTACTCCCTGGTGGTGAAAGAGGTTAAAGTGCAACTCTATGAAGCTCTCTGCAACCACTGCAGCAGAAATTTGATTCCCAACCAGGGAGCTGACCCACATGGTGCAGCAAACCTCTTCTGATCTGCCCGCTGCTCCCCTCAGCTGTGTATTTCAGTAGATCTGTTCTGCTCTTCATTCTGTCTCTGGTGAATCCTCTCACCTCTCCACCCCCTCTGGCCTATATCCTACTTTGACCAAAAATTTAAAAAATAACAATAGTCTGCCTATGCAGAAGAGTAGACAGCTTTTCCAACCTAAATGATGCCAGAACATAGACTGTAGTCCCTAGTTAGTATTTTTTATTGTATGCCAAGTGGAAATTTATTATGTACTTAGACTAACTTTTTTCCATGTAAAAATTCACCTCCAACATTACAATGGGAATTAGAAAGAAAATAAATCTTTACTTGGAGGAGATACTAGATACTCTATAGCCATGCTCTCTGTTTAACGAGAAGACACTAATAAATTCATTTAATAAACTAAAATAATTTGAAAAGTACCTAGCATAATGTAACACATATTAGTCACTCAATAAGTAGTATTTATTTATTGTGGTATTTAATAGTATTATATGAATTTGCTACTTTCAATAAATTTGCTAACAATAATTCAGTAGACTTCGGTGAGTTCTATGTGTCAAATGTTAGTCTAGGCTTAGAATATAAAAATATTTAAAACATAATTCTTGTTTTGAGTTTGAGGTATTCATATCATACGGGATGATTTAATGAAATACATAAAAGAAATACAACATGGGAATAACTGCTACCTGGTAATCATTATAAAGCTATCTTAAGAAAGTTTTGTGGGAATCCGGATGCAGGGTTTTTTAGTCACAGTCCCTATGCCCTGTACTCTTTCCATTCACTCATTTCATCTATTCTTATGACCCAACATACATGCACAGCCAGAGAGAGAGTTGAAAGCATATACCATATTCCAAATTAGAGAAGCAGTGAACTGAAAGTGAAATGAATCTTCTCATAGGTATTTTCACAGCATGAGTAATGTGAAAATCAGTATTTGAAGTTTAAAGCTTTTATGGTTCACAATTCCACGAAATGGCATATGCGTTATAGCTTTTTCCATTTACTTAAAGAAAATTCTAGGTCTCCAAAAGGAAATGTACATAACGAGATACTAGGTTAATAACCTGAATTCTATATTCAGCTGTATGAACGTTTGCTGTGAGAATACATGTTTCAAGGATTATTTTAGGAACCAGCAACTTTACATTAAGAGCACTATTGACACATGAAAGCTGGGAAGACAGATGTGCTGGCGGGGGTGGGGGCGGTTATATCCTCCTCAGCATCCTTTCCTCTGGAGGACCCTCACCCACTCCAGATAAATATTTTCAGGTCTTGCAGAGGATGTAGGGCTGTCATGCCTAAAACAAAGCCAATCAAAATGTCCCCAAAGTGTCTTCATTACACACTTCGCATTGGTGTAGGATGTGGGATGTTGTCTTTTTCTGAAAGAATAACTTGTACAATAGGCATCTTTCTTTATGAGATTCTCTTTCTGAGAATGAGGGACAATCTGAGCTATGAAGAGAGTGCCAAGGGTACCATTTCAACCCCTGTGTATAGCTGAGCCTCAGAGCTCCAGTTCCTCCCACTGATGTTTGCACACATGTGAACAAAGTATGTTTTCTACTTAAGCTCCTCTGAGTTGGATTTCTATTATTTGAAACCAGAAAAGTGATGCCCCCTCAGTGTGGGTAGTGAACAACAATTATTGCTTCTATTATGTAATAATTATCAGCACTAATAAGACACTACAAAGTATTGTATAGTATAAAACATGTTTAGCACCACAAAACATGCTTAGCAACCTAGCATTTAAAGTAGGTCCTGAAAATGAGAAAGGTATTTATTTGCCAGGGAAGAAGCAAACAGGAAGGGAAAGACTGTGACACTACAGTCATCTCTCCGAAGTACTTCTCCTCAGACCTTACCATTACCCACTGTCATTGAGCTAGATTAAATTACATATGAAAAGGTCAACAGGAGCCTTATATTCATAAACCTACAATGTTAAGAGCAGTAAAAACAAATGAACCATGGCTTCATACATTCACATTGATGAATCTCAAAAGCACTATCTTGTTTGACAAAGCAATTTCCTAATACTATGAACACATAAACTCCTAAATATGCTGTTGGAAATACATATATATGTGAAAACCATAATGAAAAAGATGAAGATATGATAAGATTTAACTTTCAAAACTTCAGTTGCCCTTGGTGGGAAGGGAGAGGGGGTGTTTGGAGAGAGCATCCAGGTGTTACCCAAGGCAAGGTCAATGTTCTCTTGCTTAATGTACTGTGAGAGCACAGAGGTTTATCAGTTCCTACTGCTGCCAAAACAAACAGTGGATTAAATTGGTAAAAATTTATTCTCATGCCATTTTGAATTTCAGAAGTCTGAAATGGGTCTCCTGGGGGCAAAAAGTTGCAGAGCTAAGACCAGCCCTGGAGGACCTAGGAGAGAATACATTTTCTGGCTTTTACAGCATCCTCTGGAGTGCCCATTCTTTGGGTTTTGGCCATGATGCGCCAACCTCTGCTTGCAACATCTCAGCCCTGTCTCTGATTCTAAGCTTCTCCAACCCCCACATTTACAAGGACCCTTGTAATCACAGTGAGCACATACAGGTATTCCAGGAGATCTCCCCATCTCAAGATCTTTAACTTGATCACATCTAAGAAATTCCTTTTACCATGGAAGATAAAACAACATGTTCCAGGGGTTAGAACACGGACATTTCACAGTATTTTAACATAACTGGTGTTTGTTTTGCTCTCTGTGTTTTATTTATACACTAAATACACATTTGTAGTAGCTGCTATGGTATGCCACTCAGATCTCCATTGAGACCTAGGCCACTCACCCCCTGCAGCTGACAGTTCCCAGCGAGTCCTTCCCAGGCAATACTCAGGAATTGCCCTTAACCAGTCACCTTTCCAAAGTCTTGCTCCTTCCCCAAACAGTCGGCATCCAAAGACTAGTAGACATAAAGGCACAAAGGCCTAGCTTCCAGAGCTGCTCAACTCCCTTCTTTGCCTAATCTTACTTTCTTGGTGTTTTTATGGTCACTTCAATTTTAAAGAATTAAATATAACTTAAGAGCACTCACAGGGAGTAAATACATGCAGAAACAATAAAGGTAAAATGGAATAAAAGGAAACTGGAAGCACAAAGTCCTATTTAAAATACCATAGCTGGCCCTCGCTGGTGGCGCAAGGGTTAAAGCATAGCACTATAAAGCTCTCTGTAGTCACTGCAGCACAAGTTCCATGGACCTGACCTGCAGCCAGGGAGCTGACCCACGTGGCTCAGCAAACCCTCCCCACTGTTGCTCCCCTCAGCAGTGTGTTTCAATAGCTCCGCCTCCCCCACTGTGTCTCTGGTGAATCGTCTCACCTCCCCGCACTTCTGGCATGCACCCCAGTTCTTGTGTGCATAAATAATCTTTAAAAATACAATAAAACTGGTGGTGCAGTGGGTTAAAGCACAGCACTAAGAAGCTAAAGCCACTTCAACATGAGTTCAATCCCTGGCCCGAGGTGACCCACATGGCACAGCAGACCTCTCCTGACCTGCCCGCTGTTTCCCTCAGCAGTGTCTTCGTCAGTAGGCCTGTTCTGCTCCCCACTCTGTCTCGTGAATCTCACTGTCCCTGCACCTCTGGCCTGTACCCCAGTTTTGTATGCCTAAATAAATAAATCTTTATTTTTTAAAAAAATACAATAAAAAAATTTTTTTTTTTAGATTTATTTATTCATACAGAACTGGGGTACAGGCCAGAGATGCGGAGGGTGAGAGGATTCACCAGAGACAGAGTGGGGAGCAGAACAGGCAGATCGACGAAGTACACTGCTGAGGGGAGCAGCGGGCGGGTCAGGAGAGGTCTGCCACGCCATGTGGTCACCTCCGGGGCAGGCGGGAATCGAACTCATGCGGAAGCGGCTTTAGATTCTCAGTGCTGTGCTTTAACCCGCTGCGCCACCAGGGAGGGCCACAATAAAAATTTTTAAAAATAAAATACTATAGCTATCTGGTGCTATTAAATGCTTAGAACAAGAAAACAGGAATGGATTTTAAAAGAATGAGATGGAGTCAAGTAATTTAATTAAGGGGAGGTCAGGGTTAACACCCTTAATATGGACTCTCAGAATCAGTTCTAGCTCTGCTTAACTTGCCTGGGTTGTGATTTCCACACTATGAAAGTAAGCAACTGTTAATGTCTGGTCTAAATAATTCAAGAATACAAAAGTCTAATCCAGCCACAAGAAATACTACTTATACCAATTTATAAGACCTGAAAAATGAGAACAGACTCAAACCAAAATTTTGACATTGGAAAAAATGTTCAATCTTTCATCCCATAATGATAAAGTACATAACAAGAGCTCCATGTTTTGAAAGAAAAAGCCTGGAAAAGACCAGCCTCACAATAAGAACAGTGATAATTGAAAATGTGCATATGAAAATATTTTCTTCCCTACTGCCAATCTGAGCAGGTCCTGACTTCCACATTATACACTGTATAAATTTTAAATATAGGAAAAAAGATTAAACTCAAAAGTATCTCCTTATCTATCACTCCTTTTGGAATGCAAGTATTGTTTTGTAGATTCCTGGAGGTATACAGTCATGTCATGCCCTATTTAAGATCACCATCTTTCATGTCTATTACACCATTGCTAAGAGTCCATACAATACTGTATTAAACAGAACTGCAGTCTGTCCACAAAAGTGAGGATTGATATGACTAGGGAAAAGACATTATATGAACTGGCAAACACAGGCAGATGTTTCCTGCAATCACTGAGCTATTTGGGTGAGAGCCAGTCCTAAGCAGCACAGCGTGGGCCCTGGAATTGGAAAGAAGTCCAAGTGGAGTAAACACTCATTCATCAGCAAGTGTGTGTAGTCCAGGCTATGTGACAGACAGTGTGCTTGTATCTACAGTTCCAGCCTTGGCCTAATGCCCCAACATGTTTTTAGAACTTACAGAGCATGCTGAATTAAAAATAACCAGCCTAAAGCCTAAACCAACTGAAACTCAAGTAAACCAAGCCATCTCCTGAGACTGGAAACAGGAGCAAGTTCAGACTTGCTCTTCAGTTTCCAATTTGAGGATATTTCTAAACATCCTTCAATGTACCGACAGGCCCCCAAGTTGAAGAATTATTTGGCCCAAGATGTTACTAATGTAGAGATGAAGAAATCCTGCTTTAGGCATTACTGTATGAATCCCTATTTTATTAGACTACCTTATATATATATTTCCTACTAGAAGTTCTTAACATCTCCTTCCCTTTATTATTATTAGCATATATTATGTTTGTATACACAACTCCCACAATTTACTTTGCTTTAATGGGTCAACTGTCTTTTAAGATTTTTAAGAAAGCGTTTTAAAATGTTTTATAACATTTATCCACATTTCTAGTGCTTTTCTTTATAATAAATCTGAGTGTTCATCTGGCACCATTTTCATCAGTTTAATGTACTGCCTTGAGCATTTTTGATAGTAAAAATCTGTTCTACTGAATTTAGTGTTTATTGGAAAATGTGCTTATCTTCCCCTGTATTTGAAAGTTAATGTTCGCTAAATAGAGGCTTACAGGTTTTTTTTTTCCCCCTTCAGTCCAAGATATCCTATTGTGACATTAGTTCTGCTGAAAGTTCGGATGGAATTCTTGTGTTTTCTGTAATGAGTCCTTTTATTCCTCCAGATTTTTTTTCTTTAAATATTTTATTTATTTATTCATACAGAACTGGGGTAGAAGTACACTGTTGAGGGGAGCAGCATGGGTGAGTCAGGAGAGGTCTGCGTGCCATGTGGTCACCTCCAGGGTTGGGATCAAACTGAAGCGTTTGCTGCCAGCTTGCAGTGCTGCGTCCTGACCCGTTGCACCACCAGGGAGGGCCCTATTACTCCAGATGTTTTTGAGATTTTTCTTCAACAATTTCACTGTTATGCCAAGTGTGGATTCTTTGTATTTACCCTTTTGGCTTTTTTCCCTTATATCTATGGTTTTTGTCTTTTTGTTTTTTCAAATGAAATGCTTTGCCATTTATTTCTTCTTCAAGTATCTTTTTTCGACCACATTTTCTTTTTTGTACCTTGGAACTCAAGTACAAAAATATGTCGGACTTGACCATCTCAGAAACCAATGATATTCTGATTACCTTTTCCAGATATTTTTCCTCTCCATGTTAGCTAAGTTTTTCTTAAAGATTTATTTATTCATACAGAACTGGGGTACAGGCCAGAGATGCAGGGGTGGTGAGGATTCACCACAGACAGCATGGGTAGCAGAACAGGCAGATTGACAAAGTACACAGCTGAGGGGAGCAGTGAGCAGGTGAGGCAGAAGAGGTCTGCTGTGCCATGTGGGTCAATCCCTGGCAAGGGATCAAATTTGTGCTGAGTGGCTGCAGCAGCAGCTAGTTTCATAGTGCTGTGCTTTAACCCACTGTGCCACCAGGGAGGGCCCCAACATTAGCTAATTTCTATTGAACTGTACTGAGGTTCATTAATCCTTTCTTTTGTATCAGGAAATCTGCTGTTAAGTTTGATACATTTTTCATTTCTCTTTCTGTACTTTTCAAATATAATTTTTAGTTCAACAATTTGCTTCTTTTCCTCCTAAAATATTGTCACCAATTGTTGCCACGTTTTGTTGTCAATGCTTTCACATATTTTTAATAGCTATATTAAAATTCCTGGCTATGGAGTCTAAGAATTTGTTTATGGGTAGTCTCTAGGTCTCTTCCTAATTATGGTTCCATGTTTTGTTTTGTTTTTTTAATATTTTCAAGTTCTTTGGGAATACTGAACTTAGAGAAACTGCATGTGAAAGAACAGTGAAAACTAAAGTGTAACTTTTGTTTAGAGAGAGAGCACAATCTATTTCCTGTTAGGGTCACAATGTTACTGATATACTTCGAAGAATCTTATTCAGCAGTGGCAAACCACATAGT
This sequence comes from Condylura cristata, assembly GCF_000260355.1. Classification (NCBI taxonomy): domain Eukaryota; kingdom Metazoa; phylum Chordata; class Mammalia; order Eulipotyphla; family Talpidae; genus Condylura; species Condylura cristata. Next base: position 5,611,642 of record NW_004567122.1, read on the forward strand.
TTTTAGCTTTAATCCACATGCAAGTAGTGTAACTACTACATCAGCTCTGTCTGTTTCTTTTAGTATTTGACCTGGAAGAAGGTTGGATTACTTTCAGATTAATTTCACGTCATCTTTAAAATCAGTTTTGACAGGGTGCAGAATCCAAGCACTTTGAGGCTGCAGAGGAATATGTTTCACATCCATTTTCAAGCTTGTCCTCTACTGCTGCCTTTGTGGTAGTGTTCAGGTGGAAGTAGTATCTAGGGAAGTGAGAACTGTCAAGGTAAGTAAGTCTTTTCAAATCTGGGGCTTATTCTGGTTATCTATTGTTTCATTACAAAAGAAGCAGCTTTGACATTTGAAAAGAAGACATTAGAATTGAAATAAAACAAGAACACTTGAAATGAAACAAATTTTTATTATGTTTAGGAATCAGAGGATTAGGTGCAAGGTGACCTAAGGCAAAGAACTGAAATCATTGGAGGAAGCTCCAAACACATGCCTGCTGGGTGATGCCAATGATTGGCTGGGAACTCAGCTTGGAATGGTCCAGAATAATTCCACCTCACGACCTTTCCTCATATACAGACAGCCAAGGAATCCTTACATTAGTCAGGGTTGAAAGTCATGTGGCTCAATCAAAAGTTATACAACCTTTTATGACTTAGCCTCAGAATTCACGTTATTTCTCCACCATATCATAACCTGAAGGTGAATCAAGGGAGGAATTATGGATTCTACCCTCGGTGTGAAAATGTCAACATCATACTGCAGAAAAGAGAATGTTAGATGGGAAATACTGTTCAGGCGATTTATAAAAAACTCAGTATATTGCAGTCTTCGTCCAGATTCCAGTACCCCAAATTCCACATAGTGGCTAAATCCTACTTGGGTTCTCTTCACCTACATCTCTTGCAGGTCAAATCTCCATTTAGCTCAGGCACCAACACCCACATAAGAAGCTACTGAGCTCTTCTGTTTATGCATGACTATCTCATTCATCTTTAAAATATCAGTTCAAATAGGCTTCCTTTTAGGTAGCATTCCTTGCTGACTGCATGGAAAAACTGGTTTTATATTTTTGTTGAGGTTTTTCTTTTTACCATGTCTTTCTTGTCCCTCTACATCTGAACTGGAAGCAGAAATCTGTCCATTAATGTTTAATTTCAATGCATTTTTTTCATCTCTACTAGTCACTTAAAGTGCTTTTATATTCCCTTTAAAAACACATTTTATTCAAATATGCTTATTTTATAGTGTCTATCAAACTAATGGGATTTTCCCCTCTATTATTCCATTCCTGTGTCTGCCTGTGTCAGGACAGCTTGTTGGAATATGTGATTATAGGTTCATGGTTACATCTCCAAAATCTGTGCAGCCTAGATCAAAGTATGCTTCCATACCTGCACTTACCACCACCCCCACCACACTCAAGTGAATTTGCTTTTGCTTTGCAAGAACTCTCAATAACATCACTGCTTCACAAAATCACTTTTTATGTTAAAATTCGTGGCTTAAGCCTCCAAAACTCTGAGGTTAAGGTAAATTCCAATAACTTAACTAGAAGGGAAACAGGCCTTTGGGTCTAATGGTTAGTGGCCACAGTCCTCTTCTTGCAATATATGAGAGGTAGATTCAGGCAGTATGTGTACTTGTTCAAATTATTGAGAGCTACAGCGATGAAAATAGTGCTCCTCAATTTTCAATGTAAAATGGAGAAAATATACAGAAAAGAACTAGGCAATACTTGGTCAAATTAAACTTGGACTGGGCTGCAAGTCTTTCACATAGAATAATTTAACACAAAATATAAATAAGACTTTAGGAACCATATCCACACTGGGCTATTGTTTTATGACAAGATCCATTGTGTTGTGGTTCCCAGTACAAAACGCAATTGTTCCAGGCGTGGTATCCTTTCAGGTCAGTAGAGTCTCACTTTCGGGCACCTCATTATTGCCTCTGCAGACCCTGGGACAGGCAATGCCTGACAGCTAGAGAACATTTTTACTCCATAGGCCACACTTTCTTAAAACCTGCCTTCAAGTTCTGATGTGGAATATGCCTGAGTGTGTGACTAAGAAGCAGGATTTTGAAAAAGCTAGCACTTTTTTTTATAAAATTCCATAAGTATCAACAAAGGAAATGTTATTGATAAAATCTTCACTATTATATATAACAGCTAACATTTATATTATATTTACAATAATTATATATAATACAGGAATTATGGTATACTTACACTAAACAATGATAATATGCTAAGCAGTTGCATTTATATTACAGAAACCATTAATTTAAATGCTTAATCACTTATACTAACAACAAATCTATAAGGTACATTTATTACTTCATTACCTCTATGTGATACTCTCATTACTAGTATCTTATATAAATTTAGGTAATCAAAACTATACTCCAATGAATTTGTATTCCTATTTAAACCAGTGTGGTAATGGAGAAACCAGAATTCTTGCTCTTGAGGGGCCCCCAAACTCCCAGAATAACATGAAGACAACTAGATAAAAAACACTGGCAAGGCAGCAGGGTGAGGTAGCCTAAGTCTTATTAGAATAGGCAGACTAAATCATGGATGGTAAGTCCCATCCCAACAATTTGGCACTGACCATGAGGCACCCTGACAGATATAGTATCAGCTCATGACTAGTAATTACCTCAAAATATCTAGGTGAGAGAAGGCCAAGAGACCCTAGGTATAGATGGAACATAACCCATTTGCAGATGCTGGACACAGCCCAACCCAGACCATGCTATAAGTCTGCTGCTAGCCCCTTCCCACCACGTGGACTTAACCTACAAATGCCTACTTCCATCTAACTCCCTCCAGATTGCCAGGCTATATAATCCTTTCATAAACTGGCTCCTTCATGCCTGAGTCTCTCTAACAAAGCCTCGCCTGGTTCAGATACAATTAGCGTTTTCTGGTGAATTCTTTCCCTAGTGGGCAGAGGACCCACACTTTTGGGTTAAGGTCCCGTAACGACATGATGGTAGCAGCTAATCTCAACACAATAAAAAGTGACTAATAACCAGTGCAGGAGTTCTGACCAAACACGTGATTCTAACTTGGGACCATGTAAAGCAGAAGACTTTGGGAGGTACAGATGGCATCCTGACAGACTTCACAGCATCTACCAGAATCAACTCTCCCTTGGCTGTCAGAATAATAAACTAGAGAAGAGTGTAAGTCTTGTCCATACTCAGAGTGAGCCAGGAGGCTCCTGACTTCTCAAAGGAGACGATTCTCGTGGGAACCAGTGAGAAGTGAAGCTTTATTGCAGTGACTGCAGTCAAGAGTGAGTGCAGGCACATTCAAGAGACAACTGTGCCTTTGGTTTTAAGGGTGCTAGTATGATAGAGGGGGCTTATAGGTGGGGTTCTGAATGTGTACTGATCAGTTTTTGTTTAGCAAGACCTCAGGACCTTAACATTTGTGTTCCTCAAGATAAGTCAGGTAAGTAAAGACTAAAGGGCAAGCAAGATAAAGAGTCTAAATTAGTAGGGTTTGGGTCACTTTGTTCTGGAATGTGCAGACCTTTTTTTCCCCCCTAAGGCCAGAGTTCAGACTTGCTGGATGGGGTAGGAGGAGGGGAGCTGCAGCTTCTGTGTTAAATTCCTGTTCCATCTCAGTACTGCATAGAATGGATGAGCCAGTTTCTTTACATATTTAAATTTCAAAACGAACTTCATGAATATACATCAGGGGCTGAATAGGAGGGAGAGAATAATTTCAGGAAGTCATTCAACGAACATTCACTAGACAACTGAGCTATAAACACTGTCCCTTACAAAAGCACTACGACTCCAATAAGGTCAAAACGTATTAGGATGCAGTGGGCTAAGATTGAAACCCACGTAGATGTACACTTCAGGAAGCAAGACAATTAATTCAAAGAACACCGTATCATTGATACCGATTTCAAAGTGTAACATCTTGGTTGGTTTACCTAAAGTAGACTGTAACTGAGAGCACGCTAGCCGATGGATTGTCCTTTTACTAGAATGCCTTGTACCCCATTTTAAGGCAGCTTACAAAAGCCGAGTTTTAAAGGACCATCTGAGCGGGGTCTCTTCAGAGCGGCTTTCTCTTCCCGCCTGTCACAGTTCTGGGCAGCCCAGTTGCATGGCAACACGTCCCTGGAAATCGCAAAGCCGCCCACTTACTTCGTGGGGACCCCACAAGCCCCTCCCCACCCCCCCGCCCCGAACTCACTGGAAAATGTGATTTTAAAGACACAGTATCGGACCAGTAGGTTACCATTAACGTTCCGCTACAGCGCTCACCGGCTAAAGACGCAAACTAGCGACCAGGAGACACAACTGACCCTCTTTGCGCCCCCGGTGCAACACGAGTGAGACCTAAGCGCCCGCGCCCGAGAAGCGCCCCTCCACACCTGAAGGCTCCAGGGCGCTAGGGAAGCCGCTCACGTGGCTTTGGTACAGGTTCGAAGGCCGAGCCTTCACCGTGCAACACCCGGAAGCGGTCGGGGACGAGAAGGCGGACTCGGCCAGGGGAGAACGAGACTTGCCAGTCAGGTCAAGGTGCACTAGACAAACTTCCACACCCAGCGAGGGGGACGGCTCAGGGGACGTCTCTAGGGACGAGGCCGCCAGCCGAAAGTGAACGGAAGTGACGCAGGGTGGCCGCCGGAAGAGGCGGGGCTCCCGCGGCGGCGCCCAATGAGGGCCCGGGAGGGGCGGGGCGTGGCGGC
>NW_004567122.1:5616709-5617329 GCF_000260355.1 Condylura cristata
GGCGGGGGCGCGGCGCGCCGGGGCGGCATGCGATGGGGAACTGCTGCTGGACGCAGTGCTTCGGGCTCCTCCGCAAGGAAGCGGGGCGGCTGCAGCGCGCCGGCGGCGGCGGAGGGTAAGCCCGCTGGGGAAGGGCCGGCGCCCGCTGGCCGCTCCTGTTCAGCCCTGTCGGGGAAGCCTCTCCCGGCCCCCGCAACTGGAGGGGGCGGAGAGCCCCACAGCGCTCGGGCCGTGAGCTCCGTTGGGTGGAGGTGGAGGTGGCGGGCCCGCGTCGGGGGTGGGGGGCTGAGGGAGGGGGGCGCGCGAGACTGAGCCCCGCGGAGCGCGCTGCTGTCACGCGGGGAAAGTTGCGGGAGGCACCGTCCCTCGCCGGCCAGGGCACCTTCGCGCGAACGGCCAGTAGGACGGGCGGCGGGGTAGCAACCCGGCACACCCTATGTGGAGCCGAGGTTTGATGCCAAAGGTTGTGGCTCTGTGTCTGGTGGTGTCTTGGGCCCTGGACAGCGAAGGTGGGAACCTGACTCCAAAAACTTGACGCAAAGGAAATTTTTAGTAGAAGTCGTGTGCATGCTGCTGGAGGAAAGATGCCAGGGAGAGAGTAACTCTTTGACGTGTCCAAA
>NW_004567122.1:5618849-5620555 GCF_000260355.1 Condylura cristata
ATGTACTTTGAAGATGATTTTACAAACTACTTCTGTTTTCCTTGGCATATAGCATTAAAATTATAGATTCCACTCCCTAGTCATTTGGGCTTGGCATTATAGAGAAGGGGTAAGGGAAATCAGTAAATTAGTGTGCACATTAATTATCTGCAGATGTGCGATAAAAGCATATGCATTGTATCATGCTCTTATGGTATGGACAGAAATTGAACAAATAAAACCTGTTGAGGTGGTGAGATTCTGTGTGTTGCCGATTCTGCCATCCAAAACCAGTAATAGTGATACCCCCCTTTTTTTTACTCCATAAACAGTTCTTTTACTTGAATCCTCCCAATTAATTGTATTACATTAATTACAGTAGTAATTTAGGAACATGATGTAAATCTTAAGCTGATTTTACCTGGACATTCACTAGAGTGTTTTATGATATGGGGTGCAGTTTTCTTGACTTTGTTGATTTCCCAGGGGTGTCTCAAAATTAGATCACTGACTATTCAATTTCAAAACCATAATGATTGGGTTTTAATTGGTAAAATATCAGTGATTTCTTGTATCACATTCCAGACTATGTTGGTAGTCAGAATATCAGTATTGAGTTATGAAATATCTATCACTGCTGAAGTTATGTCAGAAACCACTAACAGAAGAATGAAATCATCTTTAAGAATTTAGATATTCTAACAAGTTATCCTTCGCGATGGAGAGTTTTCCCTAGGAGCACATTCTAGGGAGTTATGTTTAAAGCTTTATTTATGCATACAAGAACTGGGGCAGAGAAGGGGCAGAGGTGTGTGTGTGTGTGTGTGTGTGTGTGTGTGTGTGTGTGGATTCACCAGAGACAGAGTGGGGAACAGTACAGGCAGGTTGAAATACACTGCTGGGGGGAGAGGAGGGCAGTGGGTGGGACAGGAGAAGTCTGTTACACCATGTGGGTCAGCTCCCTGGCTGGGGATCGAACTCATGCTGCAGTGGCTGTGGATTGCTTCAGAGTGCTGAGCTTTCTTTAATCCATTGTGCCACCAGGGAGGGTGCAGTTATCCCATTTTTGTGTTTTTAATTTTACTGGGTATTGAACACATTAAAATGAATTCCTTTGAACTGGCTTCATGGTGGTTCAAACCTCCCAGGAAGTCCTAGTTAGAATTGAAAATCCCAACCAAGCTATTTTGTATAAGGAATAAGACTGTTTTGCACTTTCTGGAACAGACTGCTAAGTCTCAGGATCTGTTCCATTTAACAGTATTAGGTAATAAGGTGTTTGTCATACAGTGAAGCCAAATGACTTATAATTTGGCATTTTTGGTGAGGGAGATCTTATGTGATTCACTCATTAGTTCATCAGGCAGTGTGTCAACTCTGATAAAGCATTTAGCTAAGGTTGTACAAGAAGTGTTCCTGGAATGGAAAAATAAAGACTTAGCGACAAAGTTTTATCTTAGTTTCCCTGATTTAAGGACTATTACCGGTTTAGAGCCACATGGTGGGAGTCTTATCAGACTATTGTCTAATTTACTTCTAATTTTGACCCACCATTAGTCAAGCTATTAAATACCCTTCACCTAAGGACTCAATGACACAATATCTTTTGCTTGATTAATATTTAGTATTTTATTTGTAGTTGATTGTGTTAATTTTTTTTTTTTTAGATATATTTATTTATGCATACAGAGCTGGAGTACAGGCCAGAGGTGCAGGGGCAGGGGTTG
>NW_004567122.1:5621463-5662278 GCF_000260355.1 Condylura cristata
TTTTTTTTTTTTTTTTTTTTTTTTTTTTTTTTTGTCTCTCTCCCTTTCAATCTGAAATCCTAGTTATATTTTCTTGTGTTGTATTTTAATTCTCATATTTTATCTTACCTTCTCATTCTACACAGGGGTTCTACTTAAAATGTACTGTTGTTTACATAAAGGGATGATCACATATCCTTCTTGATACTTAACCTTTGTTGGCCTTTTTGACTCCAGCAGCAAAGTTGCCTTCCGGCAATAGTTTACAATGATTTGCTGTTTCCTAGTAAAAATAAGATTTTAATAACAGCTGCCAACATTTGATTACTTCCTATGAGCCAGGCACTGTCCTAAGTACTTTACATTATCCCACTTATCCCTCACCACAGTCCTGCGAGGAAGGTAAGTAGTCTTATGTACATTATAGGTTGAAAACTGATGCTTAGAAAGTTTGCCCAAGATAGCAGAGCTGGGACGGTAGCCCTGTCCTTCTGCCATCAGAGACCCTACCCTTAGCCACTAATATTTTGCCTTGTATTCTGTCCGTAAAGTGTGGTGGTTCTGTGTCTTAGTGCTCTATCTTGTTTTTTTGTCACCTGGAGGTCTTAATTCTCATCTCAACAAGTTGGCTCTTTAGTGCAATAAGCTGTTATCCTTTGCTTAAAACTATGTCCATGACCTCTAGGCAGTTTTTATCTTTATTTTCCTGTCCCTGTCCTTAATAATTTTACAGTACCTGCCTGCTAAATAGGGATTTTGCTCTCCTCTCATTGTTTTCCTTTCACATAGAACCCTGAAGATATTGCATTCATTCCAGTGACTTAGCCACCACCATTTCTAAATCTCATGTCTTCTGAATAGACCTCTGCAAAGGCTGAGCACTGTGGCCTCAGTGCCCACTGTAGAAATACACTTGGATGCAACTGAGGCTCTCTACACAGCGCGTCAGAGTACCTGTTGTGTCCCACATACATCTGAAAGCCCCAAGTTCCCTTACCAGCCCTTCACCATCCTCTGAACTGCACACTTCATTGCCTCTACCTCCCTCTGATCAGCTATGCAGTCGCTCTGTAATACACACTGAACCTGTTTCCTTTATATGCTTCTGCCTTTAAACATTGTCTTTGATACCACCACACCAGCTTCTAAACCGCTCTCGCTGTTGTTCCTCTCAGGCTCCAAGGCTGTTTCCCTTCCTTTTACTGGAATGAGGTTTTCTAAAACCCAGGTTGGATCATGCTTTTCCTTGTTTAACAATTTCCCATTTGTCTACAGTGCTCAGCCTTTTTTTCCTGCTATGACACATGATAAATTGCATGGCATTCAAATGTGCAATATAATGTTCATTTGTATACTCAGGATTAAATGCAGTTCTTTTAGATAAAGAGTGTAATTTCACTCTTTGTTCTCTGGTTCAGAAAATCATGTTAGAATACTAATCAGTGAGAATAACAAAAGAAAACATTGAATTCTAATTTTAAAAAGCTTAACTCTTTATATACCTTACTTAGTAGGTTGACTTTTAAATAAACGAATGTAATAGCATCAGATTTAAACTCCTGACAAGGTAACTTAACCTTAATCTATTTTACCAGCCTAATTATGTTTTCCTTGGAGGATATACTAAAATGGTAGACTTTACTCCCTAAGCACTTGAGCTTGGCAGAACAGGGAAGCAGCAGGAAAAAATCAGTGAGTCCGTTTTCTCTGCCATGTTTTCACTTGCTGTGCTCCTGACATCCTCTGTGTCACTGGGGTTCTTCCACCCTGTGTCTTTGTGCATGGTATCTTCTCTTATTTCTATTCTTGGTGAACTTTTGCTAATTCTTAAATTTTACCTCCCCTTTGAAACCTGCTCCAACTTTGAGATAGTATTATCTCCCTGAGGAAATAATATTTTGCACAGGCTTATTCAATCTGTTCTGTATGATAGTCTGGTAAACTTTTTCTGTAAAGGACCAGACAATACATATTTTAGGCTCTGCAGGTCATGAGGTCTCTGTTGTAACCACTCTATTTTGGTAATCAAGCAGCCATAGATAATATATAAGCGAAAGTGAGTGCGTCCCATGAGACTTTCTACAGTTGAAGCATTGGGCCTGATTTGGCCTTTGGACCTTGTTTGCCAGCTCCTCGTACATATAGGTTGAGAGCGTTTCAAGGTCAGGGACTGTCTTATCTTTCTCTTTCCTCTCAGCATCTCATGTTTATTGAATGACCAGTAAGGGGGTATTATTTATAAACTTGTAACATTTAGGAAAATGTTTTACCTTTGTCCTTCTTTGGGGGGGGGGGCGGGCGTCTCAAAATAACTCTGACTTTGGTAAAAAAAATACCTCACAGTCAATAGTCAAACATGTTTCCAACAGATTTTATGGTTTCTTTGAAAAATCATATAGGCTACCACTCAGAATTTTGAAAGTATTTGATCATAATATATATCATAGAAACAGTAATCAGTGGTATCATTGAGGGACTCAGTTTGGTTTTCTACATTTTTCTCAAGTTTGCAAATAGGTAAGTATAAAGCATTTCTTTTGACCTTTCAAAAGCTACGAAAGAAAATGACAATGTATTGAAATGAGTATCAATTTCTTGAACACTCTGTTACTTACACTTTAGAGGATTCCTGGTGTTCTGTTCCTAACCTCATTCTATTCTCCTATAGTATATTTTCCTTCCTGAAGATACTTTCTTAAGTATGGTGATGGAATGAAACCTTTCTGACTGACTGCATTCTAACAAACTATTCAAAAATGCCACTCTCATAGTTACACACACACCCTGACATCTCAGTCTAAGCTCTGAAACATCAGATTGATTGCCTGGTATTTCCATCTTGGTGTCCAATAGACCCTCAAGCTCACGCAGCAAAGCTGAGCTCATCTTCATTGCTTCTCATAATTCTTTCCTCTTTTTAAAAAAATGACATCCATTGTATAACTTTATTCCCTGGTGAGTTGTAAAGTAAAATACAGTCAGTCCCCTAGGCCATGACCTAAAAGTTGTAGTCCTCTCTTACTCGCCCTCCAAACCCAGGTTGTCAGTTTCTGTAACATACCGTCTTGTACCTTCTGAATGCTCTACATCTTTTCAGCTTTCCCATCCTCGCCCGCTTACGAGAGACACTTGGTCTTGTATATCTTGTTTTACCCTCTTGATACCATTTTGATTTGATGCCTCTCATCTGAAAACCAAAAAAGAAACAAGCATAAAATCTTAGTTGCACTCCCTGTGTTCCCTCCAGCTATTATCCTGCCTCCTGCCTTTTTCCTTCAACAGCTTGAAGTGTAGATGTCTGCTTTCCCCCTTCTCATCAGTCTCCAAGGCCATCTAGTGTAGGCTCTCTCTGACCCTCTTCCCTTCTTGTTGCCCACCCCATCATAACATTAAAGTAATCATTACGGTGCTGTGGGTGTTACTAATCCTTACTGCGCTTGATCTTTTAACACCATGCTGTTCACGCCTCCTGTAACTCCTGTAATTTTATACCCTTAGGTTTTCCCTCTGTCTTCAGTAATAGATATATCTTCCCTATCGCCTATGAATATTCCTTATCACTTCAAAATGTAGATGCTACGTGCTTAATGAATACCATGTGTGGATCACTAGCTGGGAGTGACTGAAACTTTTTTCCTTCATGCTGTATTTCTAGGCCATTCTCCAAACTACATTTTTTGGTATCTCCTAAATAACTATTTTGGTTTTTATTGGCTTATTCCCCACCACCACCACCTCTTGTATCCCCTTGTCCATTTTCCTCCCCACTCTTTTTCTTTTTTTTAAAGATGTATTAATGCATACAGGTCAGGAGTAGTGAGAGGATTCACCAGGGACAGAGTAGGGAGCAGAACAGACAGATCAAAAAAGTATACTGCTGAAGAGAGATCTGCCACGCCATGTGGGTCACCTCCAAGGCTGGGGATCAAACTCACACTGAAACAGCTGCGGTTAGCTTGTAGTTCTGCGTCCCAACCCATTGCACCACCAGGGTCCCTCCCTCTTAAGTTGATCGATGTCCTCTGGTTAATTTTCTTACTGATTTTTAAAAATAGCTCTTCAGTCTTTTCGCACTACTGCCTTCTTAGTTCAAGGTGCCGTCATTACTTGCCTAGATTTCCAGTATGCTCTGTTAAGTAGCACTTTTTCATAGATTGTTTGACACTGTTTTACTTTCCTTCACAGCTCTTACCCACTGCATAACTTTATTAGGCTGAGTATTTGTCTATTGTCTGTCAACAGAGTATGCATTCCATGAGGTCAGGGGCTTCTATTTATTTCTATATATCCATTAAGTTAACAGTGCTTGACACATAGTAGACACTCAATAAATATTTGTTGATTGAGTGAAAAGATTACCAGCCGGTCTACCCCCATCTCTTGGTGACCTCTGTCAATTTATCCTGCATTCTGGAGTCAGCATGATCTTAAATGCAAATCTTCAATACAAAATAACTTAAAATTCTTCACTGGTTTACCACATCTTTAGAATAAATAAATATACATGTCTCGCTCAGTGGTGCTTCATCTATGTCACCCTCTCCCTTGAATGCACTTCATCCCTTTTTACTTAGTTAACTTGAAATCTTTCAGATGCCTGCTCAAGGGCTATTTCCCACTGACATGTTTGCAAACCGTTTCCTAAGCGCACCATCGTGGAACCATCTTCCTTTTCATGTGATCATTTCCTTGGGGTTACAGTTTTACCCAAGTAGTATAACTATTTGGTTTGTCTTCCACTCTGTGTAAGGGAAGGAGTGCTTGTTCTTGCTTGCTTACCATTGAATGCCCAGCACCAAGTTTGCACCTGTCGCATAGAAGTCCAGTAAATTCTTGTTGATTGATGAATGAATGAATAGGTTTCATAACTACCTTGGTCTTTTCACTCTCCCCTGCCATTGTATTTGTTGAATCCTAGAATATTCCACCACTGGGGGGGAGTCTTGATTCATAAGATTCTCAAGTGTCCCTATACGAACATGTCCCTTTCAGAACGTGGTATTTGCTTATTTACCTGTAAGTCTACACCAAAAGGCTGTTAGCCTTCTGGGAGCTTGGCCATTTTTATTCATTTTCTTACTTTAAATGCAGTGGAACCTAGTGCATTTAAAATCCTTTAAAAGAAATTTTTTTTGACGATTCAGTGTCACACACCTAGGTGGCAACAATTTCTGAAAGAAAGGTAGGTAATCAACAATTTCAACTGCTGTTCACTGACGACAGGGAATGAGTGACAAAAAGCTAAAGCACCTCTAAGATCCCTTTGAGTTACTTCCTTCACATCTGCTTTTTCTGCACTAGACTAATAGAAATCCTTTTTTGTCTCAACCCATGTTTTCTGACTTCAGTGTATTTAGCAGGAAGTTTGATCTTTTTCAAGGGATTAAATAAGTTTTTAAAAAAGCCATTCGTTCTAAGTTGGCTTGCACCAACTTAGGAGTTTATTACCGTAACCACCTATGTCAGTGCTGTATCTAGCCTGAGAATTTGTTGATGTGGCATTCCTTGAGATTTGAAATGTTAAGCCTCTTTTGAGGTATTTGATACTAAATGAAAAATGATGTGTCCATCTTATTCATTGTAATAGCTTTTGCCAGGCATCTGATTTGCAACCTTTCTAATCTTTTGTTCAAAAAAAAAAAGAGAGGGATTTGGAAAATGTTTAATTTTTAATAGACTATGGACAATTTAGCACCACTTTTCGTCATTTACTTATAATGTCAAACAGAAGGTAAAGGCATCTATGTGTTTAACAGCTAATGAATAGGAGAATATGAAGAAAAGAAACAATCCCAATGTAGGGTGTATGATGATTTTTCCTGTTATCTTTCACTTAACTCACTTTGGTATAGCAGAGTTTCTATCTGCTATGAATAACAGGTAGATACATAAATACTGCATTTTCACTGTTAATACTGATTTTATCCTTAATATAAGACTGTCTTGATACCTGTGTTGGCAACATTGAACATTACATAGGCAAAAATCTCCACTGTGTGCCACATTACTTTAGAATTCTTCTACCTTCCTCTACCGCCACCATCATTCAGAGTATGCTATCCTGTCTTTCCTCCATTTCTCATGTCCTTTAATGTCTGAATCCACTTTTACATCTTCAGCAGAAGTACAGTGAACCCAAAAACTCTACTTCATGTAGAGATTGCACTCAGGGACACAACAGTCTTGTCTAATGACTGACTGTCGAGCTATAGATGGATAGGAAAGGGAAAATAGACTGCTATTCTCTCTACATCGTTGTGTTTGGAGCCTCTCAGCTGTTTAGATTCACCATGGTATTCATGCTCTTGAACTGAATGATGGATTGTTGCCCATATTATTTTTGTCCTCTTCCCCTACAGGGCATATGAATGACTAAATTCATGCAAGTTAGATGCACATGTGAGGACTTGAGCCATTTTCTTCACAGCTCAGCTTTTTTGTGTGAGACAGCGTGGCTCTAAAGGAGTTTTGCAATGTTTCGTGTTGCTTTGCCTCTTGTCCTTTTCACCTGTGGCGTTGAGGTCTTATGTCTTACATTTGCCACTTTTATTTTCTTCTTGTGCTCCTGCTGCTTTTCTGTTGCATCCCATTGGGATTCTGATTCTTCTCCCCTTCATCTTGTATTTCCTAGCTACCCCTCAACCCTGGGTGGTTTTGATGCAAATCTTTGTTTGTCCATCTCTCGTTGAGCATGCTCTTCAGGCCGTCATCATTTGTTGCCTCGACTCCAATTCCATACTTTTTCTGCATTCACTCACTGTGTATTCACCCCACGTGTTACCCTAGGGTTCGCATGGTGCCTGTTCCTACAGGAACAGCAAAGTTTGCTCTAAGGTGAAGGAAAGAATGGTGTTCATGTTTCTTTGTCACTCAAAATACAGTAGACCGTGAGAGAGCAAGTCTTACTTATTCTTAACTGGAATGGTCAAAATTCCCGTTTTCAAACTTATGTTTTTACAACTGTGTAAGGCTTCGTTGTAATAATAGGCCACAGTTGAGTTATTCTTCTCTTGCTGATGAACAATTTAGATTATTTTGAGGGTTTGGTTTTTTGTTTTTTAGGGTTTTTTGCTACTATAAAAAACTTTAATGTTTATATTAGCAGTGACAAATACAAGAAAGTAGGAATAGTAGAAGTGTAAGAGTAGGATACTATTTAAAAAGAAAAATTTGTGAAATAAATGGAGGACAATGCCATGTTCTTGGATAAAAAGAACTGAATTCAGTGCAGTTGTAACTGCAGTCCTAATAAATCTTCTAGAACTTGTGAAGCTGATTCCAGTAATTTCAATGATGAGCAAAGGATCAAAAACAGTCTACACACTTTGAAAGTGACTTGTCTTCTCAGATAATAAGCGCTAACAATTTAAAGTCTGTAAAGACAAATGTGTACACAAATAGCTGAGTAGAACAGAACCTGTGGGAGAGCACAGCAGTGGTCACATTTAAGGAAGTGAGTCACATGCTGAGGTGTAGCTGCTTCACCAAGACAGAGCTATTAGGACTAAGAGTGTCTGATCAGGCACATTTTAATGTGGTGTGTTCTGGGACTCTTCTCTTTTTAAAAAAAATTTTTTTTTAAAGATTTATTTATTTATTCGTACAGAACTGGGGTACAGGCCAGAGATGCGGAGGGTGAGAGATTCACCAGAGACAGAGCGGGGAGCAGAACAGGCAGATCGACGAAGTACACTGCTGAGGGGAGCAGCTGGCGGGCAGGAGAGGTCTGCCTCGCCATGTGGTCGCCTCTGGGGCAGGCGGGAATCGAACTCATGCGGAGGTGGCTTTAGTTTCTCATTGCAGTGCTTTAAGGGCCTCTTTTTTAAAATTTTAAACTTATTAGAGGTGTCCAGTGATTTGCTGTCAGTAATAATAAGTTAATTATGGAGATCTTTGCCTAGGGCTGAGGGATTGATCCCTGCCTAAATTTATTGTTGCCACTTTCTCACTTATTTTCTGTGAGATTTCCAATACTTCCTCCTCTGAGAATCTTTGGGTTGTATGAATCTGGAAGTTTTTTTTCTTGGTGTTATATAGGTTATTATAAATGAAAGTAATTTTGAGATTCAGTAGCTATAGATGTTCACCTGTGAAAGCAGAGAATATGGTTTTAGTTTCCTATTTTTATTTTTAAGTGGTTATATTTACATAATAGAAAAATCTTAAATTTGTACTGATTCACAGTTTTTTTTTTTAGTAAATTTAGGGAGCTTTGTATAATATGACCCACTTACCTGGTAACAATAATAGGATTGTTACTTACCTGGTCTACAAAAATTAGAATCTCTAATTTTTAGATTCTTGAGTTAATGATGAACATTCTAAATCAGATTTCATTTTAAATGTCACCAGATTTGTTCGAATAACAAAATAAATGTTCTGCGATTAATACTTATTTTATCTTCTAAGAGAGTAGTGAAAGTATAAAATGCAAGGAGCACACTCTTAGAGTCACGCAGCATCCACAGTGTTGGATCTTACACATCAGTGACTTCAGTCACAGAGTTGCAGTCAACTGAACTGGAGGGGGGGAGTCGGGAAGACCTAAAACATAATTATTCCTGATCACGGGTAGATGTTGAAAGAGCTTCGCTATTGGAAAAGATATTTTCTTTTCCCTTTTTATGCAAAGTCTTCAAACCCAGCCTACTCTGACGCCCAATTCTCAGTTGACACGTAGCCACGTTTCAGTGCCAGGAGCCGCCATGGCTCATAGCTGTTGTGGTGGATGGAGCTGACCGGCCCCGTGAACTGACAGCACCTGACGGCCTCACCCTGGGAAGTAAATACACATAAAGTGCAGAGACAGGCCTAGCCTCGTGTGTTGTGGATACTTCGCAAGTGCAAGTCTCTCCTTGCACTTTTGGGTTTGCAGCATCGGGTGGTTGCAAGTATTAAGTTAATACAACAGTGGTTTTTTTTTTTTTGACAAATTGAAGAAAAGCCAGTTCTTGTTATTTCTCTAAAGAGTATTTAACTGGAGAGTGAGGCCTTTGCAAAAGGCATTACCCTTGTACTCATTTTTTCTTTCCCTAGCCTAACACTTAGCTTTCATGAAGGTCGTTGGCAATGTACTTCTAATTAGTCGGTACCAAGTTTCTAGCTTTAGGCTATGATCCAATTCTTTTTATCTCCTTTTCCTCTGCTCTTTTTTTAATGGTACTAGGAAGAAAAAATTTCCAACCAGGAGCTAGTACTATAAAGGAAATATTGCTGTGAAGGACTTCAAAGTTTTTTTGCCCCTGTAATACATAGTAATTTTGATTTCATCAGGTCAGATGTAAAAAAAAAAAAAAACAACACAAATTTAGTAATTAAAAGTAAAAAAGGTGGATGTCCAAGAAGTGTACAGTACTTCATAGTCAAATCAGGACTTACTTTCACTGTGAATGAAATATTTTAGGGTGGAAGTGCTTAGTAAATAAGGAACCACTACAAAGGTAGTCCTGTATTTCAGGTAACCTGTCACCCTGGAGCATTGTCCAGCACTGGGCCAAAAACAGCTCAGTGCCTTGAGCTGGTGACTCTTCTGCAGTCATTTGATAAATCTGACAACATTTGCTTCTGTTTTCTGTTCTTCTATTCCTTCTACTTAACACATCCTTTTTTAAGATGTTCTCTTTAAGAGTTAAGGCTCTGGAGCTATTCTCCTTCCTTAATGTAAATTGAACTTGTCAAATAACTGATCCATTGTATAGCTTTTATTGTTTTAACTTTTATTTCCTATACTTCCAACTTAATGGGAGATAACTCATTCCTCTCTGTCCCAGAAATAGACTGCACGTCTATTTCTGCACAGTGATTAGAAGTAACCACATAAAGCCCTTAAAAACAATAAGCACGGCCCTCCCTGGTGGCGCAGCGGGTTAAAGCACTGCACTGAGAAGCTAAAGCCACTTCCGCATGAGTTCGATCCCCGCCTGCCCCGGAGGTGACCACATGGTGCTGCAGGCCTCTCCTGACCCGCTTGCTGCTCCCCTCAGCAGTGTACTTCATCTATCTGCCTGTTCTACTCCCCACTCTGTGTGGCAAATCCTTTCACCATCCCTGCATCTCTGGCCTGTACCCCAGTTCTGTATGCATAAATAAATATTAAAAAAATAATAATAAGCACATGTATGTATGGGGAATAATGTGAAAAATGTGTGTGTGTTGGGGGGGGCGGGGTGGTTGCTGACACTGCACCCAGCCTTTTTGTCTTCCAACCTTCCTTGGGATAGGAAGAGAGGAGGACTATACTGGGTTTGAGTCAAGGAGGAAAGGAGTGATGGGGATTGAGATACAGCCACAGGGTTAACTATAAACAGTGCTGGAGGAACCTTGGAACTGATGTTCAGAATAATGTTCCAGACATGGAATTTGAAAAGCGGTCTCTCACCCACACTCTGGACTGTCAAGGTCAAGGCATTCACAAACAGACCTGCTCCCTCTCCAGCCTTCTTCCTCTCCTCTAGTCTTAACGAGCAAACACTGAGGAGATATCCTGGAGTCTTCCTTTTTACATAAACTAAGCTGATACGTTGGCAAATCCTACAGCATTTATTTTTTTCAGAACTACTTATCAATTCTGCTTGGTGATCCAAGCTAACATCATTTCTTTGCTGCCCTGTTACAGAATGTCCTAACTGGCCTCTTAATATAAATGTCAGATCATTTACTGTTTAGGATCCTCCAGTGAGGGTTTGTTTTTTTTTTTTTTAAGTTGAAATAACAATGCTTTAGAACATTATATTTTCCAGGGATTTATCATTGCCCAGTAAAGTTCTTACACCACTAATAAATTTTTAAAAAATGGTAGAACTGGAAAATTGTGATTTTTGAACCCTTTAATGTAATAATGGAGCTGAGCATTGATTGTTAACGGATGTTAAAATCATGTGGGAAAAGGTTGATGTGGAGCTTTATAATGGCTGGATTAGGGTGAGGATACAGAGCCTGCAGATCACTCTGAATGTTAGTAAAAATGTGGTGCAAACAGAAACAGAGTTCCTCATGATGTGGCCCAGACACAAGTACCAGGTATGAAGAATTCTGACCTAAAGAAATCGCCCCGTTGTCATCAGGCTTCTAAGTCAAACTGCCAATATGTAGAAAACATAGAGAAAAGAATTATCATCCAGGGCGGGGGGGGGAGGTAGAAAGGGGAATAAATCAGTGGAATTTAGGATATGAGGGATTCTAAGGACAGGTGACACTGTTTCTTCAATAAAATCAGTGGTGTGAGAAAAGGTGACAGCGCAGAAGGAGGACTGTTGAGACAAAAGGAAAATACAGTTAAAGGTGGAAATAGGCAGCAGTGCTGTGATGGAAGTCGAAATGTGTGTGTGTTCTCTGTGAAGTACGGGGCTTGGTGTTGTCATTCATTCGTCTGCTCAGTCGAGGACGTCAGTCCCATTTTAAGTTCTGAAGTTACAGTGGTAAATGAGCCAGACACAGAATCTAACCTTAGGGGTTATTCCAGATCGAGGTCCACCAAATAAGGCAGTGTGTAGACCTGAGTGGACTTTGGTTTGAATGAGTCGTGTAAAAGGATAAGCAGGGAAGTTGAAATATAGACTGAGAAATAGTATTATGAAATTACTTTTTATTTTGTTAGGTGTGATAATGACATGGTGGTTTAGTTTTAAAGATGAAAAAGATTCTTAATAATTAGAGCTGCCAATTGAAGAAAGGGTAAAATAACATTGCTTACATTGACTTAAAATATTCTCCCCAAACAGAATATGGTGATGTTTCATAGGCAGAATTCCGCTTGGCGAAGCAGGAGAATGATGGGGATTACAAAGATAAAAGGCAAAAAAAAAAAAAATGTAGTTAATAAAAAATAATAAAATATTCTCACAAAACAGAATGAGGACTTGTTATAAATAAGATCAGGAAAATGGTAACATTCTAAACGGGGTGGTGAGGTCACTCCATCTACCTTTTACATACTTGAAATTTTTCATGATTAAATGAAGAAGATAAATGCCAAAGGCCAAAACCTCTTCTGTATGTTGTTACTGAGAATAAAATGCTGCCCCTTCCCAGCTCTTACAAATGCCCCTTGTCTGGCCCTGCTCTCTCTCAGTCTCATCTCTTTTCTCTAGCCTGTCAGGGACCCTTCTTTTTTTTAGAATATGCCAAGCATCATTTTGCTTCAGAAACTGTGTGTTTTTCCCCCCTCTGCTTGGAAGTCTTATCCTCCAGTTATGTCACTAGCTGACCTCCTCATTTCCTTGGGGTCCTTGTTCCATCTTGCTTTTCGCAGAATGGCCTCCCGAACCAATGTGTGTCCAGAGAAACTACCCTCATTACTCTGAGGTGTTCCTTTCATGGTAGCCCCACCCATGACACACTTAGCTGCTTGCTTCTTGTTCCCCTTCTCAGGCGTGTCGGCTGCAGACTGGTAGGTCGCCATCCCTGGGCACTGTGATGCCAGCACACAGCACGCCTGGCTCCACGTTGATTAGAGAAATGTCTCCTTCGCCTTCTCCGTTCTTTCCCCTTCGCCTGCAACCTCATCTTCACCACAAAGATTGGATTGACCAAAACCACTAGGCACAAATTGTGAAACATTTGTTTACTTGTTAGGGGGCACCGAAAGAATTATATTCCAGATTTCTCAGGCTTTAAGCCTTTCTGGTAAGATGCAAAGATTGGTGTTTTATTTGTCTCACAGCTGAAGTAACAGGCAGCTCTCTGCAACTGAAATGCTACCTTTCAAGCAGTTGGCACTCTAATTCCTTTTAAAATATGCACAATGGTTCTCAACTTCTTTTCCAATACATCCCAACATAAAGCTCTTCTAATAAAAATGTTGCATCTGCATTTGCCAAATTGAATATTTAATCTGTCAATATAATCTTAGCATTTGTGACTATAGGAGTCGATACATGCCCTTTGTGAACAGTAAGGTCTGATCTGATGTGTCTGAAAAGTGAAGCTTGAATTTTTTCCCAAACTGACTTTGCTCTTCTGCTTACCTTTCGCTTTAATAATAATTCTTCAAGTGTCCCCCTTTTTTTTTTTTTTAAAGATTTATTTATTTATTTATTTATTCATACAGAGCTGGGGTACAGGCCAGAGGCTCAGGGGCGGTGAGAGGATTCACCAGGAAGAGTGGGGAGCAGAACAGGCAGATCGACGAAGTACACTGCTGAGGGGAGCAGCGGGCGGGTCAGGAGAGGTCTGCCACGCCATGTGGTCACCTCCGAGGCCAGGCGGGATCGAACCATGCGGAAGCGGCTTTAGATTCTCAGTGCTGTGCTTTAACCCACTGCGCCACCAGGGAGGGCCCCAAGTGTCCCCCTTTTAATTGCCAAAGATTTATTTATTTGTGCATACAGATCTGGGGTACAGGCCAGAGGCTCAGGGGCGGCGAGAGGCTTCACCAGAGACAGAGCGGGGAACAGAACAGGCAGATCCACGAAGCACACTGCTGAGGGGAGCAGCGGGCAGGTCAGGAGAGGTCTGCCTCGCCATGTGGTCACCTCCGAGGCAGGCGGAGATCGAACTCATGCGGAAGCGGCTTTAGATTCTCAGTGCTGTGCTTTAACCCACTGCGCCACCAGGGAGGGCCCCAAGTGTCCCCCTTTTAATTGCCATTAAAAAAGCTTTTTTTTGCATCATCTCACTTAGACCTGTTTGTTCGTCGAGACTTTGGTTGTAGGGACAGGAACCGAAATCAAGCTCTGAGGCAGAAGTCGGGATTTCTTATAAAGACACTAAGTTTGTCGAGTCCTAACCTAGCTATGTGAGGCTAGGGGTGCAGTGGGGTCCCTCGGGGGACTCTGGTGCTGTCACGGCCTATTTTGATTTCATTCCTCTCTGCACTATTGTCCGAAGCACAACTCCTGGTAGCTCCCAAGAAGCTGTTGTGTCTGTTCAGCCTCTCTGACACCCTGAACCACTCAAATGAGATCTAGGGATGGCTGTGGTCTGGGTGGGTCAGAAGCTGGGGTCTATCACGCACAGGAACTTGATTGTCCTCAGTACAGTCGGATATGCATGCAGGGAACAGGAAGGGGGAGACAGACTAATTTCTGCTCAAGTTATAGATTAATGTATCATCGGCAGCACACAGCGTTCTGTCCTCTCATGTAAGGTCACAGTGAACAATTACCTCTCAGTGAGCACAGCGCACTCCTTAGCTTTAGGCTTTGCTTCAACAGTGATGTCATACTGATGGCTTATGGAGAAACACTTAGTCTTAGTGAACTTTATTTCATTATTCAGTTACACCACTGAGTAGCCTGGAAAGGGAAGTAGATTAATCAGAGACAGTCTTCATTCAGGGGAGAGAATGATGGTTACAGGGGGGAGAAGCACCAGACCCTTTCACCAGACCCCTCACCAGAACACAGTGCTCGACTCATCTCAGGGTTTGTCTGAGAAATAGGGAAGGTAACAGAAATGGGACGTGGGGCGCTTAGAGAATTAAAGACACTGTGTATACTGGATATGTCCCATAAATTATTAGATCTGTGGGGTGACAGTACCATCTCCTCTGTATTTTACCAGAGATCTTCTAGTGGGCAATAAAACAGCTTCAGGTCTGTTGAACAAAGATGGTACCAGGAAAATAACCCCTATTATTGCATCGTTCTTTTTATTCATGTTAAAATTTAAGAACACCAAAATGTTGTTCACTAAACCTGACCGCTCCCTTCCTCCACACATACAGCTCTAATACAGAGCCTTCTGACCTGTCCTAACCCCAGTTCTTCATGTTTCTTTAAAAGGCAGCTTTCTGTCCAAGAATCCTGGCACAATAGGAACCCTCAGTGTGATTTTAGATCCCCTTGGGGAGAGGGGGAGTCCTCTCCTCCAATTTTGGTAGCCTTAACAGCAACCACATTATAAGTGAAGCCTGATGACCTCTCAGCACTTCCAGTAGTGAAGACATCTGAGTAGTTTTGACCTACACCACCTTCCGTGCTGTAGTTGTTAAAGAATAGCGTCAGAGCAGATAGAACAGAGATCTACCGTCCGAAGATGACCCTCTGAACTTACTAGCCGATACCCTTTTATTTTTTTTTTAACATATCTTTTGTCTGACTACCATTACTTTACATTTTTTTAAAGATTTATGTATTTACGCATACAAGAACTGGGGTACCGGCCAGAGGTGTGGGAAGGAGAGTGTGAGAGGGTTCACCAGGGACAGAGTGGAGAGCAGAAAAGGCAGATCTACTGAAAGACACTGCTGAGGGGAACAGCAGGCCAGAAGGGAGAGGCATCCTGTACCATGTGGGTCAGCTCCCTGGCCGGGGATCGAACTTATGCTGTAGTGGCAGCAGATATCTTCATAGTGCTGTGCTTAACCCCTTGCGCCAGCAGGAAGGGCCCCTACTTTACATTCTGCTCATCTTTTTCATGATAAGAAATTTCTCCCCTCAGGTGTGCTTACCATCTTAATTCTCCCACCACCAAAGCACCCATAATTCTCCCATTAGTCTGTTGTGCTCAATCCCCCTTTTTTTTACCCCCTCTCCATCACCTCCTGGATGCTTAGCTCTATGGACAGATTTCAAGAGTTGGATTTAAATTTTGTCTTTGTCTGAGCCTTTGATTTATATTTATTCCATCTGTAAATGAAACCATTCAATATTTTATCTTTCTCCTGATTTATCTCACTTAGGATAACTCCTTCCAGCTCCATCCATGTTGCCTCAAATGGCATAATTAATCCTTCTTAACAGCTAAGTAATATTCCATTGTGTATGCACACCACCATTCTTGAGCCATTTACTTGTCCTGGGGCATTTAGCCGTAAACAGAGAGTGCTGGCTTCCTTTTGAGTTAGTGTTTTTGTGTTCTCTGGGTGGGTATCACAGTGTGGAATTGCTGGGTCATATGTAAGATGTCTTTCTAGTGTTTTGAGGAATCTCCACACAGCTTTCCATAGGGGCTGGACCCAGTCTACATTATCCTTTTAGATCATTGTTGTTTTACATGTTTAACAAAACTGGGGATGTACTGGCCCGTGGTTAGCCTTTTAATAAGGTCTTTTTCTTGATTAAGTGAAAATGATAAATATAAATTTTAAGATTTATATTTTCTATTTTGTAAATCCAGTAAGTCAATTATTACATACTTAGATAATACTAATACCAGCAGAAAGTGTGTGGTTGAGTACATGCTTAAATTCATAACTAGGCTTAAAAATCTGCACTATTTACATTCTTAAGAAATTTGGTGGTTCCTTCTTACGAGATACTTTATTAGAGAATATAAAGTTGGTCTTGAGAAAGTGTTTTTATCCTGCTGTGTTCAATCATTTTTAGAATCATGACTTTTAAAGCTGTTTTTCTGTTTTTCTTCCCAGATCCAAGTATTTTAGGACATGCTCAAGAGGTGAGCATTTAACTATAGAGGTAAGTAGAGTCATGAATTTGATTAGATTAGAAGTTCCTTCCAGAGGGCACAAGAGCATTTTGTTTTTTTAATTAAGGGGAAAGAATCTCAACCTGAATTTAGTATGAACTGTTTATATTTCAGTCTTGTTGATGCTTTTAAAAAGGGCAAGGATGGGGGTAGTTGAGAAAGGGAGAATAAGGACAAGGTTGCAGAGGATCAGGAAAGTTGAATAGAGTTGTTATTTCTACTGAGGAAGTGATGGTTTTGTATTCCAACCCTCCGCAACTCAGAGGGTATTCTTCTATCATTAAGAGACAGAAAAGGGTTGACCTGCCCCAGAAGAGAGGGGTAGCAACTCAGAACAGGAGGTTGATTGTGAACAACTCTACAGAGCAGAATCACTGCTTTTTCTTTGCATGTAAGACATAATAGAATATAACACTTACTCAGTCTCTGCTAAGTTCTGGCTTTTCCTCCCTATGTTTATGAGTTTTATGACACATATTTCTTCTATAATTCTCTTGTATGTGTAGCAATCACCTTATTTTGCAGCAGTGTAGACAAGTGAAGAAACTGTGCTTAATATACCCTGTAAGTAGCAGACCCTTACTGCTACTCCAAAACTGACTTGAAAGTTTAACACTTGCTCTGCATGGCCTCCTCTATTAGATGAGAAAGCCTGCAGGCCAGAAATTAGTTTTTAAAAGTAGGACAAGCCAATTTTAAAGAGTTTTGAACCATTACACCATCTCTTCAGATTGCTGTATCTTCCAGACCTTTTGAATTATTGTTTTCTTGATCTTAAAACAAGACAATATTGTCAATAAAACACTCTCTTTTCTGTGAAGTGATTATTTGTTGAAGAGTACTTACAATGCATTAGTCGTCATAATAGACTGTAATAATGGCTTTCTTCCACCCATTCGGCATAATGGCATCCCTCATCCCTACATTGTGGTGACTTGCTCACATTCCTCTCCAGAGGGGCGTGGTGTGTGGCAGTTGTGATTATCAGCTGGTGGATTTCAGTACATCTCTGAGCGAATAGATGAACAGATAGAAGCAGTATAAGAGAAATTCTTATTTCTGTATCTTCTAATCCATGTTTCTTAAATATTTTCTGTCATAGAACATTTAGTAATTTGTTCTGAACTTTAGTGAAACAAAATTCTCTCAGTGCAGGTTTAAAACACCCATATGGTATATTGTATTCGGATGGAAGTGCTTGTAAGCTCCTTATTTATGTAGAAAATTGCTATAATTCTCCTTGTTTCTCTATTAAAGTCATAAATAAAAAGGGTCTGTTTGTTTGGTTACCTTGTAGGACTGTTGAATATATCAAGTTAACATAAAAAGACTATGTATCTTCAAGCTATCAATATATATTACTTTTGAAGTGAAACAGTATTTCTGGTGTGCTCGCTGTACCTTAGACAGCCTCCTAACAGTTGCTCTCTGTTCTTTCAGTTTGAGAACCTGGTAGAAAGTGATGAAGTAAGTATTTCCATGTTTGTTTTCATTAGTCATCTCATTAGCTCTGACATTTATTTCTGAAATTTTTCTTTCCATTTAAGATTGTTTTTTGGTTTATGTTTTTACTTTTCATTTGCATTTCATTTACTAATTTGTTTAACACTCAAATAATTCAGAATCTTTAATGTATTATATATAATACTCTGTATATCACTTGTATACTGTATACATCAGGTATATAGATTCAAAAATAGGTCTTTAAAGCATCCCATAAAACTCCAGGAACTTTTTAAAAGGCTGTTTTGCCACTAAGTAGGTAAAATTCACAAACCAAAGTAGATCCCATTCTTTATCCCCAGTTGTGAAACTTTGAAGAGTAGAATTTGTACATGCTCATTTTGCAATCCATTTTTGACTTTAGCCTTTATCTTTTTTAATCAGTTACTGTTTCTGATAATTGTTTCTGTTTAATCTCATCTAAAATTTGGTCAGTTTTGAAATGTATACCATGTACAGAAATGTTAAACTATGGCAAAGGTAACATTTTAGGATCAGTGAAATGCATGTGTATTTTTTACGTGCTGCCATCATTAGAACAACTGTAGTTTGTTCATTTTCAATCTCACAAAAGTAGTTTGAGTATATGCAAATTTTAACCACTGTTGGGCCAACTTCTCACAGTGCTAGCATGAGTTGGACTAGAAGAACACTGAGAAATTTTCACCTGTCGTCTTTTTTGTTTTCTGAATAAAGGGAAACATCAAAAAATATTAATTATTCTTGAGCCCTGCATTTCCCATGTGTTGGACAGATTATTCTGAAAGTATAAATGAGCTTATTGGTGGTTCTGAAAAGAGCTATTGTTAAAGACAATTAGTGAAACATGTTTAACTCAGCACTTCCAGATCAACTTGAGTATCAAGTTTTAAGAATAATGGCATCATTGCATATTTATTGTCATCTAGTAAAATACATTTGAGGAGCTATCTTAACCTTTTGTTTTTCCAGTAAAATTTCTCCCAATTATTTTGATGTTTCATAATAGGACTTAGTTTTTCCCTTTTCAAAGATCAATCAATTTCTCTGTGTTTTTTAAACATGTGTAAACAATCACTTAACGTGTTATTTTTAAGTTCTCTGATAAATGCTAAATGAAGGAGTTCTTTCAGCCTTCAATGTGATTCTTCTCAGCACCAACCTACTTTTTAAAAGAATTGGTGGTCTCTGCATGTTTTCTTAAGGAGCCTTTTAGTTTTGTTGAATTTTTTGTTTGCTTAATTCTTAAGTTTTTGTTTTTGCTAACCAACCAGCACTGCCCTCCCTCTCATGTCATAGCTCGCGTTTGGTTAGTTGAATACATCCCACTTGGTGGGGCTATTTCCTAAATTTGTTTGAGCCATTTCTTGCTGTTCCTTAGTCATATATTTTAACTGTCAGATGTAAATAGCCTACGGATGTAACAGATGCATGAATCTACATCAGTATTGTTTTGAGGGAAAAACACTTGAGGTAATTTTCTGTTCCTGTGAAGGAAGTCTCCTTATTCATGGGAGCTAGCTGGTTAGCTGCTTGCAGAGATGTGAGTGCTGAATTAGCAAGCATTGAAGCTGAGTTAGGTTCCTAAAAGGTGATTAAGTTTTTTGTTTTTCTCAAATGATCAGTATTTGCCCTTGTTTTATGTTCTCTGACACCTTTTTTTTTTTTTAAAGATTTATTTATTCATACAGAACTGGGGTACAGGCCAGAGATGCGGAGGGTGAGAGGATTCACCAGAGACAGAGTGGGGAGCAGAACAGGCAGATCGACGAAGTACACTGCTGAGGGGAGCAGCGGGCGGGTCAGGAGAGGTCTGCCACGCCATGTGGTCTCCTCCGGGGCAGGCGGGAATCGAACTCATGCGGAAGCGGCTTTAGATTCTCAGTGCTGTGCTTGAACCCGCTGCGCCACCAGGGAGGGCCAACACCTTATTTTCATGTTCATTATTGAACCGTATTAGCTTTGACTTCAGGGCCCCCGGCACTGCACTGGATGCAGTTTGTCTGGGATCCCATATCCTCCTTCAGGGCAGGTCCAAGCATGAGAAACAAAAAAAAAGCACAGGGAGTTCTGGGTTTGAGGTTACAAACACAAAGTTGGGCTATTGGTTTACTCTGAAATACAGAATCCACGAGTAGTGAGATTCAGCTGTAAATGATGAGGGTTAGCTATCAGCCTGTCCCCTCAGTTGCATTTGGTATAGTATAAAGATGTTAGAATGAAACAAGAAATGTCCATCCATTGCTTGTCATAAAAAGAAGGAAGCTTGTAAACTAAGTTTTGCCTTTGAGAAGTTCTTAAGTATTTACGCTCTTTGTTTACAACCTTTAGGAATGAAATTTTTTCACTGATAAAAATAGATAAGTAGAAAATATGTTGATTATATAAAAGCTTAATTGGCTTATTTTAAATGGAATTCATGTAGTGAAATTTCTTTAATTGTTTAATTAATTTTTGTACAGGGGGAAAGCCCAGGAAGCAGTCATAGGTAAGCCTTTAAAAACCAGCACTTCTTCAGTGTGAACGCGAAGCTTGCTAAGCATCCAGGCTGCATCTTTAGCTTGCCAGTGAGGCATGTCAGGACCTAAGTTCTTTCATAAGATGGAGGCAAATTACACATACCTGAAATAACCATTTGGAAGTTAAGGTACTTACTTATGAGCACCCGGGTATTTTCCAGTTCAATGTAGGTTACATATTTTTGGTTTTTTAAAAGCCATTCAAATACTGACACATACATTTCAAATTTTTTTAACTTTATCCCCCTTTCCTTTATGTAATTCTAAAACTTGTTTTACTATTCCCAAGCTTTTTACATCTTTCTGTAGTAAGTAGAACATTGATACTTCATTTAAACAGCCTCCTCATATTCTTTTACAATTACATGAACTACTGGAAAAAAGAACCATGTATCTTTAACTCAGAAGAGAATTGTTCCAATTAAGAGAGTGCTTTTATGTACTGTTTATATTTTGTATATATGTTCTTGACCTTTTTTTTTATTTAGCAGATATTTATTAAGCAACTGGGACTAAAAAGCACTGGGGGTAAAAAATTAGACATGAGCTCTGTTTTGGAAGAAAGAATACCCTGATCAGGAATCTAGTTCCTGGAAACAACTATTTCAATATGCGGTGGGAAGAACAATTTAATAACACTTATAAAACTGGTTAGGAAGAAGAAGCCTTTTGCCCAAAATCTGTAAAGAAAATCTGTCCAAATAGACTTTGGTAAGGTGACTACGCCTGAGTTGAGACTCAAAGGGTTGGTTAGTGGTAACTTTCCCAAGGAGACAGTCCAGACAGAAAAAGTTGCACCAACAAAGTGGGAGAATTGACTTGAGAGAGAGGAGGAGAGGCAGGTTTGCACAGTGACAAAGCTGCTGTTTCTTGCAGTTATATGAGTTGTCAGTTCTTAGTGAACTGAATGCTTAAAAATTGTATTTAATGTTGTGCTATACCTCAGAAACTGAAAAGAATAAAAAGGGGCCCCGTAAAGAAGTTAGGGCTAAAGGACAAAAAGTAGGAGACTTTACCATGTGTATGGCTGGTTAAGCCTTGTCATGAAGATCAGCGTGTGCACATGAGGGGAGGGGTGGGACGTTTGGAGCTTGGAGAGAGCAGGGGTCTGAGAACTGAAAAGCCAGACACTAGAAGAGGAATCCAAAGACAGCCAAGTAGCAGTGGGCAAAGTGTCAACCAGGAGAGCTTGGGGAACCAGGGAGGGGAGGAGATAATCTGGCCGAGATAGGGAACAGAGGGGTTGCCAGCACCACCATCTGCAACCAGGCATTAGAGCGTCCAGCTGTCTGTTGTACTTGGCAACACAGAAGCCATCGATTGCCTCTGCTGCAATTACTGAGTGATGGAAGCAGAGGTGGACCGCAGGGAGAGGATGAGTGAAGGGGCAGGTAAGGGCAGATAAGGCAGGGAAAGATTGTGGGTGCATCTGACTTCACTACT
Organism: Condylura cristata; assembly: GCF_000260355.1. Lineage (NCBI taxonomy): Eukaryota > Metazoa > Chordata > Mammalia > Eulipotyphla > Talpidae > Condylura > Condylura cristata. The sequence continues at coordinate 5,643,255 of NW_004567122.1, forward strand.
TACCGTGTGACTTAGCTCAACATACTCTCCTCATATGTGTAAGCTTTTTTTTTTTTAAGATTTTATTTATTTATTTATGCATACGGCAGCTGGGGGATAGGCCAGATGTGTGGGAGGGAGAGTGAGAGGATTCACCAGAGACAGAGTGGGGAGCAGAACAGGCAGATCAACTGAAATGCACTGCTGAGGGGAGCAGCAGATGAGACAGGAGAGGTCTGCTGCACCATGCGGGTCAGCTCCCCAGCTGGGAATTGAACTGGTGACGCAGTGACTGGCGATAGCTTGATGGTGTTGAGACTTTAACCCCAGCGCCATCTGGGAGGCTCTCTATATCTACCTTCTAGGGGTTTTGTGAAAAGTTTAAAATGAGTTAATGCATGTAAAGCAGAAAGAGTAGATAGAGTCTGAGTCATCGTGTATTAGTATTAGTGTATTAGTATTATGCATTTAATTTTTAGAAGTACTGAAATCGATGGAAAGATAATAACAAGTCAGATGAAGGTTTTTCCAGTTTTCTTTCTTTCCTTCTTCTTTCCATCATTCACATAGAAGAGAAGTAAAAACAGACCAAAAAAGAATAGACTGAAAGTGAAGGAGAGATACAGACTGATGGAGCAGTGCCCCAGAACAATCTATGGAGTGGGCAGACGAATAAGAGTGTAATTGTATCACTTGACCTTAGACAAATATGGGAATGGTGCCTCTTCAGAGGACTGAGAGAAGAATTAAAGGAATAGACACTGAGTGGGAGAAGTAGCAGGAAGTTGAGAAGAGACTGCCCTGCCTTTCTCAGAGTGAGGTGAAACCGTCTTTTGAGGGAAAGATTTTGAATGAGGAACTTCAGAGTATGTGACCCTTGATTCTGAAGTAGGTAGTGGGGGATGTGAGGTGGTGTGGGAATCCCCTGAGTGAAGGGCAGTTGCTGGATGCTGAGGGCCGAACAGATGTAGGGTTTTCTGCAGCATCTCCCAGCAGGGAGAGCTAGTCATGGAAAAATGTGAGATTACAGAGGGAATAACCTGGGTGAAATGGAGCAGTGATAAGAGTGGCAAGTGTCTGTCTGTCAGAAGGTAGTCCCAAAGTCCTGGTGTCCACACTGGCCACCCGAGAAGTGAGGTCAGGCGGTGATCCGGCCAGAGGCTGCTTGATGTGGCAGGATTGGGACTGGGGTGGTCGAGTGGCGGAGCAGGGGAGACAGACTCCTGGGTGTACAGTGCTGATGCTTGTAGCTTCTGGCGGACATTCAGGTCTGGTCACATGTCTGAAGCAGAGCCAGAGTGAAGACCAGTGATGTTCACGTTTCTTAAATGGCGGTTGTGGTGTAAAACAGTCTCTGATAATATGCCACTTATTCAGCTTTATACCAAGAATTAGCCCGTGTGACAGTGTGCTTCCACTGTTAACAACTGACATAGTATCACATTGCATGAATACATTTATGAGTTATATTGCAGCATTTCACTTGTTTGTGTGTGTTTTATTTCAGTTCAAACTTATCAGAAGCCTCTTTTCGTTTTTTTCCCCTCCCTCATTTTCCTCTATAGGCATCTTACTGAGGAAGAAATTATTGACCTGAGAGAGAGACATTATGATTCTATTGCCGAAAAACAGAGACATCTGGATATGAAAATTCAAAAGGAGGTGGATCGTCCTTTATGTCACTTAAATACCTGTTTTCGTAAAGTTGATATGTCAGAGGGGAAAGTTGTCTCCTTATATCTATCATTAATTCTGGTATTAAATAATATATTTTATAGGAATAGGCATTGACCTATATCTAGATATGAACAGATGACAATTATTTAAAAGTAAAAAAGTTAGAACTAATTATAAGTAGTGCTGGTTTGTTTTAACTTAGTACAAATCATGTTGGCCCCCCACCACCACACACACCCCAATAGAAGTAAAGACAATACAATCTTACAGAAACAGCTTTTAATTCTCAATTAGGGATACCAGCAAGACCAATGCATCGTTGTGTTTGAAACCAACTTTAAAAAAATTACTGTTTCAGAAATAAATGGGTCTTTTCAAGACTTTTGTTTGTCTTGCACTTATTTTTTTCTTAGTAATGAGGTAGTACTTCTGACAGTCATATTTTATTTTATTATATGTAGGGAATTGGCCTGTAATTACAATAATCTACAGTAGATTGCCAATGTTAAGTAAGCTAAAGAGAAAAATGTGTTGAAATATGATTTTTAAATTTGCCTTGTGACATGCCATAGATCATCACAAAAACAGTCTATATGCCATCACAAATGGAAGGAACTTAAATTTGAAAGTAATTTTTGAACAGCTTGCAAGTAATAAAATTCAGGAGATGCCTGCTATAATAGACATCAGGCACATGAATTTTGTGGAGCTTATTTCACTTTGGGTGACAGCAGTGTGATGGGCCTTAGTGCTGACGATCTTGGATTCAGGACCAGAACCGCCCAACTAGTCATGCCATGGGCGTGAGAGCCGTTGTTAAGAATGAAGAGTGCTGTGCTCTCCAGAGAAAAAACAGGTGTCCATGTTTGCACACGGTGGGCACTGCTACCTCCTAACTCACCTTCTCAAAAATTCTGTACTATAGTGAGGCCGTTTGAGTCATTTTGTGAGAGAGGAAATTGAAATGAGAAATCATAAAACTTTCAATTGTTAGATACTCTATAGAGATCCATTATTTTTTAAAATAATTTGTTTTTTTATTTGGTAAGTAGAAAACATTTTCTCTTTAGAGCAGTCAGACAGGTTCTGATTTTTGTTAATCCTTATTGTTTTGTTCATGCACAGTTAGCCTTACAAGAAGAGAAGTTAAGACTAGAAGAAGAAGCTTTACACGCTGAACAGCGTGAAGCAGCCAGGGCAGCAAAGCAGCGAAAGCTCCTGGAGGTGAGGGCAAGACCCCAGCAGACACTAGGGCTTCTCTGCTCCTGATTTCCTCTGACAGAACTCTGTTGGGACTTTTCTTCCCCCCAAGAGTTGAGGGCTTCTTGTTTAACCTCAGGTGTATTTATCTATGTATTTAGGCTCTTAACAGCGATTAATTCGGCTTTCAGCGCTAGAAGTAACATCAGATTCGATGCTTGCTGTGACAATGCTGCTTAGCAGGAGCGCTAAGTCTTGTTTATCCCAAAGACAAATTCAATTTTCAAATATCCAGTATCCTTTTGGAAAAATAAATGTATTCTGAGATGGAAGCAGTGCCAAGTTAGCCTTTAAATAGAACTCAACCACAGTTTTTACTGTATTTTTCTGATTTTTTTTTTTTTTAAAAAAAAAAAACCTGTCCTTAAATTGCTAGAAATTTGTCTACTTTGAAGAATCCAGGTAAAACTGGATGGATGACTTTGCCCCATAGAAATACTGTGTCGTTTACATCTTTCTTCTTTTAGCTGTGGGAACTTGGGAGCTTGGATATTGAGAAGTCGTTAGCATCAGAGAAATCAAAGAGTATCTCACTGTGGCATTACTAATACGGCATTATAATGCCAGACGGCTGCCAGTACCAGATGCTTCTGGTGTCATTTCTGTGTTCTGTGTTGTTTGAACCTCACCACAGTTGTAGGAGAGAGGCGCTGTTCCTTTAAGCTCCATTTTATGGTGAGGAAACCATGGGACGGTTATAAGTAACTTCCAACTTGCTTGCAACCTGGCACTTAATCAACGACAGCTCCAGAGTCCAGGGCAGCAGCGCCGAGTCAGTGGCCACACTTCGCCTGCATAAACTCCTGCTGTGGCTCAAGCCAAAGGTGTACAGAGAGCATATTACGTGAAAACCACTGCGCCGTAGAGAAGCCGAGAGATCATGTCTGTCTTGTTGCTGTGTGTTTCCCATGTGACCTATGTCTTCTCTTTCTTTCTCTCCTCTCTCCCTACTTCCCTCCTCCCTGTCTCTTTATTTCTTCTTTCTTGATCTTTCAGCAGATCACTGAAATTGCATGAGGCAGTACCTTTGTTACTTAGTTCTGAGAGTGTTTAAAAATGACCTTGCCTTCTAAAAAACACTTCTACTGAGGGAGCTTTTTAGTGACAGGTTAAGCAGCTTGTTTTACTGTAGCAAATTCTCCTTTTAAAGACTGAAAGCACTTCATATGCAGCTTAGCTTCCGTCTGCTTCTGAGTTTCTCCAGGGCTCTCTTGAGTTTTTCCTTCCCTGACTAACTGGGTGAGGGATCACACGGCCATTGCTGGGGTTGCTGCCCCTGGATGCAGGCAGATGCATACATCCACATCAGCCCCTGTTCGTACTGGCCCTGCGAGTTTGAGCTGAGGGCAGAGTCGCAGCACCTATAACTTACGGTGTCAGGGACACACAGCTGGGCGGGCAGGAGCCACCGCTTTGATAGGTCTCCTGAGCTTGTATTGTGTGGCCACTAACACCCTTAAGTCAGTCAGTCAGGGGCCTGCTAAGTCCTTTGTTCTGTTGCTGCATACTTCAGCCACATTGGAACTTTGTATAGTGTTTTAACAGCCTCTTGCTTGCGTCCCTCACCCTTCTCACTACTAAATGTTTTTTGGTGTAATACGACTATTGAGAACACCAATGCAAAAGTTTGTTTTATGCTTTATTTTTACTATCACCTGGAATCTTCTGGCCTTTGAGGAGTATGCACTGGTAAAACGTGAGACTACTAAATAACAGGAATTAGAAGGGAACAGTGATGAATTTAAGAAAAAAGACTTAAATAGCCTTTTTAGAAACTAGGGGGGGGGAATAACTCTTTGGCATTGCATGAATGTAATTTCAGAACTGTAATCTTAACAACAGAGTGATTTTATATTGCATTATGTTTCCAAAGCAAGAAAGACGGAGAGTGGCGCAGCGACACCGGCCTCCCAGCGGTGGAGACTGCCAGAGGTAAATAGTGAACGTGCTTCTTCCTGTTGTGGTAAAGACAGACGTCATTTCCAGGGAGAATGCAGCTCACCTCTGGATGTGTGTGTATCTATATTGATTTTTATGTGTTACAAAAATTGAGATTTCTCCTCTAGAGCTCTGGCTTGTGTGAATACTGAGAACATCGACTGTTACTGTTGGAAAATGGTTACTTTTTATGGAAGGGACTTTAACTGCATTTTAAAAGGTGATCATGGCTTCTGTGGAGTGTGAAAAAAAAAAGCACACTGAGTCCTGGGGGTCGACTACTTAGGCCTGTTGTTTTCCACGCCCCCCCTCTTTCCTTACAGTAACGTTTTGTGTGGTCAGGTTTTGAGGTACGCAGTTCAGTGTCCCAAGTCCACAAGTTTTTCCTAGCCCTGCAGAGAGATTTGTTCATGTTTCCCATTATTGCAGATTGTAAAGCTGGACTTTGTGGTTAAGCTTTGGAGATTTCCAGAGTCTTACTATTTTTAGTTTACTGCTCATGTTAGGACCATTAAAACCCGTTTCACGTGGTTGTCTCTCATTGTGCAGTGCACTGGGTAGACTTTGGTTGTAGATCCGCCCTCAGACCAGAGGGCCTCACACACTCAATCCCGCATCAACTGTGAATGTATGAAAAATTATTTTGCCTTATTTTTCTTTAACAGTTCAGGAGCAGAAGATGACTTTGAATCTTGTTTGAGAAATATAAAGTCACAGTGTGAAGTCTTTCGAAGTAGTAGTAAGTCTTTCAAATTGTCTTGTGTGCATTTTGTTTGTTTCATGCTGCATGCTGCAGAACACTATAGAGGTTCTGGTCTGTTTCTATAGAACCCCCGCCTTTCCATTTGTGTGGGCCACATGGGCTCATTAGTTAGTCCTTATACAGCATCATCTTTACTTTTTTTAGTGGAAGTTGGAACAAAGACCGACTCACAGGCTCTTCTGTGTGTGCAGGGAACAAGTCAAGCACTTCTTTTCCCAAGTCTACTCTAATCTCATCTTTTCCCTCCCAGAAATAGAAAGGGGGGAGTGGGAGGAAGTAGCATGAAAGTATACTTATTTTACTTACTAAAAAAGATGCTTGGTAAAAATGAGAGGTTTCTTCCTCTTAATTTTTAAAAGTCAAGACATAGTAACAGCTCCTTTAGAAATATAGATGACCTTGTATTTGCTTTGTCACTTTTCTTTTTTTGCTCTTTCCCTTTGTAATTGGCTATTAAAAATATTAGCTAGAGTCCATTGTATATGAAATGTTTATCATTCATTTCAATATGCATGTCTGCTAGGCTTGCTGGCAAAGAAAAAAATCCTTCATACTGCTCGTCATAGAAACTTACCACTGTAGTGGGTTCAGTAACTGTTTCTTGTGGTATCAGGAAGAGTAGTAATATTTGCAGAGAAACAGTTATCCTCCAATAAGTGGTATTGGCAACAGATAAAAGATGAGCACATTTAATTGTATTTTGTGTCTTGTAGGACTTTCATCAGATGCTACCGTTTTGACACCAAATACAGAAAGCAGTTGTGATTTAGTGACCAAGACTAAGTCAACCAGTGGGAATGAAGATAGCACATCCTTAGATCTAGAGTGGGAAGATGAAGAAGGTACTTTCACAATTTTACCTGAGAAATTTAATCTGTGTTAATGTAAAGAAATCTACTTGGTGCATTGCTTTATTTAAACTAAATGCAGGGCCTTAAAAATTCAGTATGAAAACTTCCCTGACTCTTACTATACTAGTGATTATCATTTATGAATCAACTGTTTGGAAAGTTGCTTAGTTTTTTGGGGTTTTGTTTTTTGTTTTTTAAAGATTTATTTATTTATTCATACAGAACTGGGGTACAGGCCAGAGATGTGGAGGGTGAGAGGATTCACCAAAGACAGAGCAGGGAGCAGAACAGGCAGATCGATGAAGTACACTGCTGAGGGGAGCAGCGGGCAGGTCAGGAGAGGTCTGCCGCGCCATGTGGTCACCTCTGGGACAGGCGGGGATCGAACTCATGAGGAAGTGGCCTTAGTCTCTTAGTGCTGTGCTTTAACCCGCTGCGCCACCAGGGAGGGCCTAAAGTTGCTTAGTTTTTAACTGTTTCTTGAGATATTAAAATTGGATGCTAACAGGTCATTTTAAGGTGTCTGTCATCTTCATGCTACTACTCAGTAAGAATAGTTCCTGCCCCCTTGTGGGCATTTGAAAGCTAAAAATTAGTTAACTATGGTTCATTATAAATTAACAGCTTGTTAGGTATTTTTGGTAGCACAAAAGTTGTGACATAGACATGAGTTGGAGTTTTAGTCGGTATGTCTTCCTGACTGTAGTACTTGAGATAAATGACATACTCTGAGTCACATTTATTCATCACACAAAAAGAAATTAAATAAAACTACTTGAAAGGATGATTATTAATAGTAAACTCCAGATCCAAAAGTGCCTGGTATAAAATAGGCAATTAATAAACAGTGACCCAAATGCATGCATGCTGTGAGGGTTAAACATTTTACAACACACCCAGTATACAGTATAGCACATAGCAAGTACTCAACATTGCAGGTAAAATGTAGCCTTTAAAAAAAAAAAAAGTTTTTTATTACAATACCACTGATTTAAATCACAGTGTGTGATTTAGAAGTAGAGATTCACACCTCCTCAGCAGATGTAAGTGACCACACCCATCACTGAAGCACCAGAAATCCTCCGTGACCTCCATGGGGTCCTCCCTCCAGAGCCCCTCACCCCACTGGCCCCTCTGGTAACCTCAGCTCTGTAGTTATACTTCGTTTGTTTTTGGTTGTGCCTCTTAGGTTTGTTTTCTTCCTTTATATTGCACGAGTGAACTCATCCGGTACTTGTCCTCCTTCTGACTTTTAAGTGTGTGTATGGAAAGGCAATTTTACTGATTAAGTTCCAGGTTTTTGTTCTCATTTTAGTTATAGGTAATCCAAAAAGAGAGAACCAATTACAAATAGCAGAGCTTTAAGAAGAAGAAAAAACATTATTCTCAGAATCTTGAAATAGAGTAGACCTCCACTTCGAGCTAAGCTAATAACTTTACCAAAGACTGCATTCATTTACTTAAGTTTTCTTTCTAGGTGAATGCTCCTTTTCCATTACTGTACATACATCACTGTGTAGCTGATCCCAGTCAGATTTTAAATTTATTTTGACAACTTGTTCCGTTTGATCTGAAGCCCTTCAGGCCTCTTCCTTCTGAGTCTGTCAGCCACACTGCATGCTCTCAGGTTTGCAGATGACCTGACTTGCATGACTTGTGAGATCATTATTCAAGATGAGACTAGTATAGGTGGAGGCCAGAACCCACAAGAAAAACCTGCTTGTAGGTTGCTGGAGAGTCCAGATTCCTTTAGACAAAGTGCTTATGCATCAAATAGAAATCCACCACATTGTTTCAGCTTTACTGGGCTGAGTCTATGATTTTTGTCATGAGTGACAGACAACAGTGATACAAATAAATGTTCCTTTACTATTTATTGTAGGATCTGATTCGTTAAGGTCAGAAAACAAAACTGTTGACTCCACTAGGGATATTCTCTCATGGTCTTTTCCAGTCCTACATTTAATTCCCTTACCAGATAGAGTTTGTGCTTGCACCTTCAAATTTCTTTTCTGTCCTCTCTCCCATCTTTCTGCCAAGAAAATCCTATTCTTCCATGATTTTTGAGATTGTCTAATAAGGAATCCCCTGATTTAAAAAAAAAAAAGTGGCACAATATTAACTAAGAATACCATTTAGCAAACATCATCATCCTTAACCCAAAATGCTGCAGTTTTGTTGATGCTGTTTACCTAATAATTTAAATCATGAATGCTTTTAGAGAAGTTGAAATTTTGAATAGATGAGTTAAAATCATCATAATGTGACAGCTGAAAAAGATTGACATTTTTGCTTTACTGACCCAATTTCTTTTGATTCACGGATATAGAATAATTCTAAAAATATCTCTACTCTTTTGGGGTGGAGGCAGAGATCAAACTTTGGATCCAGATTGAGTAGATGCAGATTCTTGCTCTACCTCTTGAGCTTTGTGACCTTGGGCACCTCCTTGTGACCTCCTGCTCTTTACATAGTTGAATTCTATAAGAAGGATTGTTGATAGTGCTGTGAGTTAGTGCACAATTGCTGAGGGGTGACTCACTATGGGCGAAATGCAGACTCTGTTAACTGGAATGTAGTCCGGGGGTGTGGGGAATATGTTGCTATCATTAGTTATTATCTCTGAGAAATGAACTGTTTGGGAAGGCGTTGGCAGACACACTGGTCATCTAAGACTTAACACTGAAGTCCTCCATCCGTTCTGTTTGTTTCTGACATTTCAGAAATTTCATCTCCTGACATGATCGTTGTTCCATCAAAACTTTCTTTGGGTATGTAGTGTGTAGGTACAATCCAGGGCAGACCCCAGAAATTTGTGAGTTACCAACCCCTGAGGTTGGTAACTCACAAATAAAGTCTAAGGTACTATTGTTTAAACTGTGAAGTGTGTCCGTACAGTTTTTAATAGTCACTGAGATTTGTAATAACTCTGCCTCAATTGTAGGAATGAATCGAATGCTTCCAATGAGAGAACGCTCCAAAACAGAGGAAGACATTCTTCGCGCAGCACTTAAGTATAGCAGCAGGAAGGCTGGAAGTCATCCTACGTCAGCTTCTGATGACTCCAATGGACTGGAGTGGGAAAATGATTTTGTTAGTGCTGAAATGGATGATAACGGCAATTCCGAGTATTCTGGATTTGTAAATCCTGTATTAGAACTGGCTGATGCAGATCCACAGAAACGATAGGATAAAATCATGTGACCCAGCTCATCAGTGATGACCAAAAGTTGAAAACCAATTAGAATGTAGAAATGGCTATGCTGAGCCTTTGGGAAAGAGGGAGGTAAAAAACTGTGTTGTGCTTTTCAAAAAGCAATGGGAATGGAGGGTATCTCTGAATGGCTTCAGAATCAAGTGCAATTTCATCATCTGCCTTCTGTTTTCCAGAAACATTTTAATGATCCTGTCATGTTGTCGATTAAATTTACTTTGACTATAGCATTCCTGTTTTATTATTTGTAGAGTTTCCCTTTGTAGACATTTTATTAATTTCACTTCATATACTTTCTTAAGCCTGTTTCAGCAGTTAAATATGAGAATATTAAAGCATTTTTGGTTAATTCTCAGCAGATGTAAAGGGAGCATTGGGAGGGACTACAATATTCAGTTTCAAAATAGTGTTCCCTTTCCAACATTATTTGTGTGGCTTATTTATTTATTACCTGATAGTAAGCATAATTAATTGGAGTGGAGAACTCACAAAATACTGAAGTATCAGTTTCTCTCTAGACATGTTGCATAGCCCAGTACAGTAATGTTGGCCCAGCTTAAACAAAGGGTATGGAATGATAAAATAAGCTCTGAGTTTGGAAACAAAGTTGGTAATCAAAAGTAGTATCTAAGAAAATATATATATACTTAGGTTTTTCACTTCCTTTTTCATGCCACTATAAAGGAATATTGACTTTAATGGCTATATCAAATCTCTAGATGTCTTCTTTAATTCTGTATTTTCAATAAATGAACTTTAAAAGATTACACAGAACATATTCTCTGTGCATGACTATTAAGGAAGGAAAACTTGACAAGCTTTAATACGGGTATTTCAAAGTTAATAAGTCCTTTCTGGTTTGAAAGGATTCATTGATTTTATTAAGCTTTCCTTTGCCTTGTAATACAAGGTGCTTTAATGGGATGAAACTAAGTCTGTCAGTATATATAATTACATTTTGTGATATACAGTTAACCCTTCTTTTCTCTCATTTATGTATCAATTTAAAAAGCCAAGGACATAAGACAGTTCCTAATTGCTTGTCTTGATTTTGCTGAGGATAGAGTATGATTTTGGTAAACAAACCTTTTCAGTTTTTCCTTAGTGGTTTTGTTTTTCTTGCAACAATGACAGTGCATGTTCTCAAAAATATAGGAAGGTCCAGATATAAATAGTAACTTGCTGTAGTTAAAAAAAAAAATCACGTGGCCCTTTCCAATATTTGAACTGCTAGGCAATGACATTTATAGTTTCCTTTTTTATCTCATAGAAATAAAAATATGACACTTCAAATGTGTAAATATATTAGGTCATGCTATTTATTTCTGTCTTAACATACTTTTACCTTGTAGCTGTGTCCCTGGAAATATTTTCAAGGTAATCTATATTCACACTGCCTGTGTTATGCTTTTTAAAGTTTGTATACATCAGATGTATATTTTTGGTTGGCATTGGCTACTATTGTAATTTTTCTTGGCATTTTGTTCATAAAGAATTTTTTGAAGGAATGGTAACTTCTCAAGGATTGTGAATAAATACATTTTTACATTTAAAAACAATGATTTCTTAGTATTTACTCCATAAACATACAACAACGCTGACTGAGAAATTATTTTATTAAATCTACTATGAAGACAAAAGAGTAACAAATCAGTAAAGCAGTAAAACTAAACTTGAAAATGTGATATAAATGTCACCCAACAGTTTGGGTTCAATGACAGTGATACCTAAATTCCTTCATATTTAAACTTTGTAACTTAGCAACTCATCCATCAGTCTCAAAGTCAAGAAACAGCAAGCAGGTAACAGAATCTTTCAAAGTGGTCAAAATGTGACAGGACGGGCACAGAAGAGTGTAAACACTTTACTCCTAAGTCTTTACCACAAACCTGTTTGCACTATATAAGCAAGTCCAGCAAGTTGGGTGATCTAACTTGTAAACCTACATTAGTCAGGAAGCTACAATCCCACAAAAAGAGGATATAATAAAGGACATAGAATTCATTGACAGTTGTGAGAAAGGCTGATGCCCTCAGGTTAGAGGAACATACTAGTTTTCTGTTTCCTGTGCTAACACATTTTTACAGTTGAGTGGTTTACAACAACACAAATTTACTATGAAGTTCTCTAGGTTACAGGTTGAAGGCAGAGCTCATTGAACTCAGTTTCCATGGGGCAGTGTTCCTTTCTGGAGACTTCCCCGTCCAGCTTTAAGATGCACTCCCCCTGCTCCTCCCCCGCCCCCATCCTTGGCGCAGGGACCCTCGATCTTCACAGCCACCAGCAGCTGGTGGAGTCCTCACACAGCTTACCACTGGCATCCTGTTCTGCCTCTTCTACTTCTGAGGACCACTGTGATCACTGGGTCACCCAGATAATCCAAGATAATCTCTACTAGAAGGTCTCCTGATTAGCCACCTTACTTTCCTTCTCCACCTTTCCCCTTTGCCTTACAAGAGCAGTTGGAGGTTCTAGAGATTAGCAGGTGGACATTTTGGGGTGGGCTCTGACCACTGTGGGAGGACGTAGGGGAAAATAGAAACGGACATAGGAAATGAGACAGTCCAGCCATTTTTATAGGCACAAACGCTATATCCTGGAAGTCCTAGAGCAAGGGAGTAAAGGTGTAAATGTTGGTGTCACATACCACAGTCCAGGAGTTAAACCTGGACCGAATGGCCTGAATCAAAAATAAAGGTTTAGCAATCTCTTAATAAGAGGTGCCAGAATTTACAAAAAGGCTGTTACAGAAATTTTTTTTTTTTTCTCAAAAAATGGACGTCTTAATGTAGGAGAAAACTGAATATAACAGGTTACCATTATTATTAAACACTCACTAATTACCTGGTGAGAGTGAGCCAAATGTAAATCTTAAATGAGGGCAACAATTTTGAACATAAAATCTGTCTTACAAGTATTTATGCATCTAAGAACAGGTCCTCAGAAAGCATTTCAAAGCAAATAGAAAAGAATTAGATTTTGACTTTATATCTGGACACTTAAAAATCTGAATTCATGGAATTAAAATTTGTGAGATACATACATAAAAATAGACAATTTTGGTTAAAAAATAAAAACTTTAAGCTCAATACGTGTTTCTTTAAAATAATGGTTTTAGATGCTGGATGTATACAAGGAGAATTATGCTCTTGGAAATAAACATTTCATCATTCTGTAGAACAAAATATCAGAAAAGCAAGGTATTGTCTCAAGAAAGTCTTCCCATATTAAGACCACAAGGATACACATGCTCTACTCCAAAACAGGCCATGCTGCAGCTAGCACTCTGGTACTGCAAGCTTAACACACTGACAGTACGCTGTGATCTTGACCCTGAAAACAAATGGCAGCTGTGAAATGATGTGACCAGATCAGAGATGGTTCCTGATGAAAACAGGACTAAAAAAAGCATAAAAAAAAAAATAACACTATTCCTTCACCTCAGAGGATGTCTTTTGTGCATTAACCCTCGCATGTTTACACAAAATAGTTTTTCATACATCCACGGATGCAACAGGTGACTAAGCTGATGGCTGGTACCACTAAGAGACTTCAAAGTGGTAGCACCAGACCCAGGTCTGACAATATAACCAGTACTAAGAAACTCAATTAGAGGCGTGTCTAGTGTCTGCAGAGAACTTCATCCTTCATTATTCTTAGTCCCCTGAGTTCATAATTCATTCTCATCTATTTCTATAGGAGAAGTATTTTGGGTGGAACAAGATGAATAACTGCCATACTCAGGCACGGGCATCTGTGGTGGCCATTCGTTTTCTTGAGACAGTGACCTTGGCGACAAAATAAACTGAGTCTCAAAAAATTCCAATGATTCCCCATCTTCCTTCTCTATCAAGAACTGGTACTCGCCAAATCTGACCATGCACCTGTACGGCAGGTCCATCTTATTGAGGTAGCCCAGCTCCTTGTTGTCCACGATCAGACTGGTCTTCTTGCTCAGGTTTTTAATTTCAAAAGAGAGAACTGAGCTGTCAAACTTTTTGAAAAGCTGCAGAGAGAACTGAACCCGGGAAACCTGCTTGTCCTGAAAGGTATAATGACAAATGTTGGAATTGCGGCCGAATTTCACCACTTCACTGGAGGGGAGTTTCTCTCGGTTATAAAATCTTATTGATTGGAATATTCCACTCTTCTGATGCCCAGGATGGTAAACTGTCATCTGAAGACAAGTTACAGTCTCTTCTGTGTCAGCGTCTTCGAAATAGGACATGGTGTTGCCTGCCTCTGATCTGCCTGAACAATCAAAGCAACACATGAATTCACCACCAAACTTCAGCACTGATCTCTATCACCTTTTTGTGAGAAGCTTCGTGAGGTGATTTGTTTAGACTAACAGAAAGCAATACATCCATAAACAATATTAAGCAGTAGATACATGAAATCCTAAGATTTATGAGAACTAGTATTTCGCCTTTCCTCGCTGTTTTAATTTTCATTTCTAATTTGACTCTAAGACCTCACCTATTATATGGGCGATAATAACGAGATAGGCTCTCCCTGGTGGCACACGAGTTAAAGCACAGCAAGTGAGAGTTTAATCCCAGCCCGGAGGTGATCTACATGGTGCAGAGACCTCTCTCCTGACCACCCGCTGCTCCTCTCAGCAGTGTACTTCGTCAGTCTGTTCTGCTCCCTACTCTGTCTCTGGTGAATGTTCTCATCACCTCTGGGCCTGCACCCCAGTTCTATAGGTATAAATAAATAAATTGTTGAAAAAAAAAAGAAGTAAACATTGTTATAAAAGGAGCGATAATGTAAATAGATATATAATATAAAATTTTTTAAATGTTAAAGAATTAGAGTAAGCTTTAAAAAAATAATGATGAGGTACTGTTAATAAAGTGATTCATCAGAGGGGGACATAAATCTCAGATCCCTTCTATTTAAAAAGTGACAAGGGTCCAGACAAAATACAATGTCTGTACTTTAAAAAAATCAAGATAAAGAGTCCCTTGGGTTTGAATGCATCAGAGAATATATACCCCCCCCAAAAAACCTGCATTATTAACCATATTAGCAATAAATATATCATGAACTGGGAAACCTGATTAAAGAAGTAATAAGTAAATAAATGCAACACTGAAGTGTTGATCTAAGATCCTCACTAAGATTGTGAATACAGTTTAAAATAGTAAATGCTTTTTAAATAATTATACAATAATTTTTAAAGATTTGTTTTATTTATGCATACAAGAACTGGGGTACAGGCTAGATACATGAGAGGTGAGAGGATCACCAGAGACATAGAGTGGGGGTCAGAACATGTATATCTACTGAAATACACTGCTGAGGGGAGTAGCAGGTGAGATAGGAGAGGTCTGCCATGCCGTTTGGGTCAGTTCCCTGGCCAGGGATGGAACTCATGCCATAGCAGTGATAGTGCTCAGACTTAACTTGTAGGCCACCAGGAAGAGTTATTTTATAATTTTTTAAATATAGATACACATTACACATTAGATACATTAAAAACATCTCTAATACTTAGTTCTAAATAAAGTCTGTACTGTGAGGATTGTTTATTTTTGTCAGTGGGAACGTTCCTGATGACTGAACAAGCAGTCATTAACCACAAAGAGCATAGCCTAACTGCTACCAACCACATCCCTCTCCAGCCCATGGCCCCACGGTGCCCTCCACCTGCACTTCACTGCATGTATCTTGATACTCAGTAGGGATAAAGGAACATAGCAAGGAGAATGTGCGGCTAACTTTTTTGAGAGGCTATTTTGACACAGAACTGCCCCTTAAGAAATAATTTCAAAAGCACCACATGCACACGATTTTAAAATTCACACTGTAAAAAAAGGATGATAAAAGCATCCCTCCATACTCCTGCTTTGCGTCCTCTTGTAGAGTCAACTACTGTAAAAGTTGCTTTTATGCTTGCAGAAAATTTCATACAAGCATAAGTCAGACTGTGTTCACAGACATGCATTTTTACAGAGAAAAATTTTCTTAACTAGGAACAGAATGTATTTAATTCTATATCTTACATGTTTCCATTAATAATACAAATGGGTGATTTTTCCCCTCATATCTACACATTTCAATATACCACATTCTTGAATAGCTGCATGGAATTCCTTTAGTGTGGTGATGAATTAGAGTAACAGATACAGTGATGCTGGGTGCTGCCTGATTCCTCAAATCTGAATTTGGGGATCAATATACTGAAGGGGGTCAAGAGATTTAAGTATTAAACCAAAGGTCTCCCTGTTTTTACAAGGAGTTAAGTCTCAGCAACATCAAGCTATTGGTAGCCACTGCAGCAAGTTCAATCCCCATTCAGGGAGCTGACCCACATTGCACAGCAGACCTCTCCTGTCCCACCCGCTGCTCCCCTCACCAGTGTACTTCATCAGTCTGCCTGTTCTGCTCCCCACTCTGTCTCTGGTGACTCCTCTCATCGCCCCTGCACCTCTGGCCTGTACCGAGTTCTGTATGAATAAGCAAATAAATCTTTCAAAAATAAAAAATAAAAAGGACACTTTCACTCCATGCCAGTGAAATGTGAGTGGAGATGACATAGTAGCTGATTTCTCGGCAGAAGCTTTAAAAGCTACCATGTAGTTTTACCTTTCTACTACTTTCCCTGTGCCATATGGGTGGTCCCCAGAAGACACGGCTTATCCACAAGTCCTATGGATAAGAAATCAAATTTCCCTGCAAGGCTTTTCTTACAGAGCCACAGAACAGCCTGAGCTGGCACCAACATCACCCATTTGTCAGCTTACTGACCACAGTATATTGGAACTGTCATGTGCCAGGCGGGTCATCAGTCCACACAGATTATATCTAATCTTCCAAATGACCCAATGAATTACCACTCCACAGATGAGGGAGCTGAGGCTCAGCATTTAGCTAAACAGCCAGGGTCATAAAGCCAGGGTGAAATGTAGGATTCATAGAAATGCAATTTGCTCCTGTTAGTTACCTGTAAGTTAGTTAACCTGTAAGGAAGTGGCCACAGTGAGGTATGTGCTGTAATCAGGAAGGCAATCCCCTGGCTCTGGTGCTGGGGTGAAAATACTCCTCATGAGGAGAAGCTCTGAGGACCAGGTGACCCCAAGCAGTGATCTTTCATCCTGGTGTCAGTATCTACCTAATACCTCCTGTTAACTCTGGTGAGTTGTTTGGGAAACTCCAAAGTTAAATAAATCATGACCACTGACCTCAAGGACTTAAGAACGAGGTTGATCATTAATTTCTGGGCCTGTAAAGCTGAATCTAATGAATTTAGTGGCCTGAATTTCTTCCTCAGAGTAATAGGTAGAAAAAGAGAAGGTAGAAACTAACCAAAAATGTAAAATGGGCAGAAGGTATGTTTAAAAAAAAAAATCAGGAGTGTGCAGGTGCTCACAGCAGCTTTGTCTAGTCTGACACAAATTAACAACAACAACAAAAAAGCAAAACAGAAAATCAAGGAGCTTAACAGTGGTTACCTCTGGAGAGGGAAACTTGTCCTTCAGGGTTAATAGGTGAATTTTTTTAGCATCCTGTCCTTTTGGAATTTCATTCCATATGCTTAATATCTATTCAAACATTTAACAGATATTTTCTTTAAACAATCACAAACCACCTGATAGTTATGGGATTAAATGGAGCTGGGGATTAGCTGGCATCACTAAAAGAGGCTAAGTGTGATAACATGAGAAATTTGCACAGTACTGTGAGGCTGTCTGTTGAATGACTGGTGATCCATAGTTGAATAAGATTAATGAAAATGAGTACTGCTATAGGAATCTTCAGCACAAGCATACCACAGAAGGCCTGGCCACTGTGTTCCTAAGAGTTAGAGGAGTTAACCTCTTACACGTTCAACAGGAGAAATTATACACTTACCTGGAGGGGAAGGGCCTTCCGCTGGGGGCTACTGTATCTATGCAAGGGAAAGAAGTTTGGATAAGGGTAGAGGGGTTATGTGCCTAATCACCCTCCGCACCCCTGCTCCCCCCACCCCATTTCTCTCTCTCTCTCTCTCTCTCTCTCACACACACACACACACACAGAGCTACCCTCCCTAAGCCCTGCAGAGCCAATCAAGAGACATACTTTTTGCAACTTGCAGAAGCGAATATGACCTTCAACTGCCACCAACAAAATTAGAGATATTTTCTTTACTAAAAGGAGCCAGGTGTCCAAGCAGTTTAACAGAAAGTTGGGACCCCTGGTTGGTCAAGCATATCAATAAGGTTTCCTATGCTTTAGGTTTGTCTTTTAAACCAAGGTCGACTGTAGTAATGGGATTTGTTCTCTGTGGTATGTTAAGGAAAGCATGCCCCTACAATTTATACTTTAACTCTAGTCCCCATTCCCATCCCATCACTATACTTAAAGAAGGAATCTTCCCCTTTTTGCATGTGGGACATTTGCTTATTATTATTAATCACAGGCTCTCTCCCTGACAGCACCAAACTCAGAGATAAGGGAACCTGGAAATGCAGCAAATGACAGTTATCTTCCCAAGCCCCCCTCAAGGGTCATCACCCTGCTGTCGGACTTTGCGGACATTTGTCACCGCCATCATCCAGTGGAATCGATACTCACTAAATCAACAGGCCTTGCAAAAGCAGCGGAAATCCAAAATCAGCTGGAGGAGAACCTGGAGGAAAGTTCGGGGCTTTAACGAGACGGTGTCTTCTTTCTCCCACTGTCCAGCCTCGCTTGCACCAATGGAACCCCACTTCTCCTTGGAAGCTGGTATCGCTGCAGGGGTCAGCGCAGGGTCTGGCTTCCGGAGGATTGGGGAAATTCCTCCTTTAAATGAAATCTGACCTGTCAATCTGGGGAAAGTCCCAGAAAGCAACGGATTAGTATAATTTCCTGAGGAACCATGGATGAAGCAAGAGGAACTCAGTGGGGTACGGGAAGGGGCTTCCCGCGCAGACCAGTGTGCCCTCCTTCTGAAGTGCAACTATTGCGTTAATGATTAAAAAACGAACAAATCTTGCAAAGAAATAACAACGCTAAAGAAACACACACTCCACTTCCAGTATCCCTTCAGGGGGGCGCCTACCCCCCGCCCCCCGCCATGTATAACTATGCCAGGGTTTTATAAAGGGGCGGCCCGCCGCGTGTAATTCCGGAGCGCCAGCTGTACCCGAGCCAGCGGGCGCACGAGGGGGGACGCTCTACACAACACCCTGACCGAGTCCCACACGAACCTTCCCTCTTGGGGAGACCAAGAGCCCCCCTCACCCGGCCGCAGCGAGACGGGTACCTCGGCCCGGCGTCCGCGCACTTCCCAGAGCGGCCTCGTGTCCCGGGCTCCGCGCGGGGCTTGCGGACGCGACTCCGGGTCGGAGGCCGGTCACCGCGCCGTCC
>NW_004567122.1:5662797-5786135 GCF_000260355.1 Condylura cristata
GCCCGCTGTACCCCTCACGTCTCCACAGTCCGAGCGTCAGGCCCCCCAACAGCCCCTCCCGACGGGGAAGCCGAGGCCCAGAGCCTGGGTGCCTGTCGCGACGGGCAGCGGCGGCGGCGCAACCAGAACCCGCCCGGGCTCCTGTCAGGCGGCGCCCACGACGCCCTCACCCGACACCTCCGAGGCCCCGACGCCTCCACCGGCCCGGGTTGGGGGCTCCCCGCGGAGACGCCGGGGGCGCGTGCGGGGCGAGTGGGCCACCCCTCAGGAGTCTCGCGGCTCACTGTGCACAAGCCATGCTGCTTTTCTGCCGCGGGGAGGAGGCTTGGCGTGAGGAGACTGCAGAGGGCGGAAAGGCCAGGGGTGCGCGGAAGGAGGGGGCAGCCAGACGCTGGGCAAGGGGAGAAAGGATGGCCAGAAGAGGACGGGGCTGCCGGCCCTCTTACCTCACGCCTGGGGAAACGGCCGCCCGCTCTGGTGGGTGTCAGGTGGGGGCCACTCCGGTCTGGGATCGGCCCTGGGCCTCGGCCGAGCTGCTTGCTCCCGAGTGTGTTCCGCTGGCAGCCAAATGTTGCGCTCTGCGCCCCCACATAATGGAGAGGTTGAGTGACAGGTTAAGGCTTGGACTCTCCCAGGGACTTAGAACCGGGAACCATCAACTTAAGTAAAGGAGGTGACTGGCAAGGGAGGCAGATTCCTGGAAAGGTGCAATTTTGTTGGTTAACCATCAACCTTTATTATTTTGTCTCCCCCAATCCAAACAGCCAGAGTGTCTTCTGGCGGAAGATGGGAGCAGGTGGAAGGTGTGTGTATTTGACCGTAGCCATAAACGCACTCAGTAAAAGTGTATCAGAATGGGATTTTCTGACATCTAGCCGTTAACATTAAGATGTGACACTTTCTAACAGCCAAGGACGGTTGACATAGGCGTTATACTGAAGCGCAGACAAGATACAGTCGGTGCTAAAACTCACGATGCTGAAGGTGATTCCATTTTTCTCTTTTCCTTCTCATGACCTACTTGGTTTACTCGAGGAGTCAAAATGACACTTTGAATAAGCCTTTATTTCTACTGCAGAATCCAGCCTCAGTGATGGCTTTTCCCTCTGATGACTTTTAGAAATAATGGGCCTTCAAGTTGAAAGGTCTTGGGACAGCCGAAAGTGCACCATGGAAAAGTTTGTTTCTTAAGGTTTGAGAGCACATGGACAGTGATCACATTTATTCGTCTCTCTTTCAAATAACTAAGATAGGGACGTTACAACGTGGCTTCCCGAGTTTGTGAAAACTCACTAAAGATCCAGAAAACTTGTTAGAGCTTGGGAAAAGTCAGAACCCAAAAGAAATGTGCCCATTACTTTCTATAATTTAAATGTATTGAGCTTTCTGCCCCCCCCCAAAAAAAGATATTTTAAAAAGCAGTTGTTTAGCTCACAAATACCTACATTAGGCAAAGCCATTTGAACTGTGCGCTTTATTCCTGTTCCTGCTGTGTAAAGTCACTTAAAACAGCTACATCTTTTCCTGTAGACAGTTTGGTTAGACTCCTTTCCTGTGAGTTTAAAGACATCTTTAGGTGGTTTTTAAACAGCTTTGGGATTGGAGAAGAAATTTCCTCCTAGTCCTGTGGGTTCTTGAGCTACTCGAATAGTCAAGTTAAGATCAAATATATTAGTAGGAGAAAAAGCCACAGGGACATGGAAATTCCAAAGATAATGATGTAACATCGGACTCAGTATCTTGTCCTGAGGAATGGGGTAGGGGCCTTGGGCTGTGTGGAGACAGGAATGGGCTCACCTGATGAGGACAAAGTGATTCCGTGACCAAGGCTAGATGTTCTATAACTGAATGGGGATTTTTTTTTTTTTTTGGTGCAAATATTTCTAATATAACACTAACTTTGGTAATATCCCCAATTTTTATTATTCTAGATAGTAAAGAGACTGGTAAGAGTATGTCAGAGTATGAAGTAAGTCAACTGCTTTCTGGAAGGTTTTGGTATTCCTAGGATACTAGCTTTGAGAGAGATTGAAAGGAACCTTTCAGAGAAACGATACTGGAAGAGCCAGGCTAGAATTGTTAAAAAGTAAAGTAGAAGACAACTATAGCCATATATTGTTGATACAAAAAAAAAGGACTTACTGTTTCAGTGATCAGTGATAAATCATTTCATTTGAAAATACATAAAATCCACATTCCAGTATGCTTCTAGTTAGCTTTGAAATAATGCAAAAACTTTAACTTGTGTTAGTATTTAAAAATACAGTGCAATTTTGTCTTACCTCTCATAATCAATTGTGGGTGTCCCCTCCTGTAACTGACCCCCATTATCACCATCCTTTACCACCATGCTGTGAGTTGAAATGCAATTTCTGTTTCAGTGACCTGGTGGTTTAGAACTTCTGGATTGTCAGAAAAGTCATGATGCATTTTTTTGCATAGAAAACCTAGGTCATGATTTTTCTGGCAACCCAATATAAAAGTGTGTTTCCATGGGAAAACTTGAAAATAGCTTTTAGATGTTTTAGTAGCCCATCATTAAGCTGATGTACCTGAAAGCCTACTTTATTTCACTTAAAATAACAAAAATAGAGGAAGCTAATTGTGATTATGGAACCACATTATAAAAAGATGAGTGTCACTTGTTTGCCTCGCTTGCTGGTAACTGGTCTGTAGCATACCTACCTTTGCTCCACACACTTAGATGCACATTGGGATAACTCTCCGAAGTCCAGTTCAGATGCTCAGATTTGGGGTAATGCAGATTTGGGGTAACCTGTGTTATAGGTGATGCTCTCTGCCAACCTGTGGAAATATTCAGATATCTTAAGAGATCTCACTCAGCTCCTTCCTACGCAGGATACAGGTGGGAGTGCAAAGTGTTGGGGTGGGAAGGAAAAAAACACTCTGCCTCCCTATGAAACAAACAGTTTAGAGCTATGTGAGACCTGGTGCATGTGCCACTGAGGAAAAAAATCAAAGTGCACGACCAAGTACAGAACCAGCTACCTTTTGTGGAGATGTGTCTGATAGACACAAACTACCTGCAAAGGAGATTCAGTCACTGGAAGGATGATACTGGTTAATCTTAGGACGAGAACTTGAGTCAGAGAGGACAGAATGTGGCAGTGGGGAGAGCTTTCTGATACTTGACCGAGCTATTTGGATATTGTCTCATTTTGCATTATGTTTGTATAGACACTATAGTTACGCGCGCACACACACACACACACACACACACACAGCTTTGTTGAGAAGAGTAAAGTGAGAGAAGTCTGCTGAGAAAGAGGTCACCCTGAATGCGTTAATGCCACAGGGGCTTCATCTGGTGGACAGAATGCTGGCTATCAAGTGTTTTGTGGAACCCTGTTCTGAGCACTCTGTCAGTTCCTGTTGTCCTGCAATACACGATTATTAGTGCCTCTGAACCACATTGGTAGTTCTCACAATATTTGGAACGTTACATTTTTGTTATAGGTTACATCTGTTAGTGTGATCTGGGATGTTGCTCTTCTCATGGCTTGAGGGCATCACAAACCACACTGCGTAAGATGACACTTAATACATCCAGTGTGTTCTCATTATTCCACTGACCAGCTGGCCATCCCTGTGCCCATCCACAGGCCTCCCTGTTCCCTGAGACACAACGATATTGAGTTGGTCCAATTGAAATCATAGGCTTGTATCTAAGTGGCCTAGTGAAAGGAAGAGTCACATTGTCTGTCCAAACCCACACCTAGAAACAATGAGATGTCGTGAGGAAAGTGTGTACAACGCGAAGACAGAGTGAAACTGGGTCTTTTACATCAAACAGCCAAGCCTTGCATGCCAAGGAAAAATCCTGTGATGGACACAGTAATGTAAGAAAGTAAAGCAGCCTCATTATTGTGTGGAGAAAGCTTTAGTGATCTGGATAGATCCTATAAGCCCAACATTTCTGACACCAAAGCCTACCATCCTTCAACTCTGTAGAGGCTGAACGAGGTAAGCAAGCTGCAGGAGAGAAGTTTGCAGCTAGCACTGCTTGGTTTGGGAGATTTAAGGAAAGGAGCCATCTGCATGACATAAAAGTTCAAAGTAAAGTAGGACATGCGGATGTAATCAGCTGCAGCACATTAGTCAGAAGATCTGGCTAAGTCATTGATGAACAAGGCTACACTAAACAGCAGATATTCAATGCAGACAAGCAGTCCTCTAGGAAACATCATGTAGGACTTTTCACATTTAAAAAGAAGTCAATGCCTGGCTTCAGAGTTTCAAAGGACCAACTGACATGTTGGGGATCAGTGTATCCAGTGATTTTATGAAGCCACTGTTCATTTGCTATTCTGAAGTTCCTAGGATCCTTATGATTTATGCTCAATTGAAGAGTTAGCACAGAAGAGTTAAATCTTCCTGTGCTTTATAAGTAGAAGGAAGCCTGAATTCAACATACAGAGCATATGTCTTTTTACAACATGTTTTCCTGGCTATTTTAAGCCCACTGGTAAGACCTCTTGCTCAGAAAAAAAAAGATTCCTTTCTGAATAGAAAGGAATTGACAAAGCACCTGCTAAAGATATACAAAGAGATGATGTTGTCTTAATACCTGCTAACACAACATCATTCTGCAGCCCATGGATCAAGAAGTCATATCCTATTCAAGTCTTATTATTTAAGAAATACATTTTGCATTTGCTCCCATCGATAGTGAATTCTCTGATGGATTTGGGCAAAATCCATTGGAGACTGGGAAAGGATTCACCATTCTAGAGTCCATTAAGAACATTCATGATTCATGCAAGAGGTACAGTTCAATTAGGTTAAAAACTAAGCCCCCACTCCTGGCCCCACAGGCAAGTTTGGAAGGCTGATAATGGAATTTATAAAATCACCTTGACGGCAGTTTCGTAAAACTGACCACCATGGGCCCTCCCTGGTGGCGCAGTGGGTTAAAGCACTGCACTGAGAAGCTAAAGCCACTTCCGCATGAGTTCGATTCCCGCCTGCCCCGGAGGAGACCACATGGCGCGGCAGACCTCTCCTGACCTGCCCGCTGCTCCCCTCAGCAGTGTACTTCGTTGATCTGCCTGTTCTGCTCCCCACTCTGTCTCTGGTGAAGCCTCTCACCGCCCCTGAGCCTCTGGCCTGTACCCCAGTTCTGTATGTACAAATAAATAAATCTTTAAAAAAAAAAAAAACTGACCACCATGTCCAGATAAACCATTTCAGCTCTACGATCACAGAACCAGAGCCAGGATATGTTTTTGTGCCAAGGGATAGTACTCAAACTAGACATCCCAGCAGGTAAATGATGCAAACTGGTACCCCAGGTTAGAAAGCCTGGAGAAATGGTGTATAAAACAGATTCTCAAATCCTCCATTGGGCACAGACTTCTCCCATCCTGTAAACTGCTTCTCTCAGCAGGGTTTTTCCAATAAATCCACATGTTTTGTTTTCTGCTCTGTCTCTGGTGAAGCCTCTGGACCCACCCTGCTATTTTTCCCCACTACAAACATTAACAGGAATTTGGATTCTAACTTCCCTGACATGGAGAGGTTCGAGACTTCAATGGTTTAGATAACTGCAGGTGTGGTGGAAATAGCAAGAGAACTAGAATTGGAAGTGGTGCCTAATGGTATGACTTAATGTTGTCATCTCATGCCAACTCTAAGGGTTGGTTGCTGACCAACCCTTATAGTATAGTCTAAACACCATTTCTGTATGTACTGGGCAACCAAAATGTTTGTGTGACTTGCTTTACTGCCATTCTGCTTCCTTCTGTGGTATAGAACTGAACCACAGTATCTCCTGTTTGTGCCTGTGTTGTGTCCAACTCAATTTCTAAAACATCTCTGCTCACCTACTCTCACAGAATTTTACTAATACTAGAAATACTAACTCTCAAATTATCAAATGGATGTTCATTTTTTCTCCTAAGTTGTTACAAAGGGTCTAAGTCTGATGTTGAATAACTTTTCCAAATGTATCCAGTGAAAATGATACATCCTAGTGATTTGATGCCTCTGTTACAAGTAGTTCTACATTGCAAGTTTAACAATTAGAAATTTTATGTTCCTTTTTCTACTCTTTAAGTTTCTATTGTTAATTCTGCAGAATGTGGCTACAATATTAGGTAGTTTCTTAACCCTTTATTATTACAATGAAAACATGTGAGTACTGAAAGTAAGCATCTTTATTTCCTCTAGTCACAGATTTTATTAACATTTTAAAATATTGTATTATATATTGAAATACTATTAATTAGAAAATTTTGATGCATAGCTATAAAACATTTTATGGAAATGCATTTGTGATAAAAATCAATTCATAGATGAATGGCATTATAGCTCAAATAAAAGTATTCTACAAAAATGGAGAAGAAAAACTCTTCACGTAGAGATAGAAAGAGTTTTGTTTGAATCAAATGCTTGATGTCTTGAGAGTTTTCTAAAATCATATATCAAGATTTGCATAGTGGCCATAAAAAGATTTTCAGTTGTCTAGTGGCTGAATATTTGAATATTTCCTTTTTCTATTTTGTGGGGAAGCAGAGTTGGAAACCACCCAATTTGCCAAGTGATTTGTTACCCTGTTACTAGAGTAATTCACTTGCTCAGTTTCTGGAAAATATACCAAAAAGTCTTTCCTAATACATACCAAATTATTACTAATGACATCTCTTACTCTACCTGCAAAGACACTTCTTCAGTGTAGCGGACTCAAAACAACCGAGAAGGTTAAAATATGATTGACTTCAAACTCTCCTGCACTGCTGGTGGGAATGCAAACTAGTACAACCACTATGGAAAACTGTTTGGAGGTTCCTCAAACTGCTAAACATGGAGCTTCCCTATGACCCAGCAATCCCACTCTTAGGTATCTACCCAAAAGACACAAAAACACTGATTGAAAAAGATACCTGTACCCCCATGTTTATTGCTGCTTTATTTACAATTGGAAAAACATGGAAGCAGCCCAAATGCCCAAAAGTAGATGACTGGATCAAAAAGATGTGGTACATATATACAATGGAATATTACTCAGCAACCAAAAAGAGAAACACATGTCTTTTGCAGCAAGTTGGATGGAGCTGGAAAAGATCATGCTTAGTGAGATAAGCCAGAAAGAGAAAGAAAAATACCGGATGGTTTCACTCATAGCAGGAGTATAATGGACCAGGTGAGAAAATAACAATAATAATGAACAACCATATACCAGAGACATTTTGAGGGGGTGGAGTCAAAAACGGGGAGGGGGAGAGAAATGCACGGATTATGGTGATGGCACATGGGTGATTTGGTGATGGGAAACCCGTGGGGATTACAATCGAGATGGAAAAAAAATGTACAAAATGATGTAAAAATAAACTTATGTAAAAAATTAAAAAATAAAAAAGGCATATCTAAACCTAAAAAAAAATATCGAATTCAATAACTTTTCCAATAAAATGTCAAAATTTGGAACTGCAGATTAGGTTATTGAGCTGAAGGACAGTGTCTGCCATGTTACATAATAAATGTTTCTATGAGAAAAAATTTGACTTCCTTTTTCACTTGAAATAAGCCTTGTGACCAGGAGCTTGCTTCTGCTGTCAATTATAAAGTAGATGAGAATTGAGTGAGTGGTGGTCTAACCTGAGCTTCCAGCAATAAGTTAAAACAATGTCATACTCACTGCCTATATTCGCAGCTCTCAGAGATGTGACTCTCCATTGTGACTAAGTCAAATGAAGGAGTTTGTAGCTTGGTGAAGAGGAGGAACTTTTCTGTAGTAATACAACTCCCAGAATACCTTTCACCAAAGCAATTCCTAAAAGGGCGTGTCTTATGTGCAAATCTGCAGCAACTTGGGGAGTTGAATTACACAACCATCTTCTGAGACAGTGACCAGCTTTGTTTGCTTTCAAACTTCTACTTCCAGAAACACGTGCTGTTTATGAGAAACAGTCTGTTTCAGGGAGGTTATGTTAGTTTACTTTGTGCGATGATAGACCTGCTGATCTTAAAGTGTTTTCTTCTTTGAGTGAAAGGTAAGTGTCAGCCTTTTAATGACAAAATGCAGTAGGTGTGGGTACTAAGCTGGCATAAAGTATAAGAAATTCTTCTTTAAATTGTGACCCTGTTTTCACCTCTGGTCTTATTTACATTTAAATGACTTTAGTACTAAGAATATTTGCACTTCTAAAACCTCTTCAGAAAGTCCGGAGGAGGACTCCCTGCATCAGTAAACGTAGGTTATTTTAAAGAAGGGGGAAGGAACCAGTTCTTCAGAAAGCTTTAATAACTTAGTTCTAGGTCATAGAGCTTGCTAGACCAGTTAGTTAATGCCTGGCTTTGTCACTGAAGCAAGATGTTTGATTAAAGCATTAAAGGAGCTGGGATGACTTGCTTGAAAAATTAACTCTGAAGGTTTTACCTGGCGTGCATAAGAAGTGATAACAGAAGCTGTCACTTTTGTTATGCCTCGATGGTTTTGCTAGAATGCAAAAAACTTAGAGTACAACCATTTTCCCTCAATGGGAGGTATTGAGAATTGTGGCTGTAGAGAAGCATTATGTAGAGAGGAAACTGTCTGGAAAAAATAAATTCTTTTGTGTTTCTCTGCAAAACAGAGTCCTGCCATTAAGAAATTCTAGCATTTGAATTCAGAACTCCAGAGTACTTTGAAAAACTCCAAATTACAATATTCCTTTGGAATATTGGGGAATTTGCAAAGAGGGACCATAAACTGGAAGCGGGGTGTATGGGGAGGGGTGGTTTGACACTGCACAACCTAGTGGCACCTGTTTATAAAATTTTCTTCTGTCTCCCTCCCTCTCTACCTTTTCTTTTTCACTTGATGCAGCTAGAGCTTGTCTAAGAATATGTGCTTTGGTTGGTTGGCACCTCATTCAAGAACACTCATTCCTTGCCCTTGGTTGTGAGGCTTTTGTATAATCCCCATGCTGTTGGGGTGTCTTCTTCTCTGCTTAAATCAAACTCCACTGAACTTTACAGAGCAGTAGTAATGTTGCCACAGATGCTGTATGTCCCTCTGTTTAAGTGATGTAGCAGCAAATTACACATCTGCGCGGCATGTGTGATTTTGGATAGAGGTAGATTAAGCTAATTGACCTCTTGGGAGACACTCCCAAGTCAAATGCCAAGTCAAGTCTTTGAGTAAACTTCAATTCATGTATGTATGTATGTATATCTTTCTACCTCTTCTTTCCAAACCCTGTCAACTGTAGTCTAAAGTAAAACAAAATGATATGACTAGCAATAATTTACTTCAGATGTCTTTTTTTGTCACTATTTTGAATCTTTCAAATTCTTCCCCTAAGACAGTAGAATTTAGTAGCATCTTCTGTTTACATTAGTAGGTAATCAGAAT
Source organism: Condylura cristata (assembly GCF_000260355.1). Taxonomy (NCBI): domain Eukaryota; kingdom Metazoa; phylum Chordata; class Mammalia; order Eulipotyphla; family Talpidae; genus Condylura; species Condylura cristata. Next base: position 5,672,153 of record NW_004567122.1, read on the forward strand.
TACTTTAAAATTAAAAAAATACAGTTTCAAATTTTTAAGAAAAGCCACATGTCCATCATGATGGGTAGTATGATATCTAATAAAGTAATACTAGGAAATGAGCAAGTCTTATGTGTTGAGCCATCTCTCCTGAAGTGTTCTGTGACCTTATTACTGGGCAGAATGAAGGGCACCCTTTCACCCCCATACCTGCCAGCTCTAAATGGGCTCTGCCATCTGCTGCTTAAAGGCAAAACATATTCTTTGTATAAGACTTTTAATGGAAAGGAACTGTGTGCAGAGTCTGTGCAGTAGAGAGAAGAGATGAGAAAGAATATCGTAAGAATAGTTTCCCTAAGAAATACCCAAAATGACCTATCCCCGCATGGGTAAATGCCCAGCCAGTAGGGTTGGCCTAAAACAGGGCGACTGAGGCCCAGAAGCATGCCACAAATCTAAGGCACCTTCTGGTGGGGAACTATAGGAATGGTCAGAAGAGGCCATACAGGTCTGGAGAAAAAAGAACAAAATCAAAAAACAAATCAAGATATTGTCAACCTCCCCGCAGGTCTCTCACCCATGTCTCTTCCAAGTGTGTTGCTCCATGGCCCCCAAATCCTTGATGCAAGTCCAAGGTCAGGAAGCAGCTGGGGCGGCTTCTTCACATGTCTGTCCTCCACGTGCCTCCCCCAGTCTCCTTCCTCATCTCCGAAGTCCTCCCAGTCTTTTCTTGTTTCTCCTCCCTGCTCAGCTCCACCCTTCCTTGGGTGGGGCAGAAAACCTAGAACCTCCCCTTCCGCGGGGATTATACTGTTATAATCTCTACTTGGGTTTATAAACTGGAAATTCCATTGCTAATAAGTATGTCTATTTTAAAGTGTTTCTGAAATGCCTTATATTTTCCCATTCCAAAATAATTTCACTGACCCCTTCCCCCTGCTGTCCCTTAATGCATTTCAGAGACTGATGACTTTCAGCAGAACATTTTTGTTGTAAATGCTTTCTTTGCTGAAATTATAAGCGTCTCAGGATTGATGAACTTTTTACAAGAATGTGCATGCCACATTTGTGGCTTTGTTTCTTCTTATTCACAGTGACATGTAATTTTTGTAGGATGTTGTCATTTGCTTTGTTTATAGGCTTCTGGGGGATAGACAGATTTTAACATAGGAAAGTTACCAGACGCTATCATTCTTCCATGCTTCTAGAATAGAAAGAAATGAAGTAAATAGCAGTTACATATGAAGGCATTTTCCCCAAAGCATAATGTACAAACCATTGGTTTTAGTTAGGCCATGTCCGACTCTGAAATTTTGAGTTATATTTTATTAATTATTATTAACAGTATCAGGGAAACAAATAATATCACAAGTAATGTGTAATACGGTAAAACAGTGAAACATTACCTGATATGTGAGCTGATGGCTTCCTATTTTCTCATTCGAATGCATCCCCATAAGCAAGAGTCACTCATGTCTATATTTATTGTACTTATATTAGTTTTGTTGTATCCTTGTATATCCTCCGACTACAACTCCAGGTGTATCAGGTCACTTACTCACCCTGGAGTCTCAACCCCAGCACATCTAGCCATTGTGGTATTTTCTCTTTTAAGTGCACCAGCACCCCTGAAAAATGGTCAGTTAAGACCTTTCTGCTCAGAACTGGCTTTCTTTTCTATAAAAAATGTTTAGACCCTCTTCAGGTTTCCTGTTATTCCTTCCCTTTTAAATAAACTCTCATTAAGGGTTGGATAGGACAAGCCATCATTTTCCAAAATACAGTGTCCCTACCCAGAAAGTTTCTTCCCTGAGTCATACCCTGACTTATTGTAAGGCATAATAAACTGTAAGTGGACAGCGCCTTTCCTGAGAGATTAATGAATCATGTCTGATGCACACTTCCCAATGTTGCAGGTTATTTAATTGGAAACATTTGAAGCCCTTTGTCCATCTCTGTAGTCATGAGTGGTGGATGGACACCAGGTGGACACCAGGTTACCCCATTCGCTCACACTCACTCTCTTCAAATGTACAGCTCATTTCAGAACTGTTCTTTCTTCTTTTTCAAAAAAGATTTATTTATTTACGCATGTAAGAACGGGGGTACAGGCCAGAGGTACGGGGGTGGGGTGAGAAGATTTACCAGAGACAGAGAGGGGAGCAGAATAAGTAGATCCACTGAAACGCACTGCTGAGGAGACAGGAGAATGCCATGTAGGTGAGCTCCCTGGCTCAGGATCGAACTCATGCTGCAGTGGCTGTGGAGAGCTTCATAGCGCTGAGATTTAACCACTTGCATCACCAGAGAGGCCCTCACAGCTGGTCTTTCACTTCACTCTCCTGGGTAGCTGGAGTAATTCAGGTGGATCAGGAATTCAGTGTGGTCACATCAGGATGTGCTACTTGGTATATGCAAGTATAGGTATCAAACAGTTCAAATATGTATCTGAAAAGTTCAAGAGAGGTAGGGGCTTGAGAGAAATTTGTTGGCTGTCAATCAATATGTGGCATTTGAAACCATGAACTGGATAAATCACCAAGAAGTGGATCTGGATAGAGAAGAGGGAGAGAGGCAGAGCCCTTGCCCCTTACAGCATTAAGGGGTGCTAAGAGAGGAGGGGAACAGCCCAGAGGCTGAGGAGTGACCAGCGAGATGGAGAAAAACCAAGAGTGTGGTGTCCAGGAGGACAACAGAGGAGGACAGCTCAGTGCCATGTGCTGTGGGTAGGTCAGCTCAGGTGAGGAGTGAAAAATGTCTGTTGAACTTGGTGAGCAGGCACAGCTTCAGTGTGGTATGGAGCACAGGTCTGATTGTGATGCGTTGAAGAGAAGATGGGAAGAGACAGTTTGGAAGCTCAAGCAGGAACAATTCTTTCAAGGCATTTTGTTGCACAGGGCAGTAGCTACTGATCAAAGAGAAATCAAGCGATCTTTCTTCCCAGATAGAAGAAATCATGGCAGGTGTGTAAAGTGACAGGAATGAGTCAATGGAGAGAAAAACTTGACGGTGTAAAGGAAAGGCTATATCCCTGGGATTAAATAGGAAGACGGGTGGCTGGTTAAGTAAAAATGAAGTGGCTGGTTATAAAGAGAAGGTCAGAGGGCAAGGGAAGAGTGTAGCTGGTGGTAGAGGTGGGTGGGACCCCATGGAAACCTCTCCCTCCGCTGAGAGTGGAGGAGAGAGAACCTGTACACTTGAGCAGGGGGCAGTGGGTGTCATACACCCCATGTCATTGCCTGGTTCCAAGTTAGAAATTGAAGTGACACCGAGTTGGAGAGATGTTTGTTGACCCCACAGCGTTGTCCAATTGCGTGAAGGTAGGATTTAACTAGAGTTCTGATTTTAACATATACTAAAAGCAAAGGACTCAACAACATATGTAGTCAACGAAGGTCATAACTGAGAGCAGAGAGGATCTCGGGGGGTGGGGGGATATGGGTTTAATAGATTAGCAGTTGGGTGGGCTGCTAGGATTGTTGGAATTGTTGGATTTGGGAGATGAGAGTTGCGGGGGTGGGCAGACTGAAGCACATGAATTTGAGAGTTTGGAACAATGCACATTTTGGGTAATAAATTGTAGGCTCTATGGTCATGGGAGTGAATCACTGAGGTGGGGTGAAAGAAAAGATCTTTCCAAGGAAGGATTTCAAGGCACTGAGCGTCCTGCCACTATGTAATTATTGAGATCTAGAATAGGAGTGGTTTGGAGCACACAGGTGTCCTGGGTGTTGGCAGATGACAGCAACAATGAGGGGTTGTGAGTGAGAGCATGACATTCAGTGATGGAGCAAGGAGTGTGTAGATTAAACAATGGAGCTGGAAATGAGTCCCACAGAGCCAGGAAAGACAGGAGCTGCTTATGCAGAGCCAGGGGCGAAGGTGCCGGACGGGACCACTCTCGAGAGATTTTTCAGGCTACTTGGAAAATGTAAAACTCTATGAAATGTAATATATTGTTATTTTAAAATATATTTGATATATTTATGCCCCAGTTTTATTGAGATGTAATGGACATATAACGCAGTATTCGCTTAAAATAGATGGGTTAAAACACAGCACTACGAAGCTATCATAGTCACTGCAGCACAAGCTCGATCCCTGGCCAGGGACGTGACCCACATGGCGCAGCAGACCTCTCCCGACCCATCTGCTCCCCTCAGCAGCGTTCAGCCTGCCTGTTCTGCTCCCCACTCTGACTCGGGTGAATCCTCTCACCCCTGCACCTCTGGCTTGCACTCCAGTTCTTGTATGCATAAATAAATAAATATAAAAAAAATAAATGTGATTTGATGTGTTGCAAAATGAGTAAAATAAGTTGCAAAATAAAGTAAGTAAACCTAGTTAGCATCTATCTCTAATTTACACCTTTTTCTCTTGTGATGAAAACATTTAGAATATACTCACTTAGCAACTTTTAAATAAATAATACAAGGGCTGTTAATTGTTGTCACCACTCAGCACACTACTCACCCAGACCTTATTAATTTGTGTTGTCATTTTAAACATGTGACAAACCCAGATTATTGTCACCTACTTTGCAAGTGAAATTCTTGCAAAAATTACCAAGTGGAGCCCCTCTCTCTAGGAAGCCCCTAAAACACTCAATTTATTTTTACATTGAAGTGAAGGAAAGTCTCAGAACTTAAGTAACAAGTCAGCCTGAAGGGTTTCTCAGTCTCTTTGTTTTCTTCCTAACAGAACAATCAGATATTATCACCTGGAATAGGTTAGCCCTCCCATAACCAGGTTTCTGTCCTTTCTGAGTAAATTGTTCCCAAAATGTAAGGAAAGGTTTAAAACCTCCTCCTCTGTTTCAGTGGAGAGGGCAGGGAAAGAGCATAGGAGATTTGCCCCTGTCAGCGTTTGCAACAGGTTCTGAGCTCCTTGCTGTCATCCCCTTCCTCCTGTGTATCTCAAATGATGGATCAAACTGATGCCAGTTGACCTCCCTGCTTTCATTTGGAACTGGGAACTCAGGAATGGGATTTTCCTCTGCTCTTTTCTCTGTGTTTCTAATACTAAGCATGCAACAATGCTTGTTACATGCTGCAGGAAATAAAGAGTAGAAATTATTCCATTAAGTCTTTCCTCTTGTTTTAATAAAGGCTTCTGTGTGTGTGTGTGTATGTCTGTGTGTTTTCCTGACCAGAAAGTTCTTCTGAATCAGGAATGGATTAAAATCAATAAACACAGATGTTGGGTAAGTTTTCCTAGATGAGTTTTAATTAAGTTATTTAAAAAACAAACAAAACTATTTGCACCAGTACATATTACCCACAATATGATTTTTCCTTAAAGCATACACGAGGCTAGTGAAAAGAAACCAAGTATTAAATGCTTTGTAAATAAAACTTTTGTGATGTGTAATGGTAAAAGAAGAGGCATTTTTTAATAATTATATAGGATGCATAGTCATAGAAAATGTGAAGAGAAAGGAGTGACTTTAAAAAACTACTACTCAATATTTTGGGTGTATTTCCTTCTGACTGTTAACTCAATGACTTAATTTCGGTAAAACACATGTGAAATGCACCATCTTAGCCATTTTAAAGTGTACAGTTTATATTCATGTTGTTGTGACACTATCACTGCCTTCCATCCACAGAATTCTCTTATCTTGCAAAACAAACTAGGTCCGTTAAACAACACCTCCCTACTCCTCCCTCCTCACAGCCTCTGGCACCCATGATTTTCCTTTCTATCTCTGTGAAACAGACTCTACCAGCTCTCTGGTGTAAATGGAATCTGGAAATATTTGTCCTTGTGTGATTGGCTTATTTCACTTAATATAATGTTCTCAAAGTTCATCCATGTTGTAGCATTTGCAACATTTCCTTTTTTAAAGATGTATTTATTTATGCATACAGAATTGGGGTACAGACTAGAGGTGCAGGGGTGGTGAGAGAATTCATCAGAGACATAGTGGGGAGCAGAACGGACCTACTGATGAAGTACACTGCTGAGGGGAGCAGCGGGCGGGTCAGGAGAGGTCTGCCATGCCATGTGGTCACCTCTGGGGCTAGGGATTGATCTCATGCTGAAGTGGCTTTAGCTTCTTAGTGCTGTGCTTCAACCGGCTGCACCACCAAGGAGGGCCCTCCACATTTTCCTTTTTTAAGGGTGAATGGTATTCCATTGCATGCATATGCCATATTTTGTGTGTCCAAGCATCAGACCATGGGCTGCCCTCCGGTCATTGGAAATAGCTGTGTAAACAGCTCATCCCATCCCTGCTTTCAGTTCTGTGGCTGTGTAAACAGCTCATCCCATCCCTGCTTTCAGTTCTGTGGTTGTGTAAACAGCTCATCCCATCCCTGCTTTCAGTTCTTCTGGATATGTGCTCATAGACAACATTACCAAGTCATATGGTAGTTTTATTGTTCATATTTTGAACAGTGGACATACCATTTTCCACACCTCCTGCACTATTTTATATACTCATCCACAGCCTACAATGAGTTCAGTTTCTCCACATCCTTTCCCACACTTGTTATTTTACTGTTTGTTTGTTTTTCATAATAGCCATTCTAAAGGATGTGAAGCAGTATCTCATTATAGTTTTTATTTTTACTTCCTTAATGAGTAGTGACATTACGCATCTTTTCATGTACCTTTTGGTCATTTGGAGATACGCCTACTTAAGCCTTTGACTCTGCTCAATTACATTACTTGGAGTTTTATTATTAAATCTTTACATTCCTGGATATTAACTCCTTGTCAGATTATGATGTGTGACTATTTGTTGACATTCCACGAGTTCTCCCCTGCTCTGTTTATTGTGTTCTTTGAGACACAGCAGTTATAATTTTTTGATGACAACCAGTTGCTCTTTTCTTCCTTGTGCTTTTGGTGACATCAGTATACTTTTTTGAGACATCAGTGTGAAATCTGATGCTGTGAAGCTTTACTCCTGTGTTTTCCTCAAAGAGGTTTATAGTTTTAGCTCTTGTGTGTTTTTAGTTAATTTCTGGTAATGGTAGAAGGAAAGGTCTGACCTCATTCTTTGTTTGTTTGTTTGTTTGTTTTTTACACCATAAACATAATGTTTTTTACATCATTCTTCATTTTGTGCATTTTTCCAGCTCAGTTGTAATCCCCGTGGGCCTCCCATCACCAATTCACCCGTGCACCATCACCACAGTCCAGTGCATTCTTCCCCCAACCTCATTCTTTTGTGCATGCATGTAGTTTCTCAAGCACTGTATTGCCTCCACCACATGGTCTTGGCACCCTGCTTGAAAAGCATTCGGCCACGGGGAGACTGTTTCTGGGCTTTCCACTCTATTCCACTGGTCTCCATATATGTTTTGATTATTGTTGCTTTATAGCAAGTTTTGAAACCAGGAAGTGTGAGACCTCTAACCTTGTGCTTTTTCCACATTGGTTTGGTTGTTGAGGCTCCCTGGAGATTTAATGAATTTTAGGGTGGACTTTTTTCTATTTCTGGAAAATAGGCTTTTTTACGAAGTTGCCTCACACTGTAGCAACAATTTCATAGCCTGCTTTCTCTCACATAATATTGTACTTATCTCATTAAAAATAAACATTATTTGTTTTTATTCAGATACCTTGTAAACATACTGTACAATGACGACAGAGTGGGAAATATACAAATAAAAGTACAAGCAAAAGATTGGAAAATATTCATACCTTGAGCTAGGTGACTTGTGTATATTTTAGATGCTATAATAATAAATAGGAAAAAATTCTGTTGGGCCATGCCAGAGTATTAGAACACGACTTATAGTGATAATTAGTAAGGAGTGACCCCCAGTTATATTGGTTTAAAAGGCTTTTTTAGAAAGATGTATTTTAGGTATTTATGCATACAAGAGCTGGGGTGTAGGCCAGAGGTGCGGGGGGCAGTGAGAAGATTTAACAGAGACAACATGGGGAGCAGAACAGGAGTATCCACTGGAAAACAGTGCCGAGGGGAGCAGCGGGTGGGACAGAAGGGGTCTGCTGCACCATAGGGCTCCTGCTGTTTTAAACAGCTGTCTAGCTGTGAGTGAAGGAGACAGTGTGGCCTGGGTGCAAGAGACAGGAGATGGGGAAGCCTGCCTGGAAGCTGGTGGTCTACTCTGGGGGTTGAGAGGGCCAGGAGTGGGCAGCAACATGGGACTCGGGAGAGCCGAGACCATATTAAGGACAGCTGGCAGAATTCTTTCCACTGTCGCGAAATCAGAATAAAGCAGGAGTCCTGACATTGTGTCTGCAAGTGAAGCACTATTTCCTCAGCAGAGAAAGCTCCGGAATTTTTCTTTTTTGTATTTTCAAACTCTGTTCTTTTTTAAAAAAAATATTTAATATGTATTTTACATCATTATTCCTTTTGAACAGTGCATGCTTTTTCCTCTAAGGTGGAGTCCCTGCAAAATTCCTATCACCAATGCTGTTAAAGCATGCCCTGCTTTGCTCTTCACACTAACTTGGTTTCAGAGTACTGAAGGGATGGGGCAAGTGTAACTTAGCATCATTGCTGTATTGAAGCATCAGATTTTGAGATTGTCGAGAGGTATTTTTCCCTTTCTGTAACAAAATTTGAAGAGATCAGTGAGTTTTTCCTGAAGTGGAGTTGAAAAGATTCGCGTGCAGCTCTATTTTCATATTTCACAAACATTCTCTATCTCCCTGGGCCATGACTGTCTTGTAATTTATTTGATCTTTTTTGTTCTTCAGAGAGCCACTTTTTGTTTTAATAGAAAAGTGAAATGTTAAAAGCTCTTCTGCCTTAACGGTTACATGCACCACAAGAGGGCGGCAGTGAGACACTAAAAAGGACAAACTCTTGGCCCTTAAATTGTACAAAGGCTTTTCACACAGCGATGTTAATGAGCTAAACATTTGTCGCTGCTGATGCATGATGAACTCACTCATTTTATGAGCCCCAGACTGTGTGTGAAATATTGTCACAGAATTCTCAGGAAGTCTGCTGATGTCCTCATAATGCAAGGAGTTTTACAATGCAAGTAGGCAATAAGTATTTAGAAATTCCTAAGATTGATGAAAATGGGCACTAGGAGGTATTCTATAAAATCTACATTTGTTTGAAGGGAAGAGATTAGAGGATGAACTAAAAGTGAACGTGTTGCTTCTTGTCACTTCCAGAGTGAAAGCAGAGAATTTAATAGTTCACAGAGGCAATGAAAGGTATTCTAAAGTTTTTGAAAATGACAGATATACTAGAAGTAAAAATAAAAATTTCCAGCTTGTCAGATAAACTCCAAGCAGTGCATAGGATTAATCAGCTAATAGGGGGGTTCTGAATTTAGCCACTATGTCTTTTTATACATGAGATATATATATATATATATATATATATATATATATACTGTGAGCAATATATATATATAGAGAGAGAGAGAGAGAGCGCAATATATATAGTGTGAACACTCTTGTGGGGCAAGAATTATTCTATGTATAGAATATTCCAGGCAATAGAAAAGAACAAAGCAGACACATTCTGTGCCCTATTGGTGTTCATACTGGGGCAGACAGTCATGAAATACAGTGGCTCTATTAATTCATTAGCCCCAGTTTAGAACAAATTTAAAAAAACCCTGTCATTGAGGCCCTGATAAAGAATTTAGGCTCACCTCCAAATTGGAAATGGAGACTGAAAATAGGACTCAAGAACAACATGTCTTAAGTTGTTAATACCCTACTTATTTTCCTTAACAATGAATAAAAAAGCCAAAACTTACAGATTCTTGTGGTGACATCGCTAAAGAGTATTTAAATGCTTCATATGCATCCGTGAAACAGTTTGCCGACTTTGGGTGCTGTAAATGCCCCAGATCTCCCCAATGGGCTATGAGTCTGACCCCTGGACTAAATAAGGATACCTATGCCTTTGCAACCACTGCAGACTCATTTTCTTCCCACCTCCATTAATGTTCTTCCCAGACCTGAGCCAAGATGGTACCCAGTGACCGTGATGGGATCCTTGACCCGAGCCCCATAGCTGATCTCTCCACGATGCTCATGAATTCCGTTACTCATCCTTAATTGATTGTCTTCCTGATTCTCCACAGCACTTACTTCAACCCAGGATCCTTCTTTTGGAGTCTAACACTCCCGCCACCCTACCTCTCAGATTCCCAGTATTTCACATAGGACATTGGGTTATCTGTGGTGAATACTCAGGTTTTCTCTAAACCACTTGACAATCATCTGATGGTTTCGCCTGGCTCAGAGAAACATTCTCCCTATATCCAAGCCTATATCCTCCCTATACCCAAGTCTGTTTTCTTAAGCCAACCTTTTGGTGATTTTTCTCATGATTTCGTATTCAGTCTCTTCATCTTTTCCTTTCTGTTTTTTAGCCATACGTCTTTTTGGTTAATCAGTCCCCATGCATGTGCAAATCTAATGATTCTTATGAAACAGTCAATCGCCTTGAGCCTGTCTTCTTCCCTTAACATCAGTGCTTCTCACTTCCTTATTTCCTCACTTCTCATTTCTCACTTCCTTATTTATCAGTGCTTCTTATTCCTTACATTGATCCATCCCCTTCTGGCCTGTTCTCTTCAGAAATGGCCGTTTATAAGATCAGCGAGAACTTCCAGCTTCCCTTACCCCTGCCTTTCGCCTCCCCCACATGTCCTGCTTGGTACAGTCCACTCTTCATTGTTTGCCTCCTTCTGAGTCAACCCTAACTTAACTAGATCCACCCTTGTGCATTCTTCACCCATCCGATGTCTGTGAAAAGACTGCGTGTCCCTCCAGTAAATTCTCCCTTTGCTAAAGTTAGTTTGCATGTGCTCTTTGTCTTACAACTTAAAGAATCTTCTAGTTCAGGGCCCCCAATCTTCAACGGTTAAGGTCTCTCTGTCCCCAGGAAGTGGGACTCGTCTTGCAAACCATCCTTCTTGGTGAGACTGGTCCAGAAATTTCTGAATTCCACACTTAGGTATGCCTTCATTTTCCTACCTGAGCCACATCTTTTAGGAACAGGGAAGGTTGTGGAAACTTCAATTCAGTGGAAAATAAAGCTGTTAACTCCAGAAATACAGCCAGGTGGGCTTCTTAAAAGGCAACCTTTAAAGAAAAGTATGATAGACACTTCCAGAAGAGGATTCATCTTTTAATGAGTTGAATACTGGGGTGTAGATGGCACATGGGTGATTTGATGATGGGAAGCCCAAGGGGGTTGTAAATAAGATGGAAAATGCACAAAGTAATGTAAAAATAAACTATTATATATTTTTTAAAAGAATACTGGGGTGTAGGCTACATGTAGTGTCGGGGGTGAGAGGATTCACCAAAGACAGAGTAGGAAACAGAGCAGGTGCATTTACTGAAATATGCTGCTGAAGGGGGCAGTGGGGACCCTGGAGAGGTCTGCTGCAAAATGTGGGTCAGCTCCCTGCCTGCGGATGGAACTCAGGCAATGAGCAGGGTCAGGCAAGAGCAGCAGATATTGCCAAGCTGAGTTCCAGGAGAAGTCTCCATTCTACAAGGACCTGGGGAATGTTCTTGGACTAAGTGTGATCTAGGAGACCTGGTGATTTCTGGTTGCACAGCACACCATCCAATAACATTGTTTCATTCACACCATATCATTGTAACATGGATGAGAAAAAACAACCCATTCTCTGTGTGTGTATGCTCTCTCATGGCGTGGCTCATGGCGTGGCGTGGGCGTGCCTGGTGGTGGGGGTGTCCCCCCATACAGAGCCAGCTGTTCTCCCTTGTCTGTGTGGGTTTTGTCCAGTTCTCTGTTGTTCCCCCTGGAGTCAGTGTGGAAGGTGTTGGGGGGGGGGCTCTCCACCATGGATGGATGTCCTGTCCACGGTGGGGTCCCTCTTTGACTTTGAATTACTGTGACAGGCTTCAGACACCTGCAGCCCTGACCTGGAGTAAGCACATTGGAAAATGAATGAATGTATGCACACAAATGATTGTTGACTATGAGAAGTGCTTTGGAACTTTGGTGATCCTTTTTGCGATTAAAAAAATCTCTCTTTGGAACTTACTGTTATTTGTGTCAATTATCCCATGGTCAAATTGGTTTTATTCTGTGTGGTTTTGCTTAGAGTCCCAGATTCCAAGCATCTGTGACCACCATTAAGTGAGGACTGACCATACCTACCTTGGCTTAATGTGCAGTACTTCGAGGAGAAAGGTTATTCTCTAAAGTGGCAGAGAGACACCCCGTGTGGGGTCTAGCTAATCTTAGAGCATGGGGGTGATTGAAAAGCCAGAAGAAGTGTTACTGGGTTTGAAAAGTAAAATACTTGGAGACGGTTTGTTGACTCTTTCAAGAGCATAGGTTTGAAGTGAGACATGGAAAACCAACTCTCTGACTTAGTCACTAGTTCTGTGTCCTGGATTTAGCTTTCTGACCTCTTGTGACACCCAGATTCCCCATCTGCAAGATGAGAATGACACTTCATAAATTTGCTGTATTCGATTAAATAGTATCTATAAATTCTTAGGAAAATGACACTAAAATAAGCGTGCAATAAGTGGTGAGAATTAGTAGAGTTATTGGTGCCATATTATACACCCACAATGAAAAATGCATCATCTTTATGTTAATCAAAGGGAGCTTGATTTTTTTTTTTAGTTGAGAAACAAGGCATGAAAACATGTAAGGATCAGCTCTTTTTTGCTATCTCCTTTTAACTTAAATTCCTATGCAAAAGTAGAGTTGATAAAATATCAGACAAGCCAGGTCTCTCTCCTGCTCTCAACCAGCAATGCTGCGAAGTCCCTGAGAAGGCAGCGACTGAGACTTCTCCCAGGCTCTTCCCTGAGACATGAAAGGCAGTTGTCACTGTCTGACCTGTAGATGGCGAACTTGGATAGGGTGAGTTGTGACCAGTGCCTGCAAAAGCAGGCTGGGCTTTGTTGGAGGGAGAACCAAGTAAAAGTGACACTATTCACGGAGACTATTCAGGACGCCAAGCCAAGCCAAGTCCTTACTAACACCTGGGGTCTCTCCTTCCAAGCCGTCAGTTACCTGTCAGCAGAGTCAACCTTGCGTCGTGTGTGCTGTTGAGTGTGGAGCCCACATTTCTGCTGATAGTGATGTCACAGTATCAAGTAGGGGATAGTTTTCTTGGAGGTCTCTTGTGGGGCACACAGAGATGGTACCCTGCTCTAATATGTCCAAATGGAACACCGATTATCTGAACCCACCGTCTGAAGCAGCCCTATCCTCTCATCTATATCCATAACTTACCCTCCCAGGCTCACTGTTGCCCCTATTGAGTGTTTGTTCTGTATCCACCCCAAAGACATCATCTGGGGACCAATTACCTCCTTTATTGACATCACTTCACTGATGGAGAGTTCTAGAGTAATCATGCTGAGCCTTTAGGACTCCTTAGGGAGCTCTGTGGCATTTTGAATAATCTGTGTGCCCTCCCAAAGAAATGTGTCTTTTCTTCTTAAAATTCCGCTCTGGGATACAAGTTTTACCACCCTACACAAGGACATGCACTATATTTGTCTGTAGGAAAATCCATGTGACTCTGCAAAGCTGCCTGTTCACGCAGGGGTCTGAGGTGTTTTGTTCCTTCTTTCAATTGTGAAAAAGCCCAGCAACTCCCCCAACATGATAAATGGATGACCTTTCGCTGCATTCGAAAGCAGGACCACTGTCCCCAAGCGTCTGTCAGCTTGTGGGTCAGGTGAAAAAGGGACCTCTCCAGGCCTCTCTGGGGCCTGTGCCTGTCATTCCGCACAGGGCTGCAGTGTTTGCCTGGAGTCTGTACTTCTGGGCCATAGTCATCTGTTTCACCTCAACCTCTATCTGGCACATAGTCGGTACTTATGGAAATGAGTGAATTACTGAAGAGCTGTATGTGCTTGGCAAGAACAAGTAGCGGGGAAGAAGGAAAGATTGCTTTAGGAGGAAAAGAGGATGATTGGGTAAATATGATTCCTAACCAGGATGGAAAGGGAGAAGGTGGCATCCTTCCTGATCCATGTAACTTACTCACTAGCTCTCGAAAAGCTGAGCTAAGCTAATGTGTAGTTAGTGCTCCCAGTGGACAGCACTCATCTCTAGAGGCAACTCTTCCTGAGTTCCCCTTGCCCTATTCCGGGTATTTCACATCCTCATTTTGAAATCAAGAAAGTCCATTGGGAGCTTTCAGTATGAAGCAATCCTGGCTTTTAGGTAAATTTGAACAACTTCTAAAAGGTTGCAGTTCTTAGAAAATGCTGCACTTGTAAGATCTTATCAGAGTGTGGATTCAGATCTAGTGGCATCCATAGGTGGAGGCAGCCCCCGGAGGAAAGGACTGCGGAACAACCCCACAGAGACTCTGAGGAGCCACTCTTCACCCCAAGGTGTTACCCATGGAGTTGTTAATGTGACATCTGACATGGAACACTAGGAAGGGCCCGTGGCATGAACAGCACACCTGCAAGGAGAGGGCAGGATGCTGGTGTCTGCACTTGTGAGCTCCAGTAGACGTTGGCAGAGTGGACAGCCATTGTGTGGCTGAGCTGCTGCTGAGGGAAGCCATGCAGCGCCTCCCTGAAGCCAGGGCTTACATATTTACTCATGCATTTACTTAAGTCTGTGGAAGAAGTCAGGAAAGACCATGCACTATTAAATTCTACACATGCCAGTGCAGGTGACAGTCAAAGTGAAGTCTGTTTAGAAGAAAGTGATGTCGTGGCAAAATGAAGAAGTGGATTCTTACAGTGCAGCTTGTTGGAAGCCCGAGTCTCCTGACACCCCTTTAAAAGAGAAATATGCTAGGTTATAGAGTATGTTGTCAGCCAGTAAAGGAGGTGTATGGGTCTCCTTTGTGGGATAGGGGTTAAGTTTGTAGTGCTATCACTCCTGCAGCCTGGGTTTGCCCCCCGAACAGGGAGGTGACCCACATGGCGCCACAGACCTCTCCTGTCTCACCCACTGCTCCCCTCGGCAATGTGTTTCAATCGATCCACCTGTTCTCTCCCCACCCAGTCTCTGGTGAATCCTCTCATATCCTGCACCTTTGGCTCACACCCCAGTTCTTCTGTGCATCAATCAATGATTTTTTTGTTAAAGGAAGTGTGTGAATTCATCTGGAAATCCATGAATCTAACTCTAGGAAGTATATATTGCAGGGCACTTGAGTAAGACACATTTGATAACAGTTTTGTAAAAGCTATGCACATATTATTCATGACTAAACCATAAAGTTAACCCTGTAATATATGTGATATAAAATAACAGATGATGGGCCCTCCCTGGTGGTGCAGCAGGTTAAAGCACAGCACAAGGAAGCTAAACCAACTTCCACGTGAGTTTGATCCCCACCCGCCCCCAAGGTGCAGCAGACCTCTCCTGACCCACCCGCTGCTCCCCTCAGCAGTGTACTTCATCAGTCGGCCTGTTCTGCTCCCCACTCTGTCTCTGGTGAATCTTCTCACCACCCCTGCCTGTACCCCAGTTCTGTATGAGGAAATAAAAGGGGGGATTATATGAGTATATGCCCTTCTGGCTAAGCAAGAAAACTGAAATATGGGCCATAGCCTATTCATTTTTGCAACTGAATATGAAGCTAGATTTATAGCTTGCATACTGAACTTGAATAAGGAAGGGAAGATGATGTCTTCTCTGTAATTCCTGGACCTGTATGATCTGCTGTCAGATGAAACAACACTGTCTCATGGATTTGAATCTCATAGGATCGTTAGCTAGAAGCAGTGTTATGTGAATTAATCTTTCAATAAATCCATAGAAGGTATTGCTAATACCAGTATTGCAGGGAAGTCAAATCTTTATCTGGAACAAATAGCCATTCTAGTGAGGAAAACCTCTACCAGATCCCCAACGAAAATGGAGATGACTAATAAAGAAACAGGAAGCTGCTCATGTCACCCCACCCCACCCCATGTTTGGAAATGCATGGAGGACTCAGCGTGGGTCACCACCGCTGGTAGTTTAAGCATTCGGTAGTGCTAGACGCCAGATATACCTTGGGAAGGGGAAAGCTGTTTAGCAGGTCAGGCCTTGAAGAACCGCCATCTCTGTCATTGTGGTCATTTTTCCTTGACTCATCAAGGAACACTAGAGTTACAGTGGAGAGACCTCTGACAGCACATGGGACACGAATACTCTCTGACCGAGTCCTCTTGAAAAGTCTGCACACATACCTCTACGCTAAACCTCCTTGCCATCCAGTCTTGCTCCTTCCATGTCCAGGTCATCAAACCAAATCTCCATACAAAGCTTTTCTACGGGTGTCTTTCCTTCTAGGCAGTATAATACACATCTTAAAGTTCTGCTTATTGTCTTTCAAGGCCAACAATGAAGAGAGTTCTAATGCTGTGTCATTTTATGGCTACTGCCAGGATTTACATATAACCATAACAAATCAGTCTTGACCCTTCTGTGCCCATAGAGAAATTGCTGTGAGGTCTTGTGTCTGTGCCTGGGGGGGTGGGGTGGGGGAGGGCATTGCTACAAGATTAACTACTGAAGAGCTGGAGTCAATTGCTTATGAAACTTGCACTGCGCCTTTAGAACTTGCTTGAGTATGGTCTCACATATGCCACTTTGACTTACTGATGAGATCTCCATCTGATTTCCAGATTTTAAAATAGGTCCATCCACTGGCATTTCCATTGGATGAGAGCCCAGCTCTCATAAGCACTTCATTTCCAATGACCAGATGTCAGTCTTTACCAGCACTCTAGAGCAGAAACAGGTGTTTCTCCAGAAAAACGGCATTTGTCCAAAAGGTGAGGCTTTGCTCTCCTTCTAGAGACTTTGACTATGATT
Source organism: Condylura cristata (assembly GCF_000260355.1). Lineage (NCBI taxonomy): Eukaryota > Metazoa > Chordata > Mammalia > Eulipotyphla > Talpidae > Condylura > Condylura cristata. The sequence goes on from NW_004567122.1 coordinate 5,688,870, forward strand.
CTCTCACTGATGAGTTCCAGAGACCAGGTATCAGACTCTTGAGGGTTCTTGGGTCCTGCAATCCAATTCTTAGAAGCTTCTTATGTTTATTTATTTATTTATTTATTTAGGCATATAGAACTGGGATACAGGCCAGAGATGCAGGGACAGTGAGAGGATTCATCATAGTCAGAGTGGGGAGCAGAACAGTCAGATAGAGTATACTGCTGAGGGGAGCAGTGGGTGAGATAGGAGAGGTCTGCTGAGCCCTATGGAACACCTCTGGGGTGGGGATCGAGCTCTCACCAAAGCGGCTGTGGCCAGCTTCACAGTGCTATGCTTGAATCTGCTAGACACCAGGAAGGACCAGGAGCTGCTTATGCTTTAAACAAATGAAGCAGTGGTTTTGCTTTGATCTCTTATTCAATATAGAAGCTTTATGGTTTATTCAATAAGTAGGAAGGAGCAAAAGCAACATATTGTTATCAGTCTTTCACCTCTGTCACTGTAAACGTGTGTATGGAGAGTCCTTATGAAGAGAGCTTCGTGCAGCAAATATTTTACAGTTTGCAGGGGATAAATACATCTGCTTTGTAGACTCCCTCAAACATCAGTGATTGGTAAAGCTCTGAGCCTGCATGGGGTTTATCTTATTATTAGACACATGTGCTTCTTACTGAAGCATATTTCCTACTTCCTGACTGAATTGTGATAACTAAGCATACCTTCTGGAACCATCACAGTGAACCCAGAATCCCTGGTAAACATAACCACATTAATTCTGACCCACGGAAACTGTCTTCCTTCTTAGTCTATCTCTGTAGAATTCATTTTCATATGGTTTCTACCATTATTAAGTCAGGAAAAAATCCTTTTGGTGTGTAACCACTCTCCTCTCAGTATATGGTGGTCAGATACTTAAATATCTCAGCCCAACATTTTTTAAAGATACTATGTAAAGGATCCATGACTTTGTCTTTTCTTTTTTTCCCCTCCCTCTCCCTTTCTTATTTTCTTTCTTTTTTTTTTTGTCAATGACATAAATTGCTTTATTGTTTTCATTTTTTAACTTAAATACAGTAAAATTGACCTTTAGTCTGTTCTTTATTTTATAATTTTAACACTTGTGTGAGTCTGTGTAATCTACACCACGTTCAGGATATGGAATGAATTTCCCTCTAAGCACTGCTTTATCTGCCCATGACAACTGGCAAAGCTTTGTCAGGATCCCTGCTAATACTGCTGAGTAAACATTACTGACCCAGGTAGTCTGTACTGTGGAGACACAGTATTCTCCCACTTTGAAAGTTTACATTATATCACTTTGTTTTTCCAAAAGACCTAGATAGGTGCATGTTTTTGCAAAAGTCTAAAAAAGAACTTTTGCTTTTATGACAAAAAAAGCAGTGTTCAGTGTTGTTTTTGAAGCTGCGATTGTAGAGATATCAGAACCTGGAGTGTAAGGTGGCCCCTCACAGCTCCTCACCTGGGAACTACTTTATACACAATTTGTATTTTTCATAACATTCCTATTTGTGGTACATGTGAATATTATTTTTGGTTTTGTGTATTATTTTGTATAATGTTTATGGTAAGTTTTTCTATATACATGCATAGCAACTGCTTCATTACTTTAAGCCTTTTTGGCTTATGAAAGATTTCCTAGAAACTATATTTTTGGATACTGGGGGAAAGCTGGCTCAGGCTTTAGAAGTGATCTGCTTGGCTCTGGAGGTGGAGGTATCTTAGCATATTAATAGGAGTAGATATGCTCCAGATTGGGGAGCCTGGATAAGAAGAACTTTGTCTTATTTTCAACCAGGCCACTCAGAGGTTTGACTGCCACTCACTGCTGTATCCCTTTGGGTCAGGTTACTCTGCTAGAAGTTGGGTGAGATAAAACTGTTTGGATAGTTTGTTTTATAACATTCTTGTTTATATGCAGTTGCTGCTAGAGTGCAGAAGGAAGGCGGGATGATGAGGGTCCGCATTTACCTTGGCAATTCTGGCACATTTCAGCTGGGGTTTCATAACACAACCAGGTCTACTGCAATTTACAAACACAGCCATTTGCTTGGAGGAGCTTGACACTGTGGTTCTAATGGGTAATGTGTAGATAATCCACGTGGTTTATGTTCTTTTCATTCTAAAAAAAAAAGTGGATTTTTAAAAAAGATTTATTTATTTATATATACAAGAACTGGGGTGCAAGCCAGAGATGTGGGCGGGTGAGAGGATTCACCAGAGACAGAGTGGGGAGCAGCACAGGTGGATCTACTGAAATATACTGCTGACGGGGGCAGCCGGGAGGCAGGAGAGGTCTGCTGTGCCATGTGGGTCACGTCCCTGGCTGGGGATCAAACTCATGCTGCAGTGGCTGTGGATAGCTTCATAGTGCTGCGCTTTAATCTGTTGTACCACCAGGGAGGCCCCAAAGGTGGATATTAACAGTTTTCAGCTAATGGGGTCCTGGCAGTCCTGGCCTCCTGGAATACTGGGTGCTTTCACAGACAATCCACAGCTACCTTGGGTAGAAATGAGTGAACCTCTTGGATCCTAGGTGAAGAATGAGGCAGGACAAGGACTAAACAATGAGAGGTGAATCTCTGACTCTCAGCTTTGGGAGAGTTGCCACAGCAGGAGGCAGAAACACAGCTCTTTATATTTTTTCAACGAAAGAAAGGTTGAACAAATTGTTGCCTTCCAGTTTCCAGTAACAAAGGCTTTTCTCCATCAGTTCTGGGTTTTTCTTGAACTTCTCCTGAGGGGAAAGGGATTGGGCTTTCACAGAGAGTCACCCAACATCTCTGATTCATCCCATGAGTCTTGGGATCTTTATCCAGCCTGAATGGGTGGGGAAAGTGCCTAGCATTTAGGAATTAAGTCTTCTTGGGGTTTTGCATGTTACTTGAACAAGTAAAAATCAATCCAAGCAAACAACAAACCCATGCTCTTGACTTGAACCTGCCCCTGAAAACTGTTAAATCTGCTTTTGTTTTCGGTCCCTAATGTCTAGAATAGAGTCTGGCACATACTAGCTGCCTCAATAAATATTTGTAGACTATCTAGCCGATCAGGACCCTCCCTCGTGGCGCAGCGGGTTGGAACACAGCACTGCTAAACTGGCTGCAGCTGCTTCAGGGCAAGTTCAATCCCCTGCCCCACAGGTGACCCACATGGCACAGCAGACTTCTCCTGTCTCGCCCACTGCTCCCCTCAGCAATGTACTTTGCTGATCTGCTTGTCCTGTTCCCCACTCCTTCTCTGGTGAATCCTGGCCCCTGCACCTCTGGTATGTACCCCAGTTCTGGATACATAAATAAATAAAATCTAAAAGAAAAATTATCTAGCTGAGAGGAGTGAATAAATGAATGAATCAAAAGTCTAAGCTTTTTCTTGTTCCTCTTAGACCTAGCTTCTTCAGTAGAAAGCAGTCAGATGAGTAGCTATACACAGCAGGCAGAGAAAAGGAAATACTCTGGATAATGAACATATGTTCACTAGCACAGCAGGTAAATGAGATTTCATGGAGCCAGGGAGCTAGGGAGGGCAGGCTGGCAAAAACTACATTTGGAGGTATGAATTCTAAAATAAACTTAAATTATAAGTTACTTAATTTCCTTGAGTTTCATTTGCCTCTTGGTTGGCATTCATAATAGCCAAAAAGGAGAAAAACCTCAGTGTCTATCATGTGATGAACAGATTTTAAAGTATAGTATTTTCACACAATGGGACAGCAATAAAAAGAACTTGCTGTATTTTACAACTTTAAAATATGCTAAGTGAAAGATGTCAGGCACAAAGACCACCTATTGTGTGATTTCATCTATAAGAAATCTTAAGAAAAGGCAAATCAATAGAGTTAGAAAGTAGATTTAGTGGAATGGGAATGAGAGTTGAGAATGGAAACAAAATTTAATGTAAATGAGCTTGCAAAATCATGTTTGGGTGATTTAAATGTCCTAAATTAGATTTTTGGTGATATTACTACAACTCAGTAAATTTACTTTAAATATTTAGTTGTGCACTGAAAATGAGTAAATTTTCTAGAATGTGGATATGTCAATAAAGATGTTAAAAATTACATTCAGCTAAATGTTGTAATGCTACTATGAATATTTGTGGGCAGGTCTTCGGGTGGCTTATTTTCATTCCTCTTGGATAAATTCCTAGAAGTAGAATTGCAATTGCTTGATAGTATTCCACTGAGTATGTATACCACAACTTCATTACCCAGTCAGCTGTTGAATGGGCTTTGGGCTGTTTCCATGTTTTAAATGTCGTGAACAGTGTTGCATTGAACACAGAAGTGTTTATATCTTTTTTACCTGGTGTTTTTATATTCTTTGGATAAATAAATAGGAGTGGAATTGCTGGGTCATATGATATTTCTATTTTTAGCTCTTTGAGGGAATCTCATACTGTCTTCCATAGAGGCTGCACCACTTTTAAATTTAATATAATAGTTTATTTTTTACATCATTTTGTGTATTTTTCCATCTCAGTTGTAATCCCTGTGGGCTTCCCATCACCAAATCATCTGTGTGCCATCACCATAGTCCAATGCACTTCCCCCCCAACCCCACTTTTGATCCCATTCCCCACTCCATCCCCATAAAATGTCTCTGGTCTATTGTTCATTATTATTATTTTCCCCCCGGTCCTTTATACTCCCGCTATGAGTGAAACCATCTGGTATTTTCCCTTTTCTTTCTGGCTTATTTCACTAAGTATGATCCTTTCCAGCTCCATCCATGTTGCTGCAAAAGGCATGAGTTTATCTTTTTGACTGCTGAGTAATATTCCAGTCATCTTTTGGGCATTTGGGTTGATTTCATGTCATTCCTATTGTAAATAAAGCAGAGGCTGCACCATATTAACATTCCCAACAGTACACTAAGCTGCTTTTTCTTTACACCTTTGTCAATATTTGTTAGTCCTGACAGGTGATTAGGTACCTCATTGTCATTTTGATTTGCATTTTCCTAATAATAAGTGAAAAGGAGCATTTTTTTCATGCATCTTTTGGCCATGTGTATGTCTTTTTTGGAGAAGTGTCTGCTCCATTATCTACTCATTTTTTTGACAAGTTGTTATTGTTGAATTGTATGACATAATTCGCCATTTTAAAAAGTTTTATTTCTTCATACTGCCTGCTTAAGATCCAATTTGTTATTCCCTTTCTTTTAGATGCAGACACAGTTTTATTTATTTTTACTATGAAATATTGTCACACCATGAAATTTCTTCACCATGTAGAGTTGACTGCATCCTTTAAGTTTGCAGATGTACTAGAAGGTGATGATAAAATGGTATTTTAATACTGAAATTTCCAAGTTGGTCAAGTATACACTTAATTTTTTTAAAATAATTTGCAAGTTTTTATGCATTGTGGTTGAACAATATTTTTTCTTTTTGGGAGCTTATGAAGTTTCTTTTGGATTTGCTAGATTATTAATTTTTATCAGTGTTGAGTAGTATCAATATATGTTTATTTTGGATAGAGCTGAAAAGTTTGCACTTTGAAAAAATATATTTATTTATTTATGCATCCAAAACTGGGGTACAAGACAGAGGTACAGGGGCAGTGAGAGGATTCATCAGAGACAGAGTGGGGAGCAAAACAGGCAGATCCATGAAGTACACTGCTGAAGGGACAAGATAGGAGAGGTCTGCTGTGCCATGTGGGTCACCTCAGGGGCTGGGAATTGAACTTGTGCTGAAGCAGTAGAAGCCACTGAAGCAGCTGTGGTGAGCTTCCCATTACTGAGCTTGCACCACCAGGGAGAGCCCTAAAAAGTTTGCATTTTAAAAGTCATTTTGATGGATAAACTTCATTATTTTTTATTCTTAAGTTTATTCATACTTAGTTTTTTTTTTTTCTAGGAAAACTTTGAGTAAAATGTCACAGTTTACTCTCTGCTTCCTTGTTAAAATCAAAAGTATATGAAGAAGATGTTAAAAATCAGACAGTTGGAAAAAGAATCACACAGTTGGGGTACCCCTGACTTGTACCCCAGTTTTGGATGCATAAGAAAATAGTTGTTAAGAAAATAGTTATGAATGAAATAAGAAACTCACACATATGTTCCAATAACTTAATTTTCACACACATAGAAGAAGAAATCAAGAAAAGGTCTTTGCTCTTGTCTGGATGACACCAATAAAATTCTTCAGGGAGACTTACCTTGGAAATGACGAGGATAGAAGAGAAAATAGAGAGTTATACTAATCATCAATGAGATTTGGGTCTGAATTTAGGTTTTGCTGCATTCAAAGGGGGATAGCAAGGAGACTTAGAGCAAAACTTCACTGTAGATACCAGAGTAGCCCACGACAAGACAGATAACTTGTGTCTCTGTCACCTTGGAAGAAAAGGCAAATGACAAATCATATAATAAGTATGCAACAAATGCAGGACTATTTAACACCAGTCCTGGATTCTTGCCAAGGTGCAATAAAAACTTTCTAGCATAGGCTTGTTAAGAAAATAGTAAAAAAAAAAAAAAAAAAAAAAAGTGCTCTCCCTTGTAGCACAGCAGGTTGAAGCACAGCACTAAGAAGCTAAAGCCACTTCAGCATGAGTTTGATACCCACACCAGAGGTTACCCACAGGGTGCAGCAGACCTCTCCTGACCTGCCTGCTGGTCCCCTCAGCAGTGTACTTTGTCAGTCGTCCTGTTCTGCTCCCCACTCTGTCTCTGGTGAATCCTCTCACAGCTTCTGCACCTCTGACCTGCACCCCAGTTCTCTATGCATAAATAAATACATCTTTAAAAAAAAAGAAAATAGTAAAAAATATGAAAAAAAAACTAGGAGCTCTATTGTGAGATGTGTTATCCCTTGTATATGCCTTCAAAATTATTTTTAAATACTTACAATAAGGCAGATCTATGTTTCTAGAACTACTAAGCCCAGGGCAGAGTATGTGGACCCACTCAGGAAGGGTCTGGGATAGATAGTGTGTTCCAGATTATGTACATGAAGGACACCCATGGCATTTACTGCAAGATCTGGCTCTGAATTTCCTGGGAATAAAGGCATAAAGGGACAATGAAATGAGGTTTACATTCTTAGAACCTAATAGAAAGAAATACACTCACTTGGCATGAAAATCAAAGTGCCTCCTCTTTTAATCAAAGAAGAATTTGCTCTGTGGGACTTTAAGTGAAATATATTAGGCAATATAATGGAAATAGCTTCAAGAGCTATTTTTACAAAATAATTATTTTCAAAATTACCCCAAAAATTATACAAGTTTTTCTACAAATTATCATAAAGTGAGAGACATAAACTCAGGTTTGTTTTATTGATAGATTTTCTTTAAAAAAAATAAATAAATAACCTGGGTACTAGTAAGAGAATATCATCAGTAACCTTCTTAGCTTTCTTTGTGCTTGTTTTCCACAAAACACAATCCATTTTCTGTCGTGTTGTACATTTTTTACTGTTCGTTAAATATTCTTGAAGTTAGATCTGGATCTGCTGCTTACTTGGATATTATTAGCTGAGTCAACTTGCTGAAAAATGAGCTCCCTGCGAATAGCAGGGATGTAAATGTTGATGTTATCCCTTCAAAATAAGGCAAAAGGGGAAAAAGACGGGTGACATCACTGAGCGTCTTTCCCTGATTATCTAGGATCAGATTCCCTAGACAGAAGATGTGGTTAGCACTTGATCCTAATCAAAGAACAAAAATACTTGGATATAGTTCATTTTAATCTTAGTTGAAAAGATGGTGGATAGACACTTAAGAAAAAGTGAAATCAGCATAATATCTGCTCTTCAAGTGCCGTCTAGCTTTCAGAGTGCTAACGTGGATTTCGGCCTCCTGGTAATTCTCCTTGATGAAAACAGAAGGATTTCCCAGCACAGAAAGCAGGGGTTTATGAGGCTGGTACAGACGGACACACAAGAGAACTCTGTTCGCCATCTTCAAAGTAATGCGGCAATGAGACTGCTGATGCAGTGGCCACATGTAATATAGCCTGTAGCTCTTTAAAGAGGATTAGCTTCTGCGCTGGGAGCATTCAAGGCGGGATTTCACGTAGAGTAGAATATGCTAATGAGATGTAAATGTCTAAGGCAAACATTGCGTAATATGGAAACCCCTCAAAACTCAGCTTTGTCTCTTCCCAGTGGGAAACCCAATTTTATCATATCAGAAGAAGCACTGAAAAAGAAGCCACCCCGTCCTTTTTTGCTTTATGTGTTTGCTTCTGTAAGAAGTGAATTTAAATAAGTACGTGTATTTCTATTTCATCTACATTAAATTTCACAGTCAGTAGAGATACCAAAGCTCTGTCATTCAAAAATATCTTACTAGGTCTAGACACAGGGGGTGGATGTGAAATGATTTATCTTTGCAGAATAGGATGTATATGTCATACACTTTTTTAGCATGCTTTTCAGCACAGTTTTCAAATCTATTTTAGGATCACCCGGGGCTTGCAAAGTGGGCCGTCCCCCCAGTTCACCTAAAACCTTACTTGTGCTAGTTACCTTTTGCCTTAAACGGTCCTTCTGTTTCATTGAGGAAAACACACTATCATCATTCTCCACATAGCGATTCCGTTGCCTCACAGGAAGCTAAGATGAGATCAGCGCTGTAAACTGTGTAGACACAGTTGCTATTAAAACACTTAACATATCTATCATGTCAGAATATGCTTGACCTAGGGAAGGTACCTACACGATAAGGCATGTGATCCTCAATTCCTGTAACTGTATTGCGTCTTGGAATCTATACACGTGGTTCCCAAAGACTGAAAGCCCTCTGAAGATTTCATCTCAACTGCTGGAAGATAAAGACCCCAACAAACACACAGAATGGGGCCCTGTGGCTCCTTTTTCCAGGCATGAGCTCTCATTAGTTACTAGCGTTTCGCTGCACTCAACTAAGTTGCTTAGATGCTCTTAGTTTTTGTGGGTCGGGTGTGTGTGTGTGTGTGTGTATGTGTGTTTTATATCTCAGTTTTGAAAGGTTTGTCTCTGTAGACGTGGAGGGATGGCATTGCATATTCATGAACAAGTCCTTTCCAGGCGCTGCTCCCACCGACAAAGCCTTAGCTGTTTCACACAGCACGCCGACTGGGATTGTGTGTGGGGGCTGCCTGGCCAGATTAGTGCAAACAGCAAGCCCTCTCCTCTGCTTGTTAGGCCTGGCCTTCCTGACAATTTCCCCGATTGTCACTTGTGACAAGGCTGTCATTAGGTGATGGCTTCTTTTGGCCATTTTCAGATAAAGATAATTTCCTTAACTTCCATTTTATTTGACAACAAGCAGTTTGGGAGAGAAAGGAAGTGCTTCAGTAGTTTATGGATTAGGGTTTTGTCACTTCAAAGGCATCTTTGATCTAAAAATATGTGCTGTACCAAATTCATTATGTCTCTCCTTAAAGAGCTTTTAAATTTATTGATCTTCCCCTCAATTATTCTCCTTTTACGTCCAGTAATGATGTGTGAGATGGTAGTGTTGGGAAAGGCCTAAGGAGAAGTGTCGGGCAAACGCAGCCAACTGGTCACTTCTGAGGCCGTTGCCAGAGCGAAACAACAGGTGCTTTTGTTCACTGTTGATCCTCTTCTGATTTCTGGGTGGACAAAGGTCCCTCTGCTATTTATCACTCAACATAAGATATTAGCACCCACAGAATAAGATAAATTTTATTTGGTATTGCAGCCTAATAAGGAAAAATCTCCATTTGCATAAACATTGTGCCTGTGAGTGTTTTATCCTTTCTGTTGAGTCCACTGAGTTTTGAAAACCTCTGTCTGAGAAAGAGTGAGTGACCTTGCTGTAGACCAATCCTTTGGCTTCCCCTAGAGGCAGTCTTACATGGTGCTGAGGCTCAGCTTGCTAAAGTTCTGACAATGAGATCATTAGAAAATCACACAAAGTAAGAAAAGGGTAGAATTCACATGCAAAATTTTACTTTACAAACACAGCAACAGGTGCTTTAAACAGTGTCCACCTCTGGTTCTTACTCAGAAGGTCCTCCTGCCTCGTTGCCCAGCTCTTAGTGTTCTAACTGTTGTTATATGGAACTAGTGTGCTTTAAACAACACTCAGAACAAAGGAGCAAATGGTTTACGTCCGCACTATCCCAGGTAGCCACTGTCTTCTGAAACGTCAGGCCCAACAACCTTGAATCAGAACTCAACCCCACTTCTGCAGCTATCGAAAGGGGATTAAAACACGTCGTTTAATTTCCTTCTTTTTCTAAATATTACTTTATTGGGCCTCTTGACAGACTGTCTTACAATTTAGAAACATCCACAAGCTTTTGATCGTTGGAAAGTTCATTTTGGCAAATGACAATTTCAGAATCTTAAAAGGAAATATGTCATCTTAAAGTGTAATCTGAGGTTCCTGATAGCCATAAAAAAAAAATGCTTCTTTTGAAAAGCCACTGTTCTGATTTCCCGAGTAGTAGAACATAATGCCTTTCATTTTAAGAATCGATTGCAGGGGCCCAGGATTCTACCCTGGGGCCTCCAGTACCCTGCTCCATTAAGTCAGAATGAAAATGGCCCACTAAGCAATGTCACAGCATTTTTCATGAGTTATTTATTTATTTACATAATGATTTTTTTTACATCGTTCTTCATTTTGTGCATTTTTTTTATCTTAGTTGTAATCCCCATGGGCTTCCCACCACCAGTTCACCCTTGTGCCATCACCACAGTCCAGTGCACTCTTCCCAGCCCAGTTCCGACGCATTGGGTTATTTTTTAATCCTTATTAAGAGGTGTATACTAGCAGTCGCTCCATTATACAGATCGGGAAACTGAGGCACTAAGAAATTAAGTAGCTTGCCTGTTATCTCATAGCCAGTAAGTGGTAGCACCAGATGAAGGGGTCTTGGGGTCCTGACACTGAGTTCTTACTGCACCAGCCTAGGAAACACAGGTCCTGACAATCTAAACACTTTTCTTCTGATCCCTGTTGTTTCTGCAGGAAATGTTCATCTGAGCTCCCTCCCCTCCCACAGCTTCCCATCCTGGGACAGAGTTGTTCAGGCTGGGTTTCTCCCTGCCGGGGTGTATCCAGTTTCCTTCTGTCTGCACGTTCCACGCAGGGGCTGGCATGATAAACACAGACTGGAGGGTCAAGAATGCCTCCATCGCTTCACTAAAGAGGTCCCATGTCCTCGCTCTTGCCTGTGTTTTAACACGCAGCCTTGGTCCAGGCATCCTTGTGAAATCAGCTGTGCCACTTTGGAGGAGGAAAGAAGTAGATGTTGGGGAGGATTGTTTGGGGGGAATGATCTCTACTTTGTCTTAGAGTTCACCTGCTTTGTGACACACGAATGCGCCTCACAAACTGGCAGACAGCAACACCATCCGCCTGCCCCGAGGAGACAAAAGTAGACACCCGCCTCAAAGAGGTTGCACTGAAATATGATATCAGCTGCAAGTGAGGGCCATCTCCTCCGGTCAAATGAGAAAAATCATATTATCCTCACTGTGGTAGACAAATAGCTTGTAAGCCACATTCTCTATTTGAATTGATAACAATGAAGTGCTAACCTCACGGTGAGGCAGGGCTGATCCCATCTCCAAACACAAACACTGCTGCCTGGTTTTGGCTGGGGGCTGTGCGGAGTCCTCCCAACCCCCACCTTTTCTTCCCCCCTGTTAATTGGCTGAGACCACCAGAATTTGGAGGACACAGATGTCACTGATAGTTTTCCTAGGGAGCACATTCATGCCCATCTGTTGCAGCCTAGAAGGCCGTTCTTATATCCACAAGGCCTTCATTTAATTCTTGTCAGAAAGTAATGTAAATCCAGTTTACCTCAGAGGTCGCAGCCGAGATTTATGCCAATGAGCCCCCTGCAATTTACACACACTGTAGTTGTATAGGATGAAAAGAAAGCCTTTCATGTTGGTGCATATTAACAAGAAAGCCTGCCTTCCGAGAGGGGCTTTTTGATTGAGGTTTCTCCTGATTTTAATACAGCCGATGCCAGTTGGTGTACCCAGCTTTAGAAAAAGGGGGAGAAAAATCTAATCTTTAAACTCAAGTTTCTGCTTTTATAAGAGGCAAAGGAGAGAGAAAGGTTAACCAGTGCTGGCACTGGCACGTCTTTAATTACCTGTGACAAAATGAAACTCCCCACTCTTGGACCAGAGCATGTCAGAAGAGGCTGCTCTGTTCTGAACTGTTGCTGGTTGACGTCTGGACACAATTCAGTCATAGGCAGTTGTCTTTGCAGCTTAAAAATAGTAGAACTGACCAGCTGAATGAGTCCCTGATTCTTCAGCTGTCTCTTTCTGTGTAGTTAGAAGACTTGTGGAGTTTGATAAACTTTTTCTGAACCAGGCTAGGTGGAAATAGATCCATTAGTAAATCAAAAGAGTCATTATGTGATTCATCACATATATGGATGTGATTATTTTACTGGGAAGGACTTTCCTTCGTCCTACCTAGGTACTGATGCATTCTGCTTATTCAGGAGGGTGTCACTAGGCTAGAAAGCAAATCGTTTTAAAACCATCCCTAGGACCAAAATCTCCTGGGAAATCTGAATGTGCCCCTTATTAAATACTGTGACCTGAGGCCAGTTGTTTGATTGCTGTGACCCTCAACGTTCTCATCTATAAAGTGGGAATGACAAAGCCAATATCACAAAGCTTTGGTCTGAGTTGTATGGTCCAGCGCCTAAAGTTATGGAAAGTGTTTAACCAGGAGTCCTTTCTTTCAGTCTGGGGTTGTCTGTAACAGCAAACTGTGGGTGAAAGCTATTCTTTTAGTTCAGAGACTCTGAGCATTCAAATTATCAACCTCTTCTTTCATGTTCACAAATGTATTAGATGAATCCAAAGATTTTCTGACTACAGTTTTTGTTTTCAGTTGTTTAACTTATTTTTAACATCATTTTGTGCATTTTTCCATCGCAGTGTTTAACTTTTTAATTCTGTAAAGAGTGGTAGAACAGAGGGTGTTGCAGCATTCTGATAAAAGTATGTCTGGCTTCTGTTCATTCAGACCAGCTTCTGATTTTGCAAGACAGCATTCATAGGGGGTCTGCTTATAAGGTCTCTATGGGCAGTGCTCAATTACCCATGCTAACAGCTTTGAAGAATTTGGTCTTTTTCTTTTTTATGGAACCTCATTAAATCTTTGTTTTTATTTTGCTTAAGATCATCTTAACACTTAGTTGTGATTTCTAAGCATATATGAACAGGCAGAGGCAGCAGAATAGTTTTATAAAATGTTTAATATAAGTTTTATATGATGGGGACGTAGGTGGCATGGGGCCATAATGAAAAAGACAGTGTGCTGTCAGTAACCCGTTAAGCAGATACTCCAAATATGCATTTTCTGGACTTAGTTACAGAATTGGATGACTTCACTTTACAGAGTGTTCACATTAGGAAGGCTAAGGCCCATTTTTTTTTTTTTTTACAATTTCTACCAGGAACTAGGTACATTTATATCTTTTCAGATCATTTATGGTTTTTTAGGGTTTATCTTTTGGCTTATGGTCTGAAAAGCAAATATTTTTAAAAATGTATAAAACTTTTTGGTGAAAACTTTGAGATATGCACGAAAGTAGTAACAGCAGTGTAAGAAGTCAACTTCCCTATTAGCCTCAACATGGAATGATCTTTTTTTTTTTTTTTTTTCAGATTTATTTATTTATGCATACAAGAACTGGGGTGTAGACCAGAGTTGTGGAGGCTGAGAGGATTCACCAGGACAGAGTGGGGAGCTGAACAGGCAGATTGACTGAGAAGCACTGCTGAGGGGAGCAGTGGGCAGGTCAGGAGAGGTCTGCTGTGCCATGTGGATCACCTCCAGGGTGGGGATCCAACTCATGCTGAAGTGACTGTCAGTAGCTTGACAGTGCTGTCTTTAACCCCTGCACCACCATGGAGGCCCCTATATGTGTATTTTTCTATATGTGTTTTACTTTATGTGGTAATAGCTTCATTACCTTAAATGAGAACTTGTCATCTCATTGGAAAAAAAAATTACATCCTAATTCTACTCCTCCCCACCTTCATTGATTTGTTTGAATAAGTACTTTCTGACATATTAGCATCAGATGAAATTATATGTGAAACTTACATTATAAGATGACTGGAAATGAAATTACTCTGGGGTCATGCTACTGACCACTCCTTTGGCCTAATGTGTCCCCACAGGGATATGAGGGGAAATAGAAGCGCATTGCAACCAATAGCCAAAGTGGAAACATAGAAAAACAGGACAGAACTTAGTTTGTGAAGTTACTGTCATGTAAAAGGACATTTCACTTAAAAGTAATTAAAATATTTGTATCATAATGGGGAAATGTGCTCTGTTATAGATTAGGACCACACTTTTCAATTGACAGCATTGGGGCCTCCTGCAAAGAGATGTGTTTGCTCCCTGTCAGGATTAATCTATAAATGCAATCACCACTTAGCACTCATCAGTTCTTCCCACCCCTTCATTGATCCCTTTGGGGTTATGGTGCAGCTTGAATAAGGTCAAACTTAAGATATTTTCCCCCAGGAAAAATACAGCGATAATTACATCAGAACTTTAAAATTTAAGCATCAACTTTATTTACAATTGGAAAAACATGGAAACAACCAAAAGTGGATGACTGGATTAAAAAGATGTGGTATATATGCACAATGGAATATTACTCAGCAACCAAAAAAAATAAACACATGTCTTTTGCAGCAACATGGATGGAGCTGGAAAAGATCATGCTTAGTGAAATAAGCCAGGAAGAAAAGAAAAAATACTGGATGGTTTCACTCATAGCAAGAGTATAACGGACCAAGCGAGAAAATAATAATAATAATGAACAGCTATAGACTAGAGACATTTTATGCGGGTGGAGTGGGGAATGGGATCAAAAACAGTGGGGGGAGGGAAATGCACTGGACTATGGTGATGGCACACGGGTGATTTGGTGTTGGGAAGCTCATAGGGATTACAGTTGAGACGGAAAAAATGCACAAAGTGATGTAAAAATAAACTATTATATTATTTTTTTAAAAATTTTAAGCATCAAGCCCATGAATCATCTACTGTACAGGCTGGAATGTGTATGTCTGTCATGGACGCAGCCATGTAGTAAAATAACACGACCTATTTTTCTACCTGCTTTTTGCTTTCTTTCCCACTGAAGGCAAAACACATGGTCTCATTAAAACCACAGTGGGTTGGATATTTACAAGCTCATGTCCAGCTCCTGCAGATAACCCTGGTGAACTGCTCTTTGGCTGGACAGGTCATTGAGCTGCCAAATTTTCTCTTACAGGGAGATCATGTTACTTGCCTCCTTTCTAACTGTGTCTTACAAAATTAGGATGAACATTCTTCCGTTTCAGTATCTAACACAAACGCTTGCAGAAGGAGCGATGACTTGTCCAGCATGTCTAAGTCAAAGTAAACTCGCTATGCTGGTCAGAATGTTGTTTTGGAACTTTTCACAAGATGAATTATGTGCTTATTTACTTCCCTGAGGAAATTGTCCCTGAGGGTTGGAAATATTTATTCTCTGACTTGGTAACTTCTAAAAGTATCAAGTGCAATGAGTACTCCACAAATGTCTAACTACCATTTGGGAGTTTTCACATATAGTACATATTATTTTCCTTTTTGAACATCTAACTTAGCTATGAAAACCAAGCATTAAGGACACAAACACTGTAGGCTTTTTTTTTTTTTCTTTTTCCCTGTAGTAATAGTATGAAGCTAACATGTTTCACTTGCCTGTTTCGATTTACTCATTTAAATTTTTCTGTATCACTGTTAGTTCTATACTGGCAAATATCCCTTCATTAGCTAAAAGCAAAGAATAGAAGTAAACTAAGTCCCAGCTCTCCACACTCCTTATTAGAGAAAAGACAAAATGGAAGTTCTTCCGCTTGAGAAGCTACCAAAGAAAGTAAGTGGAGGAGCTCAAAAAACAATCAGGTTATCCCCAAATCAGGTGATGGACGCTGTGAGCACATTTACTCCGAGACTGAGCAGTATTTTACTAGTAACAGAACTCTTAAGAAAGTATAGAATCCTGGAACTCTAGAAATGTACAAAATGATGTAAAAATAAACTTTCGTAATAAAAAACAAAAGAATCCTGGAACTCTAAACTGTGCTCTTTTTCCACTTCAGCCCGTGGCAGGAGGGGCCCGGAGACTGAGCTCAGAGAGCAGAAGTAGCCTAGCTCTCTCCTGGAGACTTCTGGGCTGAGGGGCCTCGTCAAGAATTTGTGCGTGTATAGACTGTGGGGTGTTTCCCAGCCATATCAAGAGGAAAGTCAACAACAAAAATTAAAAGGGCCCCCTTTTCTTTATAGACCTTGCCCCCCTTCAAGATCAGGCAGGGTTTGTCAGCCTGTTATGGATTGTGTGGCCTCCAGGCCTGCTGAAGGAGTTCGGCCTGTGCACAGTTGTCTACAGAAGGAGGATTTTGCCTTTGGGCTCTCAAAGCCTGAGTCTGTCTGCTTGGTCTGCATCACAGTCCTCACCCCTCACGGAAACCGGGTCTGTCTTGTCCCTAGGCCAGCAGGAGCCTCCCTGCCAAGACCGTCAGTGACTGTGACACCCACAAGCTGTGAATCACCCAACCACACGGTGGACCTTTATTGTGTCTGCCCAGAGACAGGCCTGCCAATCCCAGGCTACAGACCCAGCCCTGGGGCGCCTTTGACATTTTAAGTATAAAATAAATAAAAAGCTTTGTGTGGGTCTCCGATACGGGGACTGGAGGGTTTCCCTGTGACCCAGGGCAGGAGCAGGCAGTACTAGAGGCAAACAGATGATTCAGCCAGGTTACCTGTGATTTAAGGTGTTTGTATGCTTTTTTTTTTTTTTAAAGCAAATAAAACTCCCATCATTCTGCCTGAAATGATTAACGGGTTGTTAATCATTTCCCTTTTTTAAGTTTCTATCCATTAATGGAATGGAGATCTGGAAAATGATTTAGGGGATAATCCCACTGTTACTTGGCATTAGACTAGGAAGCATATCAACACCCAAGAAGAAAACCAAATCCAGATAAGAAAAGTAAGGATTTGGGTAATCCTTCGAAGCATAAAATTATTTATTGACATTTTTACTGGTAATAACTGCTATTATGGAGCAGTTATTACTTGCTAGACAATGCTCTGATTTACATATTTTGACTCAATTTATCCTTGTACAACTGAGAGGCTGGTCCTACTTACAAAGGGGAAGAGACCACTCAGCTACCAAGTGGCAGAACTGAAATCTAATCTAGCCTGCAGAGGGCTGTGCTGAGCTTGCTGCCTGTGGATGACTTAGAGAAACAGAAAGGGTTTTTGTTGTCGTTGTTGTTTTTATGTATACAGATCTGGGGTACAGGCCAGAGATGCAGGGGCGGTGAGAGGCTTCACCAGAGAGAGTGGGGAGCAGAACAGGCAGATCGATGAAGTCCACTGCTGAGGGGAGCAGCGGGTGGGACAGGAGAGGTCTGCTGCACCATGTGGGTCACCTCCAGTACTGGGGATGGAACTCGCACTGAATTGTGCCACCAGGGAGGAACCCACCATCATTCTTTATTTATGTTATAAAGATTTAGGCTGTGCCTTTCCTTCTGCATTCCATTTTGAATTCCATAGATGTTGATATATAGTATTTGTTATTCTACTATTACTATTTTTTCTCATAATGATTGCTTTTCCCCCCCATGATTGCTTCTTTGACCTGTAAACTCTTTGAAAGTGCATTTCTTAATTCCCATGTAGATTTATAGTGTTTCTATTTAGTCACTAGCTTACCACTTTGGTTGCTAATCATTTCTCCCAGAATCTCAGATCATTCATTTGTGATCTCTTTCTTTTTTTATTAAAGATCACATATTAGAGATTTGTTTAGTCAGTAACTGTTAAGTGTTTATTTTGAAATTTTTTCAATTTGTGGATCCCATCCCATCATATTGACAACATCATTTCACTGTCTTCTAGTTTCTATTGTGACATTTAGTATAAATCCCTTTTTGTTTCTTTGGAGATCTCTCTCTGGTTACTGGAAAGATCTTCGTTGTGTGTTTGGTGTTCCCTGGCTTCAGTATGATATTTCAAGAGATGGATAATTATTTATGTGTGTGTGTGTGTTTAGCTATCTGTTCATCCTGCTAGACAAAATTGTGTATTTTTAAAAAAGAGTTATTTATTTATGCATACAGAACTGTACTGGGTATAGGCCAGAGATGCAGGAGGTGAGAGGATTCACCAGAGACAGTGGGGAGCAGAACAGGCAGATCGACGAAGTACACTGCTGAGGGGAGCAGTGGGCGAGACAGGAGAGGCCTGCTGTGCCATGTGGGTCACCTCTGGGCCGGGGATTGAACTTGCCGTGAAACGGCTGCAAGTAGCCTGCAGTGCTGCATCCTAACCTATTGTGCCACCAAGGAGACCCCAATTCTGTGAATTTTGATTATTGTCTTTCTCTATAAAAAGTCATTCTCCCTCCAAACTTTTCTTCTGCTTCATCTTCCTTTTCACATTTTGGTATCTGATGAGGTGATTTTTTTAATCATTTCCCCTGCTTCTTAACCTTCCTTTTGTGATTTCCATCCCTGACTTGTTTTCTGTTGCATTCTAAGTGATATCATTCAATTTGTCATTGGGTTGAAAAGCTCTTCAGCTTTAGCCAGAGCTAATATTTTATCAAATCCAATTCCTTAACTTAAAAAGTTTTAATCATTTTATTTTTCATTCTTCGAATTCGACTTGATTTTTGTTTTAACCTGTTTACAACTTTGTATAGATTCCTGTTCTTTACTCCTTCAGCATACCTTTTTGAGTCTTTAAACATGTATATTTTGTATACTGTATCTGATAATTCCGTTATCTAAACTCATTGTGTGTCTGATTTTACTGTCTACTATTTCTTTCATTATTTCTTTTTCTCCTATGTATTGTGTGAGCTAACTAGGGGCTCTCATTCCTGTGAGTCTTGGATTGAAGTCAGGTTCTCATAGGGAGGATTGCGTTTTATTCCATCAATTGCCTTAGAAAACGTCTAGCTTAGGATTTTTTTTTCCTTTTCAATAGTTTATTTTTCCATCATATTATGCCTTTTTCCATCTCAGTTGTAATCCCCATGGGTTTCCCATCACCAAATCACCCATGTGCCATCACCAAAGTGTAGGGCACTTCCCTCCCCCCACTGTTTTTGATCCCATTCCCCACTCCACCCCCATAAAATGTCTCTGGAATATAACTGTTTATTATTATTATTATTATTGTTATTATTTTCTTGCCTCATCCATTATACTCCTGCTATGAGTGAAACCATTCGGTATTTTTCCTTTTCTTTCTGGCTTATTCACTGCTTAGGATTTTTTTTTTTAAAGATTTATTTATTTGTGCATACAGAACTGGGGTACAGGCCAGAGGCTCAGGGGCGGTGAGAAGCTTCACCAGAGACAGAGTGGGGAACAGAACAGGTAGATCGATGAAGTACACTGCTGAGGGGAGCAGCAGGGGGTAGGTCAGGAGAGGTCTGCCACACCATGTGGTCACCTCCGGGGCAGGCGGGAATAGAACTCATGCGGAAGCGGCTTTTAGATTCTCAGTGCTGTGCTTTAACCTGCTGCGCCACCAGGGAGGGCCTTAGGATTATTTTTTAAATAACTTATTGTAAAATACTGGCTGGAGATTTTGTGGAACCTTCTGATTCCAAAATCATTAAGGGAAGGGTTACCTTTGTCTCCCATGAAGCAGCTTGTTTTATCACAAACAGTTTTTTCTTGGGAGTTGAGGGAAGAGGTTAAAGTTCACCCTTACATTGAAAGTGCGATTTTTTAGGACCTCTGTTTTGTGCAAAGAGGGAGTCTTCCTTTATAAATTTCACTGGGGGGCCCTCCCTGGTGGTGCAGTGGGTTAAAGCACTGCATTGAAAAGCTTGAGCCATTTCTGCATGAGTTCGATTCCCGCCTGCCCCAGAGGAGCTCCACATGGCACAGCAGACCTCTCCTGCCCCGCCCGCTGCTCCCCTCAGCAGTGTACTTCGTCGATCTGCCTGTTCTGCTCCCCCTCCCCACTCTGTCCCTGGTGAATCCTCTCACCCTCTGCATCTCTGGCCTGTACCCCAGTTCTGTATGAATAAATAAATAAATCTTTAAAAAAAATTCACTTGGACTAAAACCAAAGTTCAGGGCCTCCCTGTGGTACAGAGGGTTAAAGACAGCACTATCAGGTGATTGCCAGCCACTGCAACATGAGTTCGATCCCCAGCCAGGGAGGTGACCCACATGGCACAGCAGACTTCTGCCTCATCCTCTGCTCCTCTGAGCAGTGTACTTCGTCAGTCTGCCTGTTCTGCTCCCCACTCTGTCTCTGGTGAATCCTCTGGCCTTTCCTGCATCTCTGGCCTGCACCCCACTTCTGTATGCATAAATAAACAAATCAAAAACAAACCAAAACAAAAAAAAGTTGACTTGTAAGATGTTTTAAAATGCTAAGAGATGGCTGTCACAAAATATATCTACATATATTTTACACCCCAGTCGATTTCCCTTTCTCCTTTTATTTCCCCACAACACCCTCTAGCCACTAAGAGAGGCAATTTGGTCATGGTTCATGTGTGTATTTGCTCAGGGGGCATGGAAAAGCTGCAATGCGGTGTCTGGTGTCTAACTGATATTTTTTCTAATAGAGATAATATGAGAAAAGATTTTGCATTAACATGAAAAAGTATTTTTAGTGTAATTATGTACATGTGAAATAAATAAGCTCTGTGAAGCTAGCCAACCAGCAAGTGATTTCCAACAAAGTTAGCTTTTGGAATATTATCAAGTATACTCGCCCTGATAGAAATAGTTTTTTATGTATTTTTGTCTTAGTTTTCTAATCATATTGTAATTTCATTGGCTCTGTAGGCCCTCTCTTATACTTTTTTTATATTTTCCTGCATTGTCTAAGAATCCTAACAAGCAAAATTATTATAGCAGTGGAGGTCAGCAGACCATGGAATACCCTTTAGAGTTCAACCCCTATTAAGTGTCCAGTGAAAAAGACTCAAACATAAAGGTCAAAAGAAATGGGATGTGAATAACCCACTGATTTGCTCATTTTTAATAATGGTAACCACTAAGGAATACTAAATCATTTAGCCACTCAGCTAGATGCTAAGACACCAATGGAAGTCAAGCATGTATTTGACAAACTCAAACGCAAAATGAGTGTACGTGGCCATTTAAGTATGTCTGTGTATATTGCCTGAGAGTATATGATCTTAACTTTGTCAGGCAACTAGATTATTCCGGAGTTATCTGTATGTTTGATTGCTTTTTCTGGATTCTTTGTATCTGGTTTCTAAAAAAAAAAAAATGTATGGGGGACATTCAAGGAGAAGAATTATCTGTAGATTACAAAGATATGGGGCTGCTTTCATCATTCAATTTTAGAGATAATGTACAGTTCTGGGAACAAAAAAATGGATATGTTGAAATTGAAAATGATTCCTTCATAAATGAAGTTGACCAGAATTTCCAGCAGGCCTATTGCCTGAAGGAATATTTCCCGGATTCAGCCTCTGTGATACCCAACAATGAACCATACAAGTCTGGACAGATGGTTGAATTCCAAAGTGTTTCTCATGTTACAGTATTTTCTTCTATTGTCTCTCCTGAAATGTCCAGGGGAAAAAAGCAAATACTATAACTTTCAGAAAATATAAAGAATCTCCTCAATATGTTTAAGGGAGTCACCAGCACTGAACATCAATTATCTGGGAAACCTTGTCCTTTTTTTTGTTTGTTTAAAGATTTATTTATTTATGGTACAGAACTGGGTACAGGCCAGAGGTACAGGGGTGGTGAGAGGATACACCAGAGAGAGAGCGGGAAGCAGAACAGGCAGATCAACGAAGTACACTGCTGAGGGGAGCAGCGGACATATCAGGAGAGGTCTGCCACGCCATGTGGGTCACCTCATGTGGGGCCAGGGATTGAACTCCCACTGAAGTGGCTGTGGCCATCTTGCAGTGCTGCGTCCTAACCCATTGTGCCACCAGGGAGGGCCTCATCCTCCTATTTAAAAAAAATATTTTCTTGCTCAAAATTTGATTTCTTATTTTGGGTGGTATAGTTTATCACCCTTACTGTCCTTATTGCTACAAATTACAAAACAGAATATGTATTTATGTCTTCTCATATAAGATCTCTTCTTGGCCCTTTTCTCAACATATGGTAACATTGTCTATAGAGCTTTGGGCTATGGCAACACAGGAACTTGGGATTCATTCTCAAAGCCATTCATACCATCGAAAACTAGGGAATAAATACTCCATTTACTCACTAAACATCTTTCAAATCTGTCTAATTCCTTGTTTCTTTAATGTTGTCTCTCAGGTCCAAAGTCCTGATGCCTCTCACCTGGATTCTACATAAGGGCCAGATCAATCTGCCTATTCATAGTCACGCTCTTCCTCCTTGCCCCTGATAGACACAACAGTCAAAACAGAAAGATCCTTCCATAATGCAAATCTGACCCAGTAGCTGCTGCGACCAGTACATTCCTGTGACTCTTAAGATAAAAATACAATCCCGTACCTGGCTTTTCTCTGTAAGCTCACCTCAGATCACCTTGCTCATGTGATCTGTTTCAGTGAACCTGGCCTTCTTCCATCCTTCAACATTTCCTTCTACATTAGCACCATTCCCCACCATTTTAACTTCATAAACCCTGCTCCTCTCTCTGAGCTTGATTCAGGGATCACATGGTCAGGGAAACTCCCCCTCCCTCGACCTGCTCTAGCGTTACCCAAACGATTAGGGCCCATTGTCTGCCCTCACGGACCAACTTTTCACGACACTTGCACAAAAGAAAGAGATTTATGATTCTGTGCTTAAGGAATTGGGGTTTCAAGGGAGGAAACGAAAACAAAGAGATATATTTATTTTGTAATCAACCTCGAGGATTCAAGCCAGCAGTTCTAAACCACAGGGAGAAATATGCATACAACATTATACCTCAGTGTCCTCCAAAAAAGTAGCATCTTTTTATTAATAAGAATTAGATATTTTTGAGCAGGAGACTGCCTGGTCTATCTCGAGGACTGCTAGATAAAATTTAAAGCCTGGAAGGATCTTAACAATTGTCCCCACAAATCCCTTCAAAGCATGGATGAGAAAAGGGTGACTCAGAAAGCTCACAGTTAATGAGATACTTAAGAGATATGTCTGGAGCATTTTTATATGAAGTAGTTTTTCTGTTTCTTGGTTCTCCTTTCATCACTACATGTATTCTCTGCTTAAAACACTTCCAGAGACAGCATAAATAAAATTTGTTCTTATTTGCCAGTATAAAGGCAGGTTAATTTCTACCATAGGAAAATGATACAACATCAGTAAATACTCATGTAAGTCTTTAGTCAAATATTGGTGTGCTATTGAAATTTTACTCTGATCCAGCTTTAATTCTTTATGAGTGAACTCTTCATGTTATCTTCCTGTACTTTTCTTCCATATGAAATCATTTAAAAAAAAAAGAATCTTAGGAAGAAGATCCTCATCTTTGCTCTAATTCACAATTTGAACAAAAATTGTTTTTAATCTTCTCGATCTTCAAACTAAGCTCTGGTTGTAGACCCAATCTCTCTTTTTCAAGGAATAGGGGGAGGGAGCTGTCATTACAACAACCTCTGCCCTGCAGCTCTCTGACCAGTCATTCCGTTTGGCTCTTTTCATACAATTGCCAAATCATCCATAGAATAGATCTAGAACAGTGAGTTACCTAGGATATGGCAAGCTTGTAAAACACTGCTTTATAAACACTTGAGCCAAAGAGGATATTGACAGTCACTTTATCCAGCAACCCATTCCACCCAAGATTGCTTTATAAAACATCCTAAACAGAAAGATCAAATGCACATGGAAGCTAAATGCTCCTAGTCACTAATTCCTCAAGCCCTCACCTAGGTGAAGATCCCTTCAAATAATCATGATTTTGTATTCAACAACTCTGTGTTCTTCACAAATACATGATGATGTTTATAAGATAAATGTGTAGTGTGTAGCATCCTAAAACTTTGCTTGACAGTTGTGTGTAATGCCTGTGTGTGCATGTGTGTATAAGCATGTTTTAAAACCCAACACATATGGAATGTAGCAGCCAGGTTAGAATGAAAAAATAATTTGGTTACAAAGTCTGTTCATTCTTCACTTTTCTCTTCTTGTTAAATCATACCATGGGGGTGGTGGGAGGTATGGTTTATGCTATTGCAATTCAAAACCAACTCCTTATAGTGAGGCCTGTGTGTGGTGATTGTGTTGTTATTTTCAATGATTACTTCTTTGCATGAATGAGAGAGGAGACGGATTAGCACTATCCATATTTATTTTCTTCTCTTCCCTTCTAGATTTCTTTTGCTTTGGGCGTAAAATTCTACACGCCCTTCAAACGTGCCTAAAGCAGACAGCAGTTCCTCTTTCCTGGCAAACGCAGAATTTCTGTACTTATTTAATCATTGAGAAGCAAAAAAGATGTATGAATCAAGTAACTTTTGGATTTTTTGGGGGGGGGCAGGTCTTTTTGTAATATCAATAAATCATTTTGTTGTTGAAATCCCTGTGATATTTACTAGAAATCTCTCAAGTGCACGTATGTTCCATGAGACCATACACTCGGGAAACCGGTATAATACTGGCAAAAACCTAGACCATACAGCCATATGATAGACCTAGGAAACCGGAATTCTGGAATATGATTTCTCTATTTTGTTTAACAATGTGCCTGGCTCTGAAGAGCTTTAAATTTGGTGGCTGTCATTGCCTAACTTGGTCCAAATTATATGATGCTAAATACCATGGAGAACATGACCCAAGGAAATGGGTGGACAGTGAGAGCATTGCACTTCAGAGTGTTTGTGCTTGCATCTGAACATTGGAACTGTTGGCCAGCTACTTCCTGGACATCCAGAGAAGCAGCAAGTGTGGGAGCCAGAGGTACCAGTGGGAGGTGTGTGGAAGACATAAATCACAGACTATATTCTTCTCACTTGACTCCCTGTGAGCCCATTGACTCTATCGTGGACAAGCAGGGTCTCCTGTGCCCTCTGCTGCCTTCGAGAAGCCACTCATCCCAACGTAGCCTGCCGTCACTCCACACAATCCCCTAACCAAGTCCTCAGGGGCTGCCATGTAATTTCATGCATACACCCTATTATCCCTCCCTGCTTGAGTCTTACGGATAATTGATGATGCTTCAGTTAATCATCTTTCCCCCTCTTTGTTCACCAGGTACCTCAAGCCTCGAAGGGGCCCTTTTATTGAGAATCGATGTCTTCTTCTAGGTAATTGATCACCCTAGACCCAGGGACACCCAGCTCATCGTGCAAGGGGGTAATCATCATGAATAATCAAAAGGCTGTGGCCGCATGGCTGCAGGAGTGCAAGCGAATGCTGGACCGGCTCTCGTCAGCGGCGTCAGCTGTGTCAGAGGAGGATGAGAATGAGGACCAGCAGTGCAGAGGTGAGGTTCCTGGAGGAGGCGCTTGGGGGGAGGTGGTCACAGCAGGCTCACCCTCCTCTCCCCTGCCTGGGTGACACGTTCCCGACTCTGCCCTATTTTTCTGGGCAGATGACCACCGAGAGATGAGTGGATTTCTAGGGCATGAATGGGACACGGGCTGCGGGTGGACGGGCCGGGGAGGAAACCCACTTTGTTGTAGTGAATTGCTGTCAGTTCTAATTTTCGGCTTCAGTAACCAGGAGGCTACAAGAAACAGTTTAGTTCAAGAAGAACAAAAGGTCCGAGTGGGCTGCTGCACGTAATTTCAATTAATAAAAAATTGAAGCAACTTCTGAATGGCCGCACATAGTTTTTGTCATACAAGGCTTTTGTGCCTCGTCTGGCCTGTAGATGTCCACGCTCGCTCCGCACACTCCTCTCGTCAGCCCCATCTCCCGTTTTTTGCTCAGTACTCTTCTCCAGCCAGTTCACATGCCATTTGTAAAATAAATCCACTCGTCCTGATAGATGCTTGTTGCATCATTAGGGGCCGACAAGGGGGAGCACTTGGCTTTTTGCTCATTTCCTAGACTCTCGGGTATTCCTAGACTCTCGGTTGTTCCCCAAGTCTAGAAGCCTAAAGGATTCTTTTCTTGGCTTCAGCCCCTTTGAAGAGGCAGCCTTCCTTCTTTAGACTTCTTTTTAGGATAATTTAGGATACATTTTCCTCCACTTCTCAAAGGTGTCCTTTCTATGGGCTTTTCAGGCTCTGTATGTTAAGCCAGAGGCTTTTCCCAGGTGTACACGCCCCGTCTCCTGCTGTTGAGTACAATGGACGAAGGCCCTGGGTGGCCTTTTCTGCCCTGCGCTTGTCCACATGCCTGTTCACCTCACACTACAGACTTAGGTGCCTGTAGAAGGCCTCGTTCTTTGGCAGCCTGTCTTTTGCTCTCCTCTCAAGATAAGTACTTTCTGTCCGCGTGTGTCTCAACCACGGTTTGTGTTTTTGTGCTCGATGAGCCAGACACACCAGCGCTGGCCAGGAGCCTGCATGCTCACAGGGGCCACCCAGGCCCTGGTGGTGGCGGGGAGCTGCAGGTATCTAGGTCAAGTGAAGGTCTCGGCTGTCCCCAGGGTATGCTGTCGTGTCCTGCTGTTTCTGCTGAAACCTGTCCCTTTCCTTTATATCTTCAGCCCAAATTCCCTTAAGCCTTGTGTTCTCCCTAGAGACTCTAAGCCCTCCATCAGGGAGCATTTTCTTCCTTTTCTTCCCAGTTGCCCCAGAATGGGAGAAATAATTATTTTATTTCCAGATAAGGCACATGACTGCTGCAAAATCACTCAGTTAGCTACGGCCCCTTAGGTAAGCTGATCAGGGAAGGACATGATCAGAGAGGCAGAAG
Source organism: Condylura cristata (assembly GCF_000260355.1). Classification (NCBI taxonomy): domain Eukaryota; kingdom Metazoa; phylum Chordata; class Mammalia; order Eulipotyphla; family Talpidae; genus Condylura; species Condylura cristata. The sequence goes on from NW_004567122.1 coordinate 5,715,681, forward strand.
GTCTCCCTGCAGCCTGGTCTCTGCCCATTGAACCGGGGGTACGGAAGCTCCGGCGAGGAGACTTTTGTCACGGCAGCTCGACCTGAGCTCCCTGCCTGGTGTCACTGGCCGCCAGCCAAATGCAGATCCTTCCTGAGGCTGGAGGTGTCTGGCAGGTCTCGCCAAGATGCTGTCCCCTGTCTGTGCACCAAGGGAAAGTATGGAGGAGCTCTGTGCATCCGAGACCACATTTCTGTTGTCATTTCATTACACATGGCCTCTTGGGACAGTGTGCAGATAATATATCATTCTCCTGGGACAATTTTGAGAGTGAGAAGGATTGCTGTAGGTACCTTCGGGCCAGCAAACAGTACGGAAGCCATCCCGTTCCTGGCCATTTACTAGTGTTGACGAGGTTTCCTCTACATAGACAGTGGCTGCATTTTCAGAAGATGAAACTGTCAGCGGGGTAACAGGGCCAGGCTTCCCAGCAGACTCTAACCCTAATCCTACTGTTGTGCTGTCCCTGAGGGATGCTGTAGCCCAGGGTCACCCCAAGTTCTGGGTTGCTGAATCAGGGCAGTGATTTCTAAGTGCTGTGTATCAGTGTTCCTCAGGAGTCGGTCAGATCACTCACTGGTTCTCCCCCTCGGGAGGCTGCCTCACGTTTGCCCAGGTGTGTCAAGGACACAGAAAGGCATCATTGTTCTTCATTTTCTCTATCGTCACTCTTTCACCCTCCTCAGCGTGTCTCCTGCAGACTTGCAACTAGTCCTCCTTTTATACATTGTGCTGTGTTTGACAAAAATGCTTCTGTCTTTGGGGACCCTATTCCCATGGGAGGGACAGATGTGGTTACAGAGGAGCAGGCTGGAAGGGGCAGGCCCCTGCGGGCTCAAAGCATGCAGGTGAGGTGCCTCGGTTCCACCGGGAGGTCCTGGTGACAGCAAGAAGTGGCGAAGTTTGCACTGAATGCCAAGGTCACTGGGCCTGAGAGTGGCCTTGAGGGGAGACAGTTGGACAGGATGAGCAGGGCAGTGGGCTGGCCCATCACGCTTTTAGGAAAGGGGGATCAGCCATGTGGCTGATGGAGTGATCAGGGCAAGACTGGAAACTAGTTTGGGTAAGGAGGAGTGGGGAGTAGATTTTGCATTCACAGAATTTAATTGCCAGATGGGTAAGGGGGAAAAGAAAACAAAAGTGTAGATTAGCACCTAGTTGTCAGCGAGTGGTGGTAACCTTCATCAAACTAGGTAATAAGGGGAAACAGATTTAGGGGGAGGGTGATGAGTTCAGTTTTGGGATAGCTTGAACCTGAAGTGTCTGCAAAGCAGGCATCTAGGACTTGCTCTGGTGGCACAGGTGGTTAAAGCACAGCACTGTGAAGCCACCCGCAGCCACTGCAGCAGGATTTTGATCCCAGCCAGGCTGCTGACCCACGTGGCAAAGCAGACCTCTCCTCTCACGCCCACTGCTCCCCTCAGCAGTGTAATTCAGTACATCTGCCTGTTCTGCTCCCCACTCTGTCTCTGGTGATTTCTCTCACCCTCCTCCCATACCTCTGGCCTAGACCCTAGTTTTTTTATGCATAAATAAATAAATTCTTTAAAGAAAAAAAAAAAAAACAAAAACAAGCACCTAAATTCTGGCACTCACAAATGGGTCCATCTTCCCTTAGGGAGCCTGTGTGCTCTAAGTCCCACGTTTTTCACATGTTGGGAAGGTTCTGTCGGCCACATTCACACTTGGGCAGAAACATCCAGTGTCTACAGTCAAGCACTGAAATGTTTGCAGCAAAACTTTTGACTGTTCTCTCGAGAGTAAACAAGACTGCAGTCTCTTGACAATTCAAAGTGGTTTGGATGCCAATGTCAAGAAAAGTCCTCCTAGTTCAGAACTTTTTGAGTCTGCAAAATTTGGAAGAGGGAACGTGGTTTCCTGGAGTTAGTTTTGGTGACTGCAGAGAGATGGACCATTTATCTCTCTCACTAACGTGAAATGGGACCAGCTCACAGGAAATCGGTAGCACCCCAAATCTCATTTGGGGTTTTTATATCCGTTGTCTATAACCAGGTGTTAGCCACAGTGAAAGTGGGAGGCGAGGCGAGGTCTCGGAAGGAAGTCGTACAAATGGGCTCTTGCGTAACCAGCCACCATCGCCTCCCTCCACCCCATCTCTGTCCCTGTCTCATTTTACAGGGAAAATAATATTTCCTTCATTCCTTTCTCTGATTCTTCATGCAGAGATAGTCACTGGTGTTTACTTCCTGCTAAAAACCTTTCTTAATGCCTCACTGCCCCAGTTTACCTGTAGGGCAAGGTAGGCCCAGGCCACCCCTGGAAGATAGCTTCCCACTATTATTCTCTGAGTCAGAGCCACAGCCTAGACCCGCCAGCAACAGGTAAGAGCTTTCTTTGGCCCCTGGGGTGCTTCATCATAACATCGGCACCTCAGCAGCCTTTTCTTTGACTGCCATTTCCTTACCTGCACTTTGACCTTTTCAGCGTCACTCCCCAGCGAGTTAAGGACACTGATCCAGGAGGCAAAGGAAATGAAGTGGCCCTTCGTGCCTGAGAAGTGGCAGTACAAACAAGCCGTGGGCCCAGAGGACAAAACAAATCTGCAGGACGTGATTGGTGCTGGGCTGCAGCAGTTGCTGGTAGGAGAGCCCACCTGTTCCTCTAACACCTCCAGTGAGGCATGTGGGCCCCTAAGTGGTCTCACAGATTAAATTTCTCCGAGGCAGAAGACAGCCTTTGCCCCCACGGGCAGCACTGCCAGATTGACGAATGTGGGGAAAGGTTTTTACAAAAGTGTTGCTTGCCGTGGCCCTTCTGCTGGAAAGCTGAGTCCCGTGCAAGTGAGGAAGGGTAGTCGGGGGTCTGTGAGACTCCGCACCTGAAGCCTGCGGGGGCAGAGTGGCATTGCAGTAGTCCTTGTGGCACCATACCCCAGAGGGTGTTTTTGGTTTTGTTTTAAGATTTATTCGCTTATGCATACAGAACTGGGGTACAGGCCGGAGGTGCAGGAGGTGAGAGGATTCAACTGAGGCAGAGCAGAGAGCAGAATAGACAGAGAGCAGATGAAGCACACTGCTGAGGGGAGCAGCAGGCGGGTCAGGAGGGGTCCGCCGCGCCATGTGGGTCACCTCCAGGGCCAGGGATTAAACTCACACTGAAGCAGCTATGGCAAGCTTCACGGTGCTGCGCTTTAATCCATTGCACCACCAGGGAGGGCCCCCAGACAGTAATATAATAGTTTATTTTTACATCATTTTGTGCCTTTTTCCATCTCAGTTGTTATCCCCGTGGGCTTCCCATCACCAAATCACTTGTGTGCCATCACCATAGTCCAGTGCACTTCCCTCCCCATACAGTTTTTGATCCCAGTCCCCACTTGACCCCATAAAATGTCTCTGGTATATAGTTGTTTATTATTATTGTTATTATTATTATTATTCTTTCTGGCTTAATTCACTAAGCATGATCTTTTCCAGCTCCATCCATGTTGCTGCAAAAGGCATGTGTTTATTTTTTTGATTACTGAGTAATATTCCATTGTGTATATGTACCACATCTTTTTAATCCAGTCATCCACTTTTGGGCATTTGGGTTGTTTCCATTCTTACGGTATTTTTTTTAAAGATTTATTTATGCATACAGAACTGGGGTGTAGGTCAGAGATGTAGGGGCAGTGAGAGACTTCACCAGTGACAGAGCGGGGAGTGGAACTGGCAGATCTATGAAGTACAGTGCTGAGAGGAACAGCAGGCAGGAGAGGTCTGCCACGTCATGTGGTCACCTCCAGGGCCGGGGATCGAATTCACACTGAAGCAGCTACGGCTCACTTTCAGTGCTGTGTGTTAACCCATTGCACCACCAGGAAAGCCCTTTGTACAGTATTTTGTAAAGGGCACCTTGAAAAAGGTAGATAACTTAGAAAAATGAATTCACCCCCTTGTCACCCATGTGACTCAGTGTCTAAGCTGTTGACTGTCTCCTCGTGGTCCAGCTGTTCAGGAAGCAACAAATCAAAGTCACTGATAGGCTTTTTCTTCACCTCACTTGTTGGAATTTGCTCAAGGTGGGTGGGGGAACCCCTCCATCCCAAACAGGAGGCTCTCAAGAAACAGCACGAAAACTTGGGTCCGATCTCACTTGGTAGCTCTGTCTTCCACCTGCGTTCTCGTACGTGACTACCAAGGGAGTCCATAAGCTTGTGTTTTTTTCTCACATGAACTTTCATATTTGAAGACTGAGCATTGCAAGTGATGACAATGGAGCAGATATTTCATCCCTTACGTAGGACTTGTTTTGAGCCATCTCAAAATCAACATCTAGACACGGTTTTTGCTGATCAAAACAAAGAAGGGAGAGGCCCTCTTCTCTGCTGACACCACGCCATCGTTGGGGACTTGACAGACTGACTAGAGGCCGTCCCATTCCCACCTCCCAATCAAGCAGACGAGTTAAGTCAGTGGGTGGGGCTCAGTGAGTAGTTGAAAAGAATTGAGAGGTGAGCGAGAGAGGTTAGGAGAGCTTGTGTAGGGTGTGAGTGTGGGGGCCTGGGCAGCTGTGTGTGTCCCCACAGAGCTCCGTCCCACTGTGCTTGTGTACACTCGTCAGGTCCTCAGATGGCCTCACAGGCACTATTGCCTTTGTTAACTCCAGGCACAGCCTGTGAACTGTTAGGGAACAGGCGGGCGGTGGTGGCCGAGTTCCATCCTCAGGCCACTGCAGTTCCCCTGGGACGGCCCAGGTGAGGAACCTGGAAGCCCAGGCAGAGGGAGCAGGTCTTGGTCTCTGCTACCCGACACTGAGGCCCTGGCCACGGGGGGTCTTGAGCACTTGAAGCATGGAGAAGACAGCGGAAGAACTGAGATTAACGTAATTTACTTTTCACAAACCACTTCTGGCGAACAACATGGCTACTCTTGGGTGGGGCCGGCCCTCCAGCACTAGACTAGGCATTGGAAGCTTGTTGGAAATTCAGACTCCTGGGCCCCATGTTTGTCTTGCTGACCCAGGGGCCTCGTTGTCAGGATGACCCTGAAGCACATGGAGTTTGGGGACCCGTGTTCCAAAGAGAAGAGTAAGAGGGCGAGGTTGGGAGAGCAGACAGCCAGGCAGGGGGAGTGGAGAAGGAGCAAGGGGACCCCAGCATGCAGGTTGTAGGAGAACAGGCAGGTGAAATCTCCTCCCCCAATTCTGGGGACTGGTCCTTTATCAGGAGCCAGTTCCCAAGAGCCTCTGGTTGCTTGACTTGCTTAGAGAGCCTGATGTGATCTGACCGCTGGTCTGGGAGCACTTGCCGAAGCTTCCGTGGCAGCAAGAGCAGGAGCCTGTCCCGGGGCGAGGAGGAGCAACACTAGCTGGGGCTTTCGGCCTCTGAAGGTCCCTCTGAGCTTCCACAGATGGAGCGACAGCCATCCCCGCCCCAGGGCTTTGCTCCCCTTGCCCCACCGCCAGCTCCAGCTCCAGCTCACTGCTTCCAGACCTGCAGCTGCCTCACTGTCCTGGCTCAAAGTCAGAAGGAAACGGTGTTTGCAGAAACTTCTGCCTACCTGTGGGGGTCAGTGTCAGCTGGGAGACAAGCTGCTCCTAGGTTGGATTTTTTTTTCTTCATTTCTTAAAACTTTTATTTTAATATAATAGTTTATTTTTACATCATTTTGTGCCTTTTTCCATTTCAGTTGTAATCCCCGTGGGCTTCCCATCACCAAATCACCTGTGTGCCATCACCATAGTCCCGTGCACTTCCCCTCCCCATACAGTTTTTGATCCCATTCCCCACTCCACCCCAATAAAATGTCTCTGGTATATAGTTGTTCATTATTATTATTATTATTATTATTATTATTATTATTATTATTATTTTCTCCCCTGGTCCTTTATGCTCCTGCTATGAGTGAAACCATCCGGTGTTTTTCCTTTTCTTTCTGGCTTATTTCACTAAGCATGATCCTTTCCAGCTCCATCCATGTTGCTGCAAAAGGCATGAGTTTATCTTTTTTGATTGCTGAGTAATATTCCGTTGTGTCTATGTACCACATCTTTTAAATGCAGTCATCTACTTTTGGGCATTTGGGCTATTTCCATGTCTTTCCGATTGTAAATAAAGTAGCAGTGAACATGGGGGTGCAGGTGTCTTTTTGAATCTGTATTTTAGTGTCTTTTGGGTAAATACTAGCTTAGTTATTTTTAAGGGTGCATTCATTTTTCCTCGTGCTCCTCTCTATTGATGGCACAGAGGTCACGACTCTGAGGCAGACAGAAGCAAAGCCTCTGTGCCCCACAGCAGTGCACTCAGCAGCTCAGGAATCAGCCCATTAGGCTTGCTGGAGCCCCTAATGTGTTTAACCTGGAAGCTTTTTGAGCATCATTCTCTTTAGCTTACCCAGCAAGCCATAAATTAAGCAACCACACCTCCTTAAGGCTCTTAGGATGCTTTCCTATTGTGTCACACCCCAAGTGCACAATCACTAAAGCACTCTGTTTTGTAAATAGAGAACTATAGCCCTGACAGACAGGCCCTTCTGAGCCCCAGCCCTGGCTGCTCCGCACATCTTAGCTTGTTAAAAGCATCTCGGGTAAAAGCCAGGATTTGTCTTGTCTCCTTACGCTGTGTGTTTCAGTATTGGGCTTTACTGAGGTGAGGTGGGCCCACTGTCAGCACTGATCGATCCGAAAATCTGTTCTTGCAGCAAAGTAGTTAAAGGCTGCCGAGTTCATCTTTATGGTTATCTGGTCCCCCCCTTACAGTTTTTTCCATAAATTATTTGTTTTAATTTTGAAACAAATCCTTCCTGTATAAAGTTTCCCCTTTGGGATCACCATCAGTGAAATAAGCCAGAATGAAAAAGAAAAATACCGGATGGTTTCACTCTACTCTTAAGAGGAATGTAGAGGATCCTAACAAGAGATCAGGGGGAAAAAATTGTAATAAATTAAATATCAAAATTAACAGATGACTCTACACCAGAGACATTCTGCAGGAGGAGGAGAGGAGCAGTGTCAAGATGGGTGGGTCTGTGGTGATGTGATGGGAACTGCTCCCGGGACTGCACACCAGGTGGAAAAGCATGCAGTGTCCAAAAATGAAAAATGATGTTGACAATTTTAAAAAAGCAATAAAGTTTCCCCTTCGTGTTCAAAATCAGCACATGTGAACACGTTGGCTCTAAGTGAATTCCACCCGACACAAGTGAAGCAGAGAATCTGTGAGAAGAAAGTCAGTGAGCCACAACTGTCTTCCTGGCGCTCCCGAGTTGGTGAAATCGGGGGTCATTTATAATGTGACTCTCCAGGGCTGAACTGAATCCCGAGAACTCGTGTGTGTTTTGTGCTATTTCTGTTCGCCGCCGCCTTCCCCATTTCCTCCCTCCCGCTCCTCGCCTCCTTCCCCACCCCCAATCTTTTCTCCTTTGGTGTGTGGCCACAGACAGAAATTTATGGCTGGGGCCAACCTCCTTTACACGCCACACAAAGCTGGTCGACTTGAGAGAGTTCGTCCGCGCTCTCCCAGGAAAAACACCTGCAACACGCTCCCCGAGAACCTGGAGAGATGGGAGATTAATGTGCCTGTAATAGCTGGCCAGCTCTTTTGGTATTATCCCCTCTCCCCAGGTAGATGGGCCTTTTCCGTGATGATACCAATTATTTATTGCTGAAACATCTGTTGATAACTGCAGCTGCCCTGGTGAAACAAAGCCTATCGTGGGGTCACAGGCGGCAGGGACCTCAAATCCTCCCTCATGCTAGTTCGGGACTATTCAGTCACACCCGCCAGTCCATGGGTTACCATCCTCTTCAATGTCTCATCATGCCACAGAAAACACTTTGTAAACACTGCCCTGCCCTGCCCTGCGGGCTTTGAAGTATTATTTCATCTTCATTGGTAATTTATATTCCGGGGCCATTGTACTGTGGAAAAGAGAGGGGAACCTTTTTTGTTTTCCATTTAATTGTATATCGCCTGACACTTTGACCTGTATTATTAGTATTAGTTAGAAAAAGGATTTTCTCCCTCTCTGATTTAAAAATAAAATTTCAAGGGAGAGTCAGCACTCCTTCAGTGCTTTTCACTCCAAACAATGTTTACACTCTAAGAGGGAAAGATGAAAAGTACAAGCAGTTTTTTTCAAGTGGCGGCAAAGGGCATTTCAGTTTTTCAAAGAGAACAGTAAGGCACTTATACATATCGTTCAGCAAGACCTTTGATGGAGTTTTCAAAAAGTGTCGAGGGCTTTCAGCGTCTGCTTCTGCTTCGCTGGGCCTCAGGAACCTCCGCCAACCTCGGGGTGCGTGCACCTGTGGTCATTTATTTAGTTGCCACAACAGAGAACAAGCGCTGTGCCTTTAAAAACCTGAACATTCGGATTTTCAAGTGGAAATAAAGGTCATGATTGTATTTGCAGTTGGGGCTGCAGGAGAAGCTCAGCTGCACGTTTGGGGAGCCTGGTGCTGGGGGGTGGCAGGCCCCTTCCCTTCCCTGGGTGAACCTGGACCCAGTGAATTGCCCTACAGGAGGCACAGGGTCCTTTTCAATATGTTGACTAAAGCAAAGTCCAAGAGTGAAGCAGGCTCTGGAATAAAGTTATTTTACCTATTTTCTTTTCAACTTGCAACCATGAAATTTGTTAAAGGGGCAGATAGCCTTTGATCACAGATACTCTTGGAAAGACCTCTGTTACCTTGTGGCGATTTGAAGAAAGACCGAAAGAAATAAATGTTTAGTTATTTTCTGGTGCTATGATGGCTGAGCAGCTTGGTGGATGAGTATAGTTCGATAACTTTAACTTTCAGAAAGTTTTTTCACTAATAGATCTTGTCAGACCATCGTGGTGCCTTTAACTTGTTGATATCTTTACGTTTCAGCTACTGAAACCATTCGAAGATCAACAATCCAAACGTAAACATGAATTATTGTAAGAGTGATCATTGCAAACATGCATTTAAAACATCTATCATGACTGACTTAGGAGAGAGTTAAAAAGCGTCTTTAGTAGAAGATAAGTAAAGTGCACGTTTGCTGGGAAAGAAAATGTAAGGTTGAAAAATAAATGGTTTAAAGACTAGGTAAGAGGGTAAGAGAGTGAGGCTCAATCCACGGGGACAACAAAGTTACCCCTGAATAAATGGTGGGTTAAAAGACATTCTTAAAACTAATTGAAAAACCGTTTCTCTCTGGTCAAAGTTTTCTTATGAGTGAAGAATTGAAAAGCAGTTGTAGGTGCTGTTTGAATAAGGATTCTTTTAGCAACTGATTTTCTCAAATGAGGTTTTTACCTTTAACCTTAGTAGGTAAGAACTTTTTCATCAGATTACAAGAAGCAAAGGTAAACTATCTTCTTGCATTCATTCGCAAAATTTTATGCCATCTAGTTGACATAGAGCCCCAAGAGATATGCCAAAGACTACAGGAGAGCACATTCTAGAAAACCTCCCAGACTCCAGGATGGAGAACAGCACAGCCCACAGGATGGCCACTCACTTGAAGCAAGTCATATGCTTCCTTTCCTCATAACCATCCTTAAAGGGAGATGTGATGATCCCCTTTCCTCAATTAGAAAATGAATGCTCTGAGCATAGATGCGAAGATCCAGGCTGAAGCCCGATTTCTCTAGGCAACTCCCTACTGGTTCCCATCAAGGGGACCACGTGAGGGCATGTGGCTTGTAGGCATTTCTGTTAGGGCATTTCTGTCCTGGTTGGTAGAAACCATTGCCCAGAGGGTCTCAGGTGGTCCCTAATCTTTGCCCGAGTCAGTTAGGGCCCTCTGAGCCTCTCTGTGATTGAAAATGGCGGAGTTGGCTCAGAAAGAACTGTTCCAGTCAAATGGCTGGTGTTCCTGACATTGCAATAAGCAGTAAACGTTTTGGTTAGGTTCTCTGGGGAGGGTGGCAGGTTGGGGGAATGAACAGTGAGCACAGATGGAGCTTCTTGTCAGAGACAGAATAAACAGTCAAGACCTTCTGGATATATGGGTGGGCGCTGGGGACCGCTGTCCAGCTTCAGCAACCTGGAGGACAGTGAGGTCTTCACCTTAGGTCGTGCGCCCAGGACCTGCAGCTGCCATGTGAGCCTTGAAAATCCACACACAGAGTCTTCCACAGGCCTCAACCTGGTGTTCAGCCGTGGTCCTCTTCTGTGGTTCCATAAACTCCCCTCAAGCTGGAAACTTCAATTATTAATGTCACCTTCCTCTCCGTTGCCTGCCACAGGGCACTCCATCACACAAGTCCAATCGGTTTTACTGCCTAGATACCTCCCAAGTTCATCTCTGCCAGCATCGCTGTCCCCCTCCCTGGTTCCTGCTATTGCTTTCTTGAGTGTCTCTTACATCCACCCCGCCCCACCCCTCCACATCCTTTCTCTATGTACACGGTGATTTGCAAACTGCAAATCCAGCCCTGATACTGCATTCTGCTGGGAAACCCAGAAGGCAGCCACCAGCCCTTCACTCTGCTCCCCTTGTCTCCTCCCTCCGACCACATGGCTTCCTTCTAGCCCACACCCTGGCCTTGCTTCGCCCTTGCACACGGTTCTTCTCCCTTCCTGAGACAGCCCTCCCTCTCTTCTCTGCCTGAGGAGTATCTATGCGATGCTCACATGCCCACTTGGGCTGGTCTCCCCCTTGCTCCCCATAGCCTGCCCTCCTGTGAATGTGATTTGACTTTTGCATTCAGGGCGGAATTTCTTAAAACAGACATTTTACGTGTTTCAGTTATCAACATGTAAAACTTTCATTTCCTTTATTGAACACGATAGTTCTTTTAGGGGCAAAAACAAATAAATAAATAAGTGAAACAAAGATTTAGAGTCATCAAAAATACATTTCATTGAATAAGTGAAAATTGGACACTGAGAGAATGGGGCCTTCGGAGGACAAATATTAGGCCCCAGGCTTATGTTTGTTGAGACTTTAAGGCAGAGTATGATTAAAATCACCAAGGATTTAAACCCCGCTCTTAAACTGTGCCAAAAACTGTCTATTTAATACGGTACTTTCAAGTTTCAATGGGAGATAAATTAAAATGGTGACTTGTCCTTAAAATTCTACCGACGAAGCCCTGGTTGCCACAGAATCAAGCACGTAAGTTATCCCTTTGATGAGGGCTCACCCGATGGCACACATTTCGTGTCTCCCCATAATGAGACCCAAAGACCGAGCCAAGTTTTGGGGGACTTGATCCAAAGGAGTGAAGTGGGCCAGTGTGACCCAGTTCCCCATGTAGAAAATGATCAGGCATTCCCCAGAAATGATAAATCCTCAGGGTAGGTTTCTTCACTCATGTGAGCAAGTACGAATAGCATTTCCTCTCAAATCATCTAGTTAAGTGAGTGAGGACCCTAAGCAGTAATAATATCTCTTAGATAAGGATTTCTATCTCTCTGATGCTATTTATTTTTACGTGGAACCAGATAGAAGTGCTGTCTTTGCTGTGCACAAGTGTCATTTGATTTGATATGACACGTTCTTCAAGACATAGGATCTTGAGGACAAGGTTGAAAAATACGATTTATGATGTCCATTACTGTGGAGAGGTGATTGGTTCAGAGAGCTTGAGAGACGTTGGTGTTTGCAAGCCTGTGAAGGTGGCTGAGCTGGGCTGTGCCCCACCTCCCGGCGCTGGCCATCGGCACAGGTGAGGCATCACCTGCCCAGCTTTCTCACTCCCAAGGGCAGACACCCGAGCCTGTGAAGCTCAACAGATTCACCCATCCTTGGAAAGCGTCCCTTCTTTTTTTTTAAGGATGCATTTATTCAGAGTGTTTTGCACTATCCTATAATCGATTCATTCTGAATCAGTTGTCCCTCTTTTTTTTTTTTATTGCTCATCCTCAAAGCAACAACTTTTCAGCAGACACTCTGGTGTACAACAAATAATAGACATGCAGTAAGCATTAGAATGTCATACATGTCTTAAAGGACTGCAATTTAAGAAGACAAGATTAACTGAATAATTTAAAATAGCTTTTTTAAGTGGCAGTGTTAACATGGGAGCCTTATTACTCATGCTATGAATAAGTTTTAATTCATTTTCAGAATCTTGGCTTAGCACTAGCAATGTGCTGTGAAGACAGGGCCGGGGTAGTTTATTTCAATACTTGGTTTAAATGACTGTAAAGAGTTGAGAGAAACATGTCTCAGAAATATGTAGATGCAAATAAGAGGCATCAGCTATGAGTATTAATTCATGCTACTCATATTTCAATCCACCCTTCAGTTATGAAAAACTGTTTGTGGAAGTTCAGCGAGTAAATTCCCATTCTCCTTAGTGTCAATTGCGTGTTTCAGCACATTCATCAAAAGATATTATTTTTTAACAAAAGATGTCAAAACCCATTCAGTCTTTCATTGGGAAGATTTTTAAACAGCTTAACAGTTCCTTATTTGTGTGAGCTTTCCTTTTTAACAATTGATACTTTATTTTTGCTATGAAAGTTACAATGATGAAAATGCTTCCAGCCTTTATTATCCAAAAAATATTTTCAAAATTTCTATTGGATCAGATCCCACTCTCAGCTATTGTCCTCACAGAAAAGCCTGGCACTTTTGTCTGTATATAAAAGGATAATAGATAAATTCTTTATATTTGACAGTCATTAAAAACTTTGCTTTGGGATTTTTGTAATCTTTATCCCTTCTCATGATCTATTTAAATATCTATGGTTTGTGATAATAGATATGTAAATGTATTTAGCCAGATACTGATATAGGGACTGCAGTACAGCTGGAAGAAGTCCAATGAGTGAGACCTCATCACCCACCCCTCTAGGATAAATGTCCCTTGGGTGTCACCTACACGCAGTAAGCTTCTCACCTAGCATCAAAGAAGGGGCTGCTACCCACCAACTTTGGGGGGGGGAGTAGGAAATAACTGTTAAAGCTCATGTAATCCTTATACATACTTCAGCTTTCTTTCTTTATTTTTTGTATTACTTTCTTAATTGTTGCTCATTTTTATACAGTGATTGGTTTCTCCCCTCAGATGTAGACCCCATAGTTCTCCTGCCACCACAGCACTGGTGAACCATCAGCATATATCCATTGTGTTCTTACTTCCCCAGTTGTAACACCTTTCCCTTCTGTGGGCCTCAGATCTATAGTTAGCCATGTTTGGCCTTGGTCTTGACCTTTTGTTGGGTTTCTCTATATTCTGCATATAAGTGAAGCCATCTGATGTTTATCTTTCTCTCTCTGACTTAATTCCCTGAGCATAATTCCTTCCAACTTGACCCATGTTGCTGCAGATGGCATGTGTTTGTCTTTTGATGGCTGAATAGTATTCCATCGTGTGTATCTACCATATCTTCTTGACCAGTCATCTGCTTTGGGACATTTGGGTTGTTTCTGCATTTTGACTATTTTAAGTAGAGCTGCATTGAATATAGGAGTGTAGGTTTCCTTTCAAATTACTGTTTTTTTGTCCTTTGAGTGGATTCCTAGATGTGGAATTGCTGACCATATGGAAGATCTATTTTTAGTGTTCTGAGGATCCCCCCATATACCTTTCCACATTCACTTGCTATCCACCCAGTTTTCAAAATGTTAGTTAAATTTAATTTCATTCTCACTGGTAAGCTTCAGTAGACGTCTTTAAGTTTCCTTTTATTTTGAACTCTCAGAGTTACACTCTAAATCTACCCTCAATTCACTTTCAAAATAATGAGTGTACTTACTGAGCCACTACTTAGTGTCAGCAACTTTTCATATCTATTTTTGTTTGTCTCAGTAATGTTACTTTACTTAAAGAAAGATGACATTGAAAAGCATCAAAGCCTCACCTCTTTGCACTTTTCCTGACTTCCCTCCCTCAAGTCCCTGGACAAGAATAGTTTCAGTAAATTGGCCTCTTTTCCATTTAGAGGTGTAATCTGGCACGTTCTGAAAGTATTACCAACTCAACTCTGGGACTTTATTACTTCACCATGAAAAGGATAGAAGCAAAGTATGTTTCTTTCATACTTGTTGACAACATCCCATTTTGCTAGGGGAGAGTTTTCCCATTGACTCTGTCAAATTGAGATCTCTGGGCCTTCTGGTGTCATTGTCAGGTGAAGCATTGAAAGGGCTCAGAGGACAGGACATCACCTTCATCTCTGTGACTCTCCCATATTCTTACTTTGAGCACTAGAGTGTGACAACATCCCTTTTCTGTGTGTCCAGCCACAGCTTTACCTAATGGGCTGAAAAATGTGCTCACACTGTTAGAGCTTTAATGACTGAAGCCACAGCGTCCTGGACTGGGTGGTGTTTTGGCCATGAAGAACATAGGTATAAACAAGCATGGGAGGGGAGGCGAAGGCTGTTTAGATAGACAACTCATTTGAGACAAAGTATTGAGGTGGACAGAGGAACTGGGGAGGGAGCAGGAGGGAACTGCTGTGGACTGATGTCTGTGTCCTGCTCCCCACCCAATCCCGTGTTGAAACCCTAACACTCAAGATGGTAGTCCTAGGAGGTGAGGTGTGTGGCTACCTCTGGTGGGCGGCAGAGCAAGATCATCAGAGAGCAGGAAGGAGGCTTTGCCAGGGGAGACCAGAGTGCATCAGTGTGGATGTTGAGATCCACAAGAATGACTGAGGTCACGTGGCCATGGCAACCTGGAGTCCAGGAGAGCGTACCCCAGCAGGTCCTGGTCCCAGGGACCTTGTGATCACCAGTACTGTTTACATGGTGGCTTTCCGTGTCCCTTCCTCTTTCCCTCCCTCCCTCCCCGGTGCCCTCCCTTCCTCCAGCTTTCTTTCCTTCTTTGCAGACATCCAATTCCATTTACAGTAGGTTTCATCTTGAGTTCCCAGCCCCCAGAACTGGGAAGGTGGGGGTGGAAGCAGGGAGGCGTCCACAGAGCAACCTACAGGTATGCAGAGAGAGAACAATGACGACCGCAGCTTTCCTTAAGTGATGGCTTTTGCAGGTTCCTCTGGTAAAATGCAGGAAAGACCAGTGGAAATGTTAACTGGTCTTGGGAACTTTAAGAAAGTACTATTTGTTTGTATGTTTGTTTGTTTTCTCTCCTCTCCCTGACATTTCAGTGGTGCATAAACACAAGGCAGGCCACGCTTGGTGTTGGCCTTGCGTGATCCAGTTTGGTCGGTTCAGCTCTTACTCTGCTTTTCTTGTTGATGTATAACTATGCAGGCATCAATCACTTTTCATTTGTTTATTCTGCTAATTCCTCACCTCAGCTCCACCCCCCTAAGTCCCTTGCCTTTCCCAATCTCCCAATTTGCTATGCAGCAATAATTTCTCTTTACACTGCTCCTGCCAATTGCAATGCCAGATGGCTTCAGATCTGAGCCCTCCACCCAGCCCCCCTTGAGAACAGCTGCCATTGTCACTGCTGTGAACACATCGAGGCATTGAACCCATAGTGGGGACCCAGCCTCTGCGCTCAGCCTCGGGGAGGGGCTCGCACTAACGCAGGGAACCATGAAAACAGCACATGCTTTTCCTTGCTGCTGTTCAGCAAAAGCCCTTAGAAAAGACTCTTTAGCATTTTTTCAATCACTTGTGTATCGCAGTCTCATTGTGGAGTTTAATTCCTTCACCACCTGACTCAGCCTCCTAGCCACGAAGCTCCCAGAAAGGCAATTAGAGCCCCATATTCCTCACCCTGGAGACGTGTAGAGAAACAGCCGCAGGTATGTGCTTGCCTGTGTGTGCTGGCGTGTGTGCACGCCCGTGTGAGTCAGCACGCTCTCTCATCCACATGCCCCTGTTTTACTGACATGTTTAGCTAAACGTGGTCACTCAACCAGAAAAACGCAATGGGGCCGCATCGGGTGACCTTCCCCTTAATCCAGCCTGTGAGGAAAGAGCAAGAACTGCAGTTCTTGTTCATTGTCACCTGGCGACCCACGTCCCACTCGGCAGTTGTTACCGTGACACTCCCGCTAAAGAACCTGCCTTGGAGTCGTGTGCACTTGGCATGGGCCGAACAGCCAAACAGAAAGAATTGCGAGTCAAGTATCTTGTACCCCAGAATGCATTTCAAAGACGCTGTCCACCTAGTTAGCAGGTTAGGGTTATTGTGTTGTCTTTTGGGGGGTGGGGGCTGGAGGAGGGGGAGGCTCTCTTTCTTGTTAGTGGAATTGTGCCTCACCCAGGCACCCAGGGCCAGGAACCGGCCTGCCCTACCACACAGGGCCCCACTTTCATTCCTCCCCTTCTGAAGTCAGAACGACTGCGACTGCGTGTACTCGGAGATTCCCAGGATGCTGGTGTCTGCTGCTTCACTGCTGAGGAATTTGCTGGCCCTCACTTGGCAGCAAATGAAAGTAGGTCTTAATGTCTCTGGGCTGGTAGAAGCACGAGAGAGGAGCTGCAGGAAGAGGCCCATCTCCATCTGCACGCACGGGCTCACAGGCTGCTGTCTCAAAAGGGAGAGAGGGAAGACAATGGCAAAAAATAAAAGATGCTCTTAAGTTGACTTCTCTGCATTTTGCGTGGTCGTTAGGTTTTAAGGAGAGATGCCATGGCCCAGGTCCTGGGCAGAGCTAAGTTATGCAGCTGCGGGGAGGCCAGGTCCTCCAGGATGGGATGCTTCGTTTAGATTTTCCACAATGCTATTGAAGTGCTTATTTTCCTCCTGAAGAGACACAAACAGATGCAAACTTCTGTAAACACTTTAGAAATGAATTCAGTGAGTTTGGCCTCTCAGCGGTGCTCAATGGCTGACAGAAAAATGTCTAATTAGTGCAAGTGAGAATAATAGGGCCACTTGGATTCTTTCCATCCTCCTCCAAGTCTACTTTCCAAGGAACTCAAAGGCCTTTTGTCTGGCAGGTCACTCTCTCTCAGGCTTTTGTGCTGCAACCTATTAAGAGTAGAAGGGGGAGAATAGCTCACGCATGTTCTCAGCTCAGTGTACGGTGTGTGTGTGCAGCACAGAGCTGGCTCTCTGCAGTATCAGCTTACAGGTGTTGGGGAGGGATTCCTCGCTGGCCGCAGCCAGGGCAGCTCCCGGTGCGAGCTGGGAAGCCCCCTCAAGAGCCGGCTTTCCATCACCCTCCACAAAGAGCCTTCTCGTTTTTCCTTGTTCTTTCTCAGTTCCCCCTCGTGTCCCTCTTCAAGTTGGAAAAGGGGCAGCAGTGGAAAGAAGTGAGAGGTTTAGCCATTTTCTGAGATGAGCCTGATGTTATATGCATGAATGTATTGTGTGTGGGGGGGGAGGGGGCGAGGAAGTATTCTCCTGCCCCTCTGGGTTTCTCGCGGCCTGGTTCAATACTCTAATTAAGGTTAGACAGGTTAGTAGACAAGAACAAGTTCGAACCCGGGGGAATGTACAGGGATATGAATTCTAAAGTAAATGAGGCAAATGAAGGTATTTATCTTGAGCTCCCACCAAGGAGAGAGGAGGGGGTGCCCGTGATGGAGAGACAGTGACCCAAGAGAGAAAGAGCAGTTGCTCTTGTCGTCCAATGTTTGCCCTTCCATTATGGAGGCTGTATAGGCAGGATATTTCTGGCCGAGACTCTAAATCTGGGTACGGCCTCCCTCTCCCCCAGTCTTCATTCTTCTAGTTAGGTAAGTTTTTCCTGATCCCGCAAGGCTGTGAGTGACTTCAACTGGGAACAAACCACCACACATCAAAGGGAAGACCCATTCTGGACACCACGGGGAGCCTTGTCCCTCAAGCAGTGTTTCCTGCTTCCCCCCAGTGTTCCTGGTCACTTGTTCAGTTCCCTCAGTGTGCCAGTTCCTGTGCTGCCCATTTGACCCAATTTCCTCTAATCCTGAATCAGCACTGTAAGTAGACAGTGTCCACATTTCAAGGTGAGGTCATGGAAACACTGAGAAGTGACATGACTTGGCCTGAGCAGTAAGTGGGAGAGACAGGAGACAAACTCAGGTACTAGGGGTTCAGTTCAGATATTCTTTCTGTAACGCTGAAGGTTTGATCTGTAAGCCTTCCACTTGTATGTCCCATTCATACCCCACTAAGTTTTTCTTTACCTTCTTGGTTGGTAAACTATAGTTATTTGAACGACATAATGATCATTTGGGGGTCAGTTTCTACTGACTTATTTTTCTCTGCAATAAAGACTTCATGCAGTATGTGCCTGGGAACCTTGACTGATTCCACATACTGTCAGTGTGACCTTACGGGCGACGGATATTCTGGGCGCCTGACCTGTTGAGCTTGTTCTGAGAGCTGGCTAAGGTAGGCAATTCTTCGATCCTTCTCACACTTGCAGCTACTTCTGAAGTGGACCCGTGGCCATATCACTTCTGATGCTCCTCTCACCCTGGCAGTGTCAGAGTGATCCACTCCATCTGCTCGAAGCTGCATGCGGCCTTAGCCAAGGCACCTTCCTCAAGGCTCTTTCCTGAGTCGTGGGTCGAGTCCTTCTCTACTTGCACTGTTCAGTGCTGTGTTGCAAACGCAAGGGAACCACCTGTAGACTCCTGGACGGCTACCTCATGCAGCTCCCTCCTTCTGGTGCTCTGCCTTGTGAATTCAAGCCACGTGGCCCCCAGACTTATTTAACTCAGGAAGACTGTCCCCAGAGGGTTCCCTGGACATGCAAAGCATCTTGACGTTCATTGTGGGGGCCACTGTGGTGCCCCCCACTAGTCCTGAAATCATTAGTTGCTTTCATGGTCTCAACATTCACTAGAAGATCTCAGAATACTGAAGTTAAAGTCATCACCTGGAAAGCTTGCTTTCACTTCCTTTTAAAAACTGTAACAAAAACAGCCTTTTCAGTTGTTTTTTTATGGGTGGGTGCTTGTCATTTGAATTTGTTTAGAATCACTGAGTTTCACCCAAGCTCCAGAGGCAGAGCTTCCTGTGGCTGGGTTAGGTACTGTTTAAGCACACCACAACTGGGAGGCAGAAGAAAAAGTGACTCTCAAGACATTTGGGTTCTTCGGGCCCTCCCTGGTGGTGCGGCGGGCTAAGTGCAGCACTGCAAGCTGGCCACAGCTGCTTCAGTGTGAGTTCAATCCCCGGCCCTGGAGGTGACCCACATGGCACAGCAGCAGACCTCTCCTGACCTACCTGGTGCTCCCCTCAGCAGTGTACTTCGTCAGTCTGCCTGTTCTGCTCCCCACTCTGTCTCTGGTGAACACTCTCACTGCATTGCACCTCTGGCTTGGACCAAAGTTCTGTATGCATAAATAAATAAATCTTTAGAAAAAAAGATTTGGGTTGAGGATGAGGAGAAATGGCAGCGTGTGCACTGTTAGTGGGGACAGGGAGTGCAATCTCTATGAAAAGTGATACGGCATTTTCACAAAAATTGCCCTAATTGAATCCCACTTCTAGATGTGTGTCCAAAAGAATTGAAATCAGGGTTGCAAGGAGATGTTTGTACCCACGTATTCATAGCAGCCTTATTCATATCACCTAAGGGATTACAGCACCCCAAAGTCTAACAACACACAGTTATAAACTAATTATCATATATATAAGACCTTAGAGTATCTTCTTAAAAAGAAGATACTTCCTGTAATATGAATGAGGCCTTGAGGACATTATGCTGAATAATCACAAAAAAAGACAAACACTTACTTGTACCTACAACAGTCAAATTCATAGAAACAAATACAGTGGTGATTAACCAGGGCCTGAGGAGTAGGGACTCAGAGCTTAATGGGTACAAAGTTTCATATTTTCAAGATGAAAAAGTTCTGCACTTAAACATGGCGAAGATGGTAAATGTGGTGTGATATGGTGTGTATGTGGTTGTCTGCCCTGAGCCTTTTGACTTTGTGGCTTTGGAAATACTCTTAACTCTTCCCCTCAGTGTCCTTTTCTTTCTTTTTTTTTTTTTAATTTAAATATATTTATTTATTTTAAATCATTCTTCTTTTTGTGCATGTTTCTATCTCGGTTGTAATCCCCGTGGTCTTCCCACCACCAATTCATCATGAGTCATTCATGATGAATTGGTGGTGCACCATAGTCCCGTGCACTCTTCCCGCTTCAGTTTTGATCCTATTCTCCCTCCACCCCTGTAGGATGTCTCTGGTTTATAGCTATTTGTTGTTTTTTGGTTTTATTTTATTACAATTGCCTTTTTTTTTTTTTTGATCCTTTATGATTCTGCTATGAGTGAAACCATCTGGCATTTTTACTTTTCTTTCTGGCTAGTTTCACTGAGCATGATCCCTCCTACACCATTTATGTTGCTGCAAAAGGCATGAATTTATCCTTTTTGATTGCTGGGTGATATTCCTTATGTGTTTGTATCACACCCTCTTGATCCAGTCATCTATTTGGGGGGTTTTGGGTTGATTTAACATCTTCCCTATTGTAAATAGAGTAGCAGTAAACCTAGGGGTGCAGGTGTCCTTTTGAGTTAATGTTTTTGTGTCCTCTGGGTAGATACCTAGGGGTAGGATTGCTGGGTCATATGCAAACTCCATGTTTAGCAGTTTGAGGAACCTCCAAACAATTTTCCATAGTGGTTGTACTAGTTTGCATTCCCACCAACAGTGCAGGAGAATTCCTTTTTCTCCACATCCTTGCCAACATTTGTTGTTGCTAGTTGTTTTAAGATGTGCCATTCTCTCTGGGGTGAGGTGGTATCTCATTGTGGTTTTGATTTGCACAGTGTCCTTTTCTTAGATTTTATAGTTACTCCACTTTGAAGTAAAATTGTATGTGTGAATTTTTTTGATAAAGCTAGATGGTGCTTCACAAGTGGAGACCGTTGTTTTCAGGACCGTGAGTAGGAGCACCGCCACAGTGCATGCCTCTGAATGTCACATCCCAAGAGGGTACCATGGCCACCCCAAAACAGAAAGGGACCCCTATGAGATGGAAGAAAAGACTGAACATCAAGCACATGCCAAATTGCAGCATCAAAGACTGAGGTCATGTGGCTTTGTGCCAGGAGAGGGTGGCAGGAATAGGTTTGCTCTTCCCACCCTGAAGTTGGAAGGAGCCTAGCAGTAGCTGAAGTTGCATTTTCTACAGGGAACAGTTGACAGTGCAAAAGAAAACTCTTGCTGTGTGTGCACCCAGCAGAAGAGGGACGCGATCTGAGCTTCGCCTTATTGAGCAGAATGAGCCTCACATAGAAACCTGTGCTTTCTTTTCCATCTTTTTGGTCAATCTACATTCTATGAATGACAAATGATGGAATTGTTCTCACTGTAAATCTTGTAGTTTTTAGATTAATGGCTTAGTTGGCCAAACTTTTTGAGAGCATTTCGGTTTTAGTTGCTTTTTGTTTTTTGTTTGTTTGTTTGTTTTTGACTGCAAGGCTTAGCCACATAACCTCATAAAATTGGGGGTTTACATTGTTAGGAAGATACACCTGGGACATTAAAGGAACCTGGAACTAAAAATGACACTCATGAAGCAGTGACTTTGGAGTGAGTCATCATTCTGGGGTTCTCACACTGATATGCTCTAATTCCTGCCTCTTCCCATTCAGCACCAATCTGCAAGTCCTTCCTATGTTTCTTAGTTCAGATTAATGCATTCCTCTCATTCAAGTTAGGCCACAGAGTCACAAGGTGAGATGCCAGATGGGTGTTACTACATTAGTTGTGAAAATGGTGGTGTGGTAGAGGAAGGAAGTCAAAATATCTGGCAGCTTTAGAGACTGGGACCGCAGACCCACTTTCCCTTAGAAAGGGTTATTGGCCTCTTAAGATTGTTGTGAGAATAGGAAAAAGTGGATAGTTGTGTATTTGGAAGGATTCAATAAGTAACAACTCCAACCCCCTCCTGGATTCTGAGCACCTGAAAAGTGAAAGTTAGACAAGAGATTAAATATTATCTTTAATTTTAGTAAAGGCTATGTTGGAAACTCTAACTTAATATAAGAGTAATTGGCTGGGGTCTGGGGGGTTTCTGGTAGATGGAACCCAGAATTACATTGACTTCATTCAGGTGCAGGCATTACTGGGCAAATGAAATAGTCAGTTTTCTAGATAAGTCTTAGGATCTAGAAGTGAGGAATCTGCTTCCTGTGGGCAGCTTGTTCCAAGAAAAGAGCTAAGCCCACCTTTGGCTTCCCAGATTCACCAGTGGGGTCACTGGAAGTCCCTCCAGTCCCCCAGGTAGACTGAGTGGGCGAGCTATGGAAAGCAACTAGAAGTGCTGATTGAACTCCCTTTCCTGGGCAGGGAGCAACAGAGGAGAAAAGAAACCATCCTCCCCTTAAAAAAGTTGCTCCTCTGTCACAATTTGAACCATCACAGACTTAGAACAGAAGGATAAATGCAAGTGCCAATTACCAATTTCCAGACTTAATTAACTCAGTGATGGTTAAACACCTTCCTATGTTACGGCAACATCCATTTGAAAACAGGATTATTGCCCTGCTTAGGCATCATTTGGTGATAAACACCTATAAATATATTTTATGTTCTATTTTCAGTGCTGTTGATCATCTCTGTCTCTCTGTCTCTCTCTCTCTCTCACACACACACACACACACACACACTCGTGCACACCAAAAATCAGATCATGTAAATAAATATCATAGCTAGAATTCTAGAATGTGCCAGATATAGTAATTTGGGTCAGTTTTAGTTAGACATATGCAAGTGTCAAATTGAAACTCTAAAGGACCTGTTCTGGGTAGATTTTGAAAAGCTGAGGTAGCTCCCTCCCCAGGTGAGTGCATCCTCTCTCCCCTCTGGGCTAAGAACCACAGCTCCAAGAACACTGGCTGCGTATGTGGGACTTCCTGACATACCTGTGAGTATCTGATCACTGATAGCCATCTTCTCCAGTTTTCCTGCCTAGATAAGCCCGCCAACTTGGGGCTTGAGGATGTGGGATCTGCCCCGGACTTTCTGTATTCAAATCTTAGTTCTGAATCACAGGTCATGTGATCTGGAACCGTTTATTTAACCTGGGAATCTTGGAGTTCCTATTTATAAATGGTGATGAGAGTAATGGAATCAGCCTCTTAAGAAAGTTGTGAGAACTTTCTTAGCACTTAGCACTACAACTGGCCCCTAGATGGTCCTCAGGGTTATATGGTGAAGAAGGCACTGCTTTTTGTGGTTAAATCGTAGAAAAATAGAGCATGCCTACAAGGCTTTCCAGGCTTTCTATGCAAGTGAGCGTGCCCAGAAAAACATCTGGTTTAGTTTAATAGCTGGAAAGAGTACTATTGGGTGGTAAAGTAGTTCATGCTACTAGCTGCATGACTAAGGATGTATGAGACCAAAAAATGTATGTAGAGACCAAAAGATGATGTCTTCTCATAACAGCTTGCCTCATTTACCCTAGTTCTCGTTCTTTGTTACTTTAAACTCAGCCCTGTTTTCTTCTTTCTCTTATTTATTACTCAACATGATCATATAAATGAAATTCACAATTTTAGCTTAAATTCTGTGTTTTTTCCTCATTTGAAATGCAGACAATAAGTGAGGTGGGATGTCATGAATTGGTTTCAACTGCCCTAGATGTTATGGTGACGGATAGAACCAAGCTGCAGAATAATCTCTAGTGTATTCTCATTTAAGAAAGACCGAGGGCAGGTGGAAGGAAGAGTAGGGGGATGGGACAGGAGGGGAGAGAGAGGAAGAAGAGGAGGACAAGGAGGAGAAGAAGGAGAGGAGGACAAGGAATCTAAGTATCCATAAAAGGTAAAAGAATCTAAATGACTCTAGGGAGCCATTATCAAGACCAGTAGGAATAAAACTGGGGAGTGGGAGTGAAGGAAGAAGGGAACTGAGAGACACTCTTCATTCCTCTCTGTGTTATTTGCATTTTTTAAATAACAGGACATGTGCATTAATCTTCTGTATACTGTTCAAAATATAATAGGGAAAGGAAAGCTTTCCCTATTACAACTACTGCTGTATCCCACAAGCACATTGGGCTTCTCGCCACCTTCCTTTTCTTGGGGCTCAGCTATGCAGTGGAGTATTTCACTCATCCGAGCTCTGCGTCCTGTTCCTCCTTTTGGAAACACACCTAGGGAACTAAACTTGCTTCCAGAACTCCCTTCTTCCCCTGCCTCTCACTGTGTCCCCTGGGTATTTCCGCAGGTGTCCCTGAGGGCCTCCATCCTCGCTGGGGACTGCGCCACGGCTGCAGCCATTGTCTTCGTCACTGACCGGTTCCTGTACGGCCTCGACGCGTCAGGCCCGCTCCTGCAGGTGGCCAGAGGCCTGCATCGGCTGCGGCCCTCGACGCCCATCGCACCACAAGTGGTCATTCGCCAGGCACGCATCTCTGTGCACTCAGGTAGGACCCCTGCCCACCACCCCGCGCCTGGGCGCCTGGGCCTCACCGCTGCGTCCACCTACTTGACTTGGGCGGCAGGAGGAGGCGGGCACCAGGGCGCCGGCCCTCTTTTCAAGCGCCAGCTCCCGCCCAGGCCCACCATGCCCTTCCACCCGCCTCTTGCCAGCACAAAGGCCCGGGATAAAGGGTTTCAGAGCCAAAAGCAGGAGAGAAAATTGTGAAAGGGTGTGGAAAATACTAATTGGAGCTTTTGTCTTCTAACAAATCTGCCCTGCTGCTTTCAAACAGGGATATCTGAATTGCTATACTTGGGCCCAAGAGCCTTTAAAAAGCAGATTAGAATTCTGCTATTTTCTCTCAGTGCTCCTGGCTCCCTTCCTCAGGGCCACTTGACTATGCTGACAATAGAGCTGACAAACCCCCTGAAGTAATTTGAGGGTTTTTTTTTTTCGTCCCTCAGAACACCGGTACAGTACCTGATTAGGCCTCAGAGTATCTTTTTCTTCTCTTTCTTCTTCTGATTGAAACGAAAAATGAGAGTGACATTCCGACTCAGGCCGGGATGTGTGTGCGGGGGAGGGGAGGCGGCTGTGTAGTGGTGTCCCAAGTCCGCTTCCACAGATTTCTTGAATTATTTAAGTGACTGGTGACCACGAGGCTGAGAAAAGTGTCGCCTGTTCTAGTTATTTCTAAAAGTGAAAGAACAGACGAGTTTGGTGTTTGGTCGGCTTTCACTCTGGTGACCGCTAATAACGCTGGTCTTGACGAGGTGAAAACATTTTCCTTCATTCGGTTTGAAAAGGAACTAGACTAACTACACTCAGTGGAAGAGAGAGGGCAGAGATGAACGCCGTTGGGCGAAATGGCGTTGCGGACATCCGTTTTTCAAACACCAAGTCTAGTCAGGCAGCCTGCTTTGTGTCCGCATCTTTAGTTCTCTGGAGTAACCGCAGGGGCAGTGTTGAACTGAGGAAAAAATTCTTTCTTCAGATGACCTTGACTCAGGACATTTTATGAAGCCCAGTTCTTTGTTTTTGTTTTTTTAAGTTTTCTTTCTTTCTAAAGATTTTATTTATATGGATACAGAACTGGGGTACAAGCCAGAGGTGCAGGGGAGTTAGAGGCTTCACCAGAGACAGGTGGGGAGCAGAATAGGCAGACTGAAGAAGTACACTGCTGAGGGAGCAGTGGGCAGGTCAAGAGAGGTCTGCTGCGCCATGTGGGTCAACTCCAGGGCGGGGAATCAACATGCACTGAAGTGGCTACCAGCTTACAGTGCTGTGCTCCAACCTGCTGTGCCACCAGGGAGGGCCCAGCCCTGCCTTTCTAATGGGGGGTGAAGGTAGCCTAGGAACTGCAGTTCCTTCAGATGGCGCCAGAGGGCGTTGTCAGTGAGTGGCGTGTTCCGTGGGAGGCAGGGGATGGTGAGGCTCCTCGTTGCAGGCAGTGTTGGGCTGGTTCTCATCAAGGAGCAGGTGGAGCAGAGCTGGTGTGGCCTCTTCTATGATTACAGAATCGTTATGGTGTGAGATGGAAATTGAGGTTAAAATATGAGCTTTGTAAGCAGTCAGACTAATCTTATTTTTTCAATTGTATTATTATTTTTTTATTGAGGTAATGTTGGTTTTCAACATTGTATTATTCAGAGGTGTAGGTTCACAGCTCTTCAGATGTATGCTACCAGCCCACCCCACCACCATGGCACCCATGATCCTCCACCTTAGTCCACTGGGCCCCATCACCCCTGAGCTCCTCTTGTAGTCTCAGTTCTACAGTCATTTAAGTCAGGTTGTTTTGGTTGATAAAGGTTTGTTCTTGTTCTTTCCCTTTTTTTTTCCCCAAATATGAAATCATCTGATATTTGTCTTCCTTCTTCTGACTTATTTCACTTGGCGTTTTCCCCTCAAGTTCCAGCCATGTTATCGAAAATGGCAAGGCTTTGTCCTTTTCTCTCACTGCATAATATTCCATTGTGTCTATATGCCACATCTTCAGAATCCACTCTCTGCCCTTGGGCACATACAGTGAACGGTGCTGCAGTGAACAAAGCATGCAGTCAGACTAAACTTTTTAAGCGTTTTCCTTCTTTGTTTGACTGTCCTTTCTCCCACATCTCCAATAAGGTGGTCTAGAGTTATTCTCCTGATAACGACTGAGCCTTGACCTCACCGCGAACAGTTCATACCTCTGTTCATGTGTCATCTTTACATACCTAAAATAAAAGTCCTTTATTCCCTGACAGTTGGGGGTTTTATTTCTCAGACACACTTCCAGAAGTGCCACATGCAAACCTCAAATGAGGTTAGCTTCTATTTATTATCTTCTCCTCCCAAACACCACTTGAGCCCACACTCACTAGGAGAGAGGGGTGTCGGGGGACAGGGGAACATACTCCCCTTCCACACCCCTCTGTTCTTCTGGGACTGGTCAAGCAAAGAAAGTAACATTAGATAAATTATCAGGAGGAAAAGGCCACATTTAATTACAACATGTGCAGAATTTACATGGCTGTAAATTCTCCAGTAAATAGGACAACCTGAAGGTGTATGTCCTGGGTGAAGGAATGGGATAGGGGCCCGGCGCCTGGGGCATCAAGGAGAGGGGGCATCTCACATCACAAGGAAGGAATGACTACTTATGACAAATCCTGCTTCTGGTTGTGTGCCCTGCCTTCAAGATAGGTTGCTCCGATAAAAAGATTATTTCAGGAGATTACCCGAAATCTGCGTACTCTTCATTCTTTAAGTTATGGAAGCACTTTCTCTTGAACCTTAGGGCCTCGGTTAACCTTAGAAACACATACCAAGATGACACATGTTGGAAAAAGCCCTGCTCTCGTGTTACTGGGGAGGTTGATCCTGCAGGGACTTAGAGGAGTCGGGGTGATCTCTTGGCAAGAGAAGCAGGGACGGTGGCAAGGGCTCTCAGTTCCCAGTGTTGGGCATGCACATATGGAGAAAGGAGAGGGACAGGTGACCTTTCAAAGGGGTAAGAAGGAGGAATAAAGGCAATTCGAAGGGGCACCTCAGTCTTCCTTGTCACCTTTGATCCACCCCTCATGGTGTCTACCCACAGTACATTCCACAGCATCCAGCAGAGTGGGACTTCACAGGCGAGAAAAGACTCCCTGGGCCTGCCCAACTCACTCTCGTCTGAAACCAAGAGATTAAAATACTTAGGAACTTGCTGCTGCTGTGGCATAGAGGCAAGTTCAGACACCCACTTCTGTCTGCAGAGGACTGACCATGCACAGCCTTCTTTGCCCAAATAGGGTGTTTTTGAAGAGCCTGAACCATAGGATCTGTTTGGTCAGAGCGGTGGGCTTCTCTCCATGCTATAGCCACGGGGGCCCCTTGGGTGGATGCCCTGTGGAAGGGACTGTCAAGACAGAACTCTGGGTCTGTGTGAAGAGTGAACCATCTCATAAAGTTAGGTCTTGAAGGTTGGTGCAGGCTGTGGAAGGGGATTTAACAGCTCTGCAAGCCCCCTAGAGAAGGGGTAAGGAAACTGGATCTGCCCAAGACTGGTTGGAGGCCCCAGAGTTAGGTTAAGTCTAGTCAGGACATAGCAACCACACAGTGATGCGAAGAATAGAGGCTGAATATAAAGAATTGTTAACTACATCAGGGAATGAGTGAGGGATTGGCTAGTGGCAGGTAAAGAGAACCCTCAAGGGGAACTGTCAGATCACTCTGGAGAGCAGGGAGCAGCCCTACCCTACACTGAGGCATGGCACCTGAGGGGGGCTTTGGGGCCACACCCAGCACCCCTGGACTCAATCCAGGCACTGGAGAAAGCACAGCCACGCCTCACTGGTTGACAGAGACATCCAGGCGTTGCCTGCCAGCAAACCCCCTGGAAACCCAGGCTCTTGGTGCTCGGGGCAGGGTCCACAGAAAACTCTTGGAACTGACCACGAAGGTGGCTTTACCAAAGTCCGGGGGGAGGCCCGACCTGGGGGTGTCCCCTAGCAACACACCTCTGTGAGTCACTTGAGAGTGCTGGAGGGCTGCGGGCTGCTGCTCACCTCTGCAGGCTAAGGGCCCAGCTACTGTGCACACATACACACACACACACACACACATACCCCTGCTGCTGCAAGAAGGCAGGAAGGGCATCCTGGAGAGCTGCACACAGGGCAGAAGCCTGGCAAGAGGAGCACATGGACACAGGGAGACAGTACTTCCCCCACTCAGCACCTCCACTCCCACCGTGCATGGCAGGTAGGGAAGAAGTAGCGACCCGCCATCCCCACTACAGCACAGCCAGCAGTGAACCCTAAGTTGGAAGCTGAAAGGCAATACGCTGACAGCTGCACAGAGGGAACTTTCTTAGCCTGGTGAAAGGGATAAGCTAACACATTGGCAAAGCCAAGGAGAAAAAAAAAGTATTGGGGCTCCCTACTGCACAAGATGTTAAGTCTCAGCTCTAGGAAGCTGTCTACAGCCACTGAGATCCTGGCCAGGCAGTGACCCACATGGTGCAGCAGACCTCTCCTGTCTTGCCTGCTGCTCCCCTCAGCAGTGGATTTCAGTAGATCCACCTATTCTGCTCCCCACTCTGTCTCTGGTGAGTCCTCTCACCTCCCCCAACCCTGACCCGCACCTCTGGCCTCTACCCCAGCTCTTGTAAATATAAATAGGCAAAATAAATCTTAAAAGTAAAATTAGAACTGTTTCTTTTAAATTCAAGTCAAGAAAAAAAAATGCATCTTGCAACCAATTCTGTTGGATACCAACTTGGGAGACCTCCCATTGCAGTAACAAAACAAAATAGAGGTGTGTAGATATTCAAAATGAAGGAACAAAATGTCGTGACTGGTAGACAATGTGATTGTCCACATAGAAATCTGCAAGAAATAAACAGATTTTAGAATTAAGAGATTTAGCTAGATGGATGAATATAAGATCAATATTTTTTAAATGCCTTTGTATGTCCAACAAAACCTACTTAGGAAATACAACTTTTAAGGAGAGAGATTGTTTTGATAGAACATGTTCGCACAGGTATTTTATGTTATTGCTCTGCTAAGTACATGAGTAGGGATGAATTTTATCAGACCCTAACCCATGATTTCAAATACTACTTTCCTTTTCAATATACAAGTGTATAATGAAAGCCTGCTGAAAGTGTATTGTATGAGCCTTGGGGAGAGTTATAAAGGTGACCAAGATGTAGTTCAGGGTGTCACTTCAGCCACATTCCATTGGTCAAAACACGATTGACCAGTTCAGATTCAAGAAGAGAAAGCAGCCCCACATTGCACTTCTTGATGGAAAAATGGCAAGACCACATTGCAAAAGAGCATAGGAGATGGAAGAGATTGCTGTGACCTTCTTTGGAAACAAAGCCAGAGTGTGTGTCTGTGTGTGCAGTTTGAAATAGGTGGTTAGGAAAGACCTTGAGACAGTGAAGCTTGAGCAAGACCCTGTAAAAAAGAGATTGCCTTGGAGAAATTTAGGATAAAACCATTCCAGTCAGTTCAAAATCCATCATGTGGAACAAGGCTGGCAGGTTCAAATCAGTAACCAAAGTAGAGGTAGTAAGAGTCCAGAAAAGTGGGACCTCAAGTGAAAGAAGCCCCATGTAGGGCTTAGAGGCTTTTGGAAGAGAGATAGATGGAAGGAGTTTCCAATGTACTAGTAGCCAAAGTTAAAAAAACGTTTAGAGGGGGCCCTCCCTGGTGGTGCAGCAGGTTAAAGCACAGCACTATGAAACCAATGCCACTTCATCATGAGTTCGATTCCTGGCCAGAGAGGTGACCCACAGGGCCCAGCAGACCTCTCCTGACCCGCCCGCTGCTCCCCTCAGCAGTGCACCTTGTCGTTCTGCCTGTTCTGCTCCCCACTCTGTCTCTGGTGAATCCTCTCAACACCCCTGTACCCCAGCTCTGTATGCATAAATAAATAAATCTTAAAAAAAAAATAGAGACCATCTCTCAAACTTCCCCTCAGTATCCTCTGGAACTTTCTGTAAATAATCCTGTTCCAGGGCAACTCTATTCCACCTCTTGAATACAACAGCTTTCCCAGAAAGGGACAACTTTCCCCGCCTCTTTTTATTTTTTTATTGATTGTCTTTTCTTTTCTTTTGTTACATACATTAGTCCCACCTCAAGGAAGTCAGTTTGGCAACATTACCTGATGGGAATAGTTTTGTTTTCTTAACATCATTGTTCATTTTTGTACTTAATTGGTTTCTTCCCTCAGGTTAGTCCCCATAATTCTCCTGCCACCCTTATCACCTGTGACCCTTTACCACAGTCCTTTGTATCCTTCCCTCCCCTGTTTTCACCCCTAACTCCCCTCCCTTGCTGTAGGCCTCAGATCTTTGGTCAACTTTTGACTTTTTCTTGACCTTCTGTTTGGTTTCTCTATATTCCACATATCAGTGAAACCATCTGATATTTATCTTTCTCCCTCTGACTTATAACGCTGAGTATTATCCCTTTCACTTCTATCCACTTTGCTGTGAATAGTATAAGTTTGTCTTTTTTTAAAGATGTATTTATTTATGCATACAGAAGTGGGGTACAGGCTAGAGGTGCAGGGGCAGTGAGAGGATTCACCAGAGACAGAGTGGGGAGCAGAACAGGCCTACTGATGAAGTACACTGCTGAGGGGAGCAGGGGACGGATTAGGAGAGGTCTGCTGTGCCATGTGGTCACCTCCGGAGCAGGCGGGAATCGAACTTATGCTGAAGTGGCCTCAGCTGCTCAGTGCTGTGCTTTAACCAGCTGCGCCACCAGGGAGGGCCCAGTTTGTCTTTTTTGATGTCTTAAGTATGAACAGGTTTCCATAGTGCAGATATACCACATCTTCTTAATCCATTCATCCATTTATGGGCATTGAGATTGTTTCCATATCTTGGCTGTTATAGATAGTGCTGCAATAAACATAGGCATTCAGGTTTCCTTCCAAATTAATGTTTTTGTGTCCTTTGCATAGTTTCTCAGAAGTAGAATTGCTGGGTCATGTGGTAGCTCCATTTTTAGAAATTTGAGTGTCCTCCATAGAACTTTCCACTGTGGCTGGGCCAGTTTACATTCCCACCCACAGTATAAGAGGGCTTGAAAGGAAACAACTTGTTCTACAGAGGCTTATGTTCCTTTCTCAAGTCCTACTGTCAGTGAGTGACTTCTGTGCCTCCCTCATCCGTCTCTATGAATCTAATCCAGCTCAGATACTGTGCCACAGCCCATCTCACCAACTGCTGAAACCATCATCTTTCACATACTTATACAGTGTAGTTATTGATTAAAACAGAATTCTCTTTGGTGATGGCCCTTGTTCTCATGTGACACGATTTTCTAGTAGTATGTAAAGAACACTCTCTAAGCTAACTGTGTGCATTTGGTTGCTTCTTTTCAGGAAAACTTTTAAAAGCAGAATATATCCTGAGCAGTCTGATAAGCAACGATGGAGCCACAGGTAAGGCACTTTCAACTCTTCACAGTAACCTTTGCCCTCTGACTCTACCGGGATTCCAGTTGAAAAACAACTCATGAGGGACTCCCAGGTGGCGAGGGGTTAAGTCAGTACTGTCACTGCTGTGGCCTGAGCTTGATACCCAGCCAGGGAGCTGACCCACATGGCACAGCACAACTCTCCTGTCCGGCCCGCTGCTCCCCTCAGCAGTGTATTTCAGGCCATCTGCCTGTTCTGCTCCCCACTCTGTCTCTGGTGAAGCCTCTCAACCCCACATCTCTGGCCTACACCCCAGTTCTTGTGTGCATAAATAAATCTTAAAACAATAACTCATGGCCTCCAGTTGCTGTAGCCCAGCTATTCCCAGAACCAGCGGGATGGCTTCTACACTGATGGGCACAAGTGTCCATGGTCAAGCAGCTTACTTCTCTGTATGTCTGTTTTCTATTACTAAAAAAAAAAAAAAACAACACAGGGTCCTCCCTGGTGGCGCAGCGGGTTAAAGCACAACACTAAGAAGCTCAAGCCACTTCCGCATGAGTTCAATTCCCATCTGTCCCGGAGGTGACCCACATGGTGCGGCAGACCTCTCCTGACCCGCCCGCTGCTCCCCTCAGCAGTGTACTTCGTAGATCTGCCTGTTCTGCTCCCCACTCTGTCTCTGGTGAAGCCTCTTGCCACCCCTGAGCCTCTGGCCTGTACCCCAGTTCTGTATGTACAAATAAATAAATCTTTAGAACAAAACAAAACAAAACACAAAGCTGGTATTATTTTCCTGCTTCATCGTAGAGTATTACCTAGTGAGCAGCTGACTCGATAGGCCTCAGGAAGGACTCAGAAGCTATTTTACAAATATCGTGATTGGGAATAACCCCTGTAAGGTGTAGACAGAGACCCTTGTTGGAAAACAGAAGTTGATTTTGCTACATCAGAATGCACAGATGACCCATGTTAGCACACAGGGGAGCTTTAGGACTGTGCCAGGGCCATGTCGGTACAACCTCGAAGGAGCTCGGCCTTACTCTAGATGGAGAGAGACTGCCCCCACGTTTGCATCAGGGAGGGGGCCGTGAAAGTGGTTTCATTTTACCAGGCTATTTCTGCAGTCACTCAAGGCCAAACATGCTTTCCTTTCCCCCTCTTTTATTGTAGGTACCTGGCTGTACAGAAATGAAAGTGACAAGGTCCTGGTGCAGTCGGTGTGTATACAGATCCGAGGGCAAATCCTGCAAAAGCTGGGTACGGCTGCCTGCACCTGCCCCACTGGCTGGTTGCCACTGTCTGACTGCCAGATGCTACTGAGAATGTCTATGTTGTAGCTGCTTAACAATCGTCCACTGCCTTTGCTTCCTCATCAAGGAGTCTTAGCAACATCGATGGAACAAAGTATTGTTCTCTTGAGTTTTGTTGCAGCACTTTGTAGTTGTGCGTTGGCTTTAGGCTTTCAGTATTCCTTAATACCTGCCTCTATGGAGTCATCTGTGATGTAGTAACACCTCATTCTAAATCCACCCTCACCGCCCCCCTCCCCAGAACACTCACAAGTGTTTGAGTATAAAAACTTTTATACCGAGCTATGGGGATAAAACATGCTAAAGTATTTGAAAATGAACAGAGGCTGCTAACTTTTGTTCTAAATAACGGATTTCACCATGCCTGCATTAGTACATGTTACATGTCATCGCTCTGACTGTCTCTCTGGGAAAGGGAATTTATCGGTATGAAGCCAGCAGGTTGCTGCCTGTCTGTCCCAGCCGTAAGTTTCCTGAACTTGCAGCCAGTGTATCCAAAGTATTTTCTAACCCCAAAGCAGACACAAGTGACTTGTTCCTTTCTTTCTTTTTCAGGGATGTGGTATGAAGCAGCTGAGTTAATCTGGGCCTCCATTATTGGATACTTAACACTTCCTCTGCCAGATAAAAAGGTTGTATGCTCCTCTAATGCTTTCTGTCTCCTTTCCTATGCTTGTCCTTTGGATGTTGTTATACTGTAGCACAGTTCATTTTATCACAGTTCATATTAACTGATTTATAATCAGCCTTATTGGTCTGATTTTTATTGATTCAACATGAACATAAAACCAGGAACATTTGGTTAATTCTTTCTGCATCTTGCTCTGACCTCACTCAGAAAACTCCTGGAAGATCTTTAGTGTTCCTTTAGTTATTTGTAACCATCTGTGTTTATGTTTATTTCTATTGAGCCTCTGGCCCTTTTTTGATATACTTATCGTTTCCCTGATTCTATAGTGAAATTGAAATGGCCAGGTCACTTGTATGTAAAATCACTTTCCTTGAGTTGAGGGGGCAAAGGCTTCAATGAATTGTTTACATAGCATCATTTTTTCTTATTCTCTGTAATGTGTGGGACTATTCTTACCCAAAGCATCAAGTTATCACATTTCCCTGAATTAGGTCCACAGTGGGTCTGCCTGCTTTTTTTTTAACCACACGGGTAGGGTGAACTGTGGCCGCTCTTACTGGTCTGACCCTTCAGGCCTAGCAGTGTGGCAATAAGATATTCGCCATCCAACAAGTAAAAAGTTGCTGTGTTTCACGAGGTCCAAGTCTTAGATGTGATGGTCTTATGAGCCCTGGGTCATCTAGTGGTAAAGTATCTCCAGTGTCACAATAACAATGATACTAATAATGATAATGAGCAGTGGCCTACAGAGGGCTAATTTTTGTTGCTAGGCCCTGACATCAGAACAATGATTGTCAATCCCCAATCCACTTTGTCTGTCTTTCCTTCCAGGGAATCTCCACCTCACTGGGAATACTGGCAGACATCTTTGTTTCCATGAGCAAGAAAGATTATGAGAAGTTTAAAAACAATCCACAAATAAACGTGGTAATTATCCCTTGTCAATACCATGGTACAAAATGACTCACCCACCAAGCTGTCGGCCTTATTCTAGGTGGCTGATCAATCAAACTTTGTCTCTCCTGGACTCGATGGGGCCGTGTCTCTCCCCTGGAGTGAAGTGAGTGAGGCTAGAACAATCCCATGGTATCCTCCTTAGCTTGCTTATCCCAGAGCCCAGCACAGGACCAAACATACAGAAGGCACTCAAAAAATGAGAAGTATTTCCTTGTCCACATTTCTGGTAAATAGCCAAAAGAGATTCCCATATCTTAAGTTTCAGTAGTTTTCTCATGCTTAATAAATAGCTGTGTTCTAGCTAAAAAAGACTCTTGGATGAACAAATGTCATCAAAGTGAGTATAGAGTTTTCAAACCCAACTTGTTTCCTTTCCAATTACCCTGATAATTGGATTGCCACAGTTGGGCCATCTCAGTAATAAAATAAAGGGGTGATAACTCTAAAACTAGATTCACAATCTGTTCAAGTCTGTCAGTCACTTGCTCCTAGTCCTTATCCTTAATAATAATGATTACTACTTTTTTTAGATATTGCTTTACAATTCAGAACTTGTATGTATAAATAAATATCCGATCCACATAAACCCCTATGAGGTAAGCAGAGCAACATGTATCAGTTTCTTTTGGAAGAAAAATAAATTGAGGTCCAGAAGAAAGAAGTGACCTGCGCTTTTCCAACCCAGTCAGAAAGAGCCAGGAGCAGAAACTAGGTCTTTGAGCAATTAGTACACACAGCGAACTGCTCTCCTGGCAAATGGGTGTACTCAGTGCAGACTGAATGGAAGAGTGAATCTTCATTAGATTGAATCATAAGTTAAAGGACCCTTTGCTAAGAACAAGGTGGAAATTGTCAAGTTTACCTGGTTGCAAAATGTGCAGAGTGTCTGGGAACAAATGATTGCCCTGGTCCTCCGCAGAAGCTGGTCTGGATTGATTTGTGCTCAATAGACCCTCTCTGGGGTGGGGAGGGCTGGAGGGTCTCTGGGTCCTAGGGCCAAGGACGGTCTGTCCCTCAGCATCTTCTGATCCACTCACTCTTCCCTGGCGTGGCTCAGAATCGAATGTGATAAGGGCAGGCGTCCCTTGGCATCTTGAAAGAAAAGCAAAAGAGGGGTGCTCCCTGGTGGCACAACAGGTTAAAAGCACAGCACTGCAAAGCTGACCACAGCCACTTCAGCATGAGTTCGATCTCCATCCCCAGAAGTGACCCACATGGCGCGGCAGACCTCTTCCGTCTCACCCACTGCTCTCCTCAGCAGTGTACTTCCTCCATCTGCCTGTTTTGCTCCCCACTCTGCCTCTGGTGAATCCTCTTACTGCCTCTGCACCTCTGGCCTGTACCCCAGTTCTATATGCATCAATAAGATAAACCTTAAAAAAAAAAAAGGAGTTTCACAGCCTGCCCTTCACTAGGAGGTCAGAAATCCCCCACACCTCATGGCCTCCCCTTTTCTTGCAGGGTCTGCTGACGGAGTTGCACCACCATTTGCTATCAGCCGCGGAAGCCTGCAAGCTGGCAGCTGCTTTCAGCCCCTACACGCCCCTCTTCGTGCTCTCAGCTATGGTAATGGAGAATAGCTCCTCCCACCCTACCTCACCTCACCCCCCCCCATGCCCCCCTGTCGTGGAACCAGTAAGAGGAAAAGGGTCAGTACCCAGTCGTGACCATATCCATAGACCTGGTCCCCCAGAATCTTTAAATGTTTAAATACTTCCAGGTCCTCCAAACACCCAGAGAGGTTGAAGCCATTATTGTTCTATGTTAACTCTTAAATGGGGTGCTGCATGGCGGCTGCCTTGTCTGCACACAGATTTATTATATCCACACCCTGTAGAGGCCGCGTTTGCTAAAACTAACAATAGCAACAGCAGATAGATCATCTGGAATCAAAAGTTTGAGGCTACAGAAAGACGACAAATCTAATTTTGCACTAATCCACGCCACCCCAATTTGTGTAGAGCCCAGAGTCTCGGGGTTTGGCAGCATTTTCCTCGCCGCCTGCTTCTCATCCTCCAGTATAGACATGACTCATTTGCAGGTGACAGGTGCTGTCTGCCTGGCCTCCAGCTCCCGTTCAGTGTCTGACTTGGCTTTTGTTTCTTTCCACAGAATATCCGTGGCACGTGCTTGCTGTCCTACAGTAGTTCTAATGACTGTCCCCCAGGAATGAAGACTTCCTACCTGTGTGAAGCCAAAGAGGCCTTTGAGATCGGCCTCCTCACCAAGCGACAAGATGAGCCGGTGACTGGCAAGCAGGAGCTCCACAGTTTCCTCAAAGCTGCGTTCGGTCTCGCGACGGTGCACCGGCGGCTTTCCGGGGAGCTGGAGCCGGTGGGGGTGGCCAGTCGGCTCTGCGGGGAAGCGGTGGAAAAGCTGTACGCTTTCAGCACCTTCTCCGACAGCCAGGAGAAGGAAGCCCTCTCTCGGGAGATCATGTCTGTGGTCGGCCGCGTGAAGGAACACTTGCGAGTCCAGAGCTTCTCGAATCTCGACGAGCAGTCTTATGTGCCAGAGGGTTTCAAGTGTCAGCTGGATAAACTCGTCTTGCGTGGGCAGGTGGACTTCCAAAAAGTCCTCCAGGCCTACTCCCAGCACCATACTGCCGTGTGCGAAGAGTTCGAAAGGGCTTGTAGAAACGACAGAAATAAACAGAGAGCTTCCAAAATGGGCCTCTGTATCACCGCTCTAAAGACGGAAACAAAAAACACAGATACAGTGAGTACAACCGAGGACAAGCCACATCTCCCGAAAGGCGAGGGGGGTTCTTCCTCCCAAAGGGGTGAGGGCGGCCAGGAGGAGCTCGGGAGGGCCAGTGGGAGAAGCCAGAGCCCTGCGCAGGCTTTCCGAGTGTCCTCAGGTCCAGCTGTGGAGGTGGAAGCTGGCTGCCATGACCACAGTGACGGTGGGGGTGCTATTGTGAGCACACCTCTGAGTGACAGCCAGAGCTCAGGGTCTTGGAGCAGGTTGTCCGGGCTCAGTGCTTCAACCAGCTGGGAGGACGTGAGCGACCATGTGCAGGACCCATCAGTCAGGAAAACGTCCTGCCCCAGGGAACAGCTGGTGGACACCCAGTGTTCCACCGCACTGTCTGAGGAGCTGCAGGACGATGCTGAGAGTAGAGCTCCCCCGTCCATGTGTTCAGAGCTGCAGTGGCTGTCTCTCCAGGTGTGTGAGGGTGCTAACACCACGTCCTCTTCGGGGCCCGTGCACTCCCACGTGGCCAGCAATGGCCACACTCCTCGTAATGCAGCAGGCACGTCCGTAGCCTCTGGGGCAGGGCTGGTAGCTGCAGCTCCAGAAGGCCAGCAGGAAGCGAGAGTTAGGGGACCCATCAGCAGTCCTGCTCCTCCCAGACCTTCGTGTGGTTCTGCCTGTCGGTCTCCTGACTCCATTTGGCCCAGCAACGTGACCACGTGGCCATCACTCCAAGAAGAAACCTTTGAGATCATTGATGAGCTTCCAGAAACCGACTGTGATGCCACAGGTGGACATGGAGAAGAGAAGAGAGACGAGATTGATAAGCGAGGCACCAGCCCCACATTCGGAGACTCTCCCTGCTGGGTTGACCCAGAGGGAGAAACAGCAGAGAGCACCGTGGATGTGCCCTTCGAGTCTCAAGTAGCCATGGACACGTCTCTGGGCAGAAGTTCCTTGAGAGCAGGTGGCTCTGGTGCTCCTCGCTGGCCTGTTCAGAATCCTGCCTTGGGAGAACGCAGCGTCTCCGCCAAAGACCAAGAAGTGGATCCGGATGCCCCCACAGTGGATGAGGAGGGCCACGTGCTGGATGACACAGATGTCCACTCCACAGGTCCATGCAAGGCTCAGTGGGCTCTCAGGCGACCACCGGGCCTGGGGCCTGCGACCCCTGGATCCTTTCCTGCTGCCAGCGAGGATTGCACGACCACAGAGGAAGGCAACGAGCCTGCAAACTTGTTCAACTGCAGCCAGAACTCCAGCTCGACCTCCTCGTCCTGGTGCCTAAAATCTGCATTTTCCAGCAGTTCTGAGGCAGACAACCCCTGGTCATTTCTATACTCCAGCAGCAGTTCTTCGGTCTCTCGGCCAGGAGCGGTGAGGCAGGAGACCCTGCAGGCACGTACCCTGCAGCCTGACGACTTCAACAAGCTCCTGGCAGGGGTGAAGCATGAGTGGCTGTTCCAGAGACTGGAGAACACTGGTGTTTTTAAGCCCAGTCAGCTCCGTGGGGCACACCGTAAGTACCTTTCTAGGAGGTGCAGCTCAGGAAAACCCTCTCCATGCTTGGGGCTTTCTGGTAAACCTGGTATCTGGGCTACCTCAACCATAGCCCCTCACTAGGTTTTGTGAGTCTGCAGGCTGGTCTGGAGGTGCTCACCCCATGTGGTGGACTCGGTTGGCTGCAAAGAATAAGGGCTCACTCATTCTTCCTCACACAGGGATGGAAGCATTAGGCCAGACAGGTAGTGAGGGGATCCAGGAATAGTCACCCATCAGGGCTGAAAGCCAATTTGGATGCAAGACATCCCTTGGTGTCTGTCTTCTTGGTGGGTTCTCATTAGTGTCCAGTTGGTTTTCATTTTTCTCCATTCAGATTCCAGAGTCAGTTTTCTTTAGTTGAACAGACCTCATCTTTCTCTTTGGCAGAGCTCTTCACACCTGTCCAGCTAAGAGCTTTCTTACCGGTCAAGTGACCTTTATGTCGTATCCAGCTTTGCTTAAGAACAGGGAGCCTGAGGGGGGCGGGGGGGGGGGGTGGCAGGCACCCTAAAATCCATTTCTAACAGATCAGAAATGGTGGAGAAGCTGGGAAGAAGACAAAAGAACATGCTTCTGTTAGAGGATCACCTCAATAA
Organism: Condylura cristata; assembly: GCF_000260355.1. NCBI lineage: Eukaryota > Metazoa > Chordata > Mammalia > Eulipotyphla > Talpidae > Condylura > Condylura cristata. Next base: position 5,754,978 of record NW_004567122.1, read on the forward strand.
TGCCCTCCAAAAGATTGCAGGATTATTTGAATGAAAAAAAAAAAAAAGAAAAAAGCTATTGCTAAGTGCATTTAGAGGAAACACGTGGCTTGCTGAGCAATGTGGGCTCTCCCTCTCAACGCTACCACCATCAAAGGGCTTTGTAAAACTTCCAGTGCCTTGTGCCTGGAGTTTCCAATCTAGGGGTCTGGGGTGTGCATGCTGGCATCAGTATTTGTTATGCCTTCCCCAATAATTTTATATAAAGTTCATTTTGCCTGCTGCCTTGAAGCTAATTAAAACACAGACCAACTTGCTATGAAAAGAGGCAAAATTCTCCACTAAGAGGGCTTTGCTGTTGACTGTGAGCTTCTGTAGTTTCAGCATCACGTCTGAAATGTTAATTCTGTGTGGAAATGAATGGCTAACAAGCCGTGCTGGGGGAAGCCAGACCCCAAGTTGAAGAAATCCATCTTCTTTCAACTCACTGCCCATCCTAAAGTGGGTGCAAGTAGCCCAGCTTCTATTTCCATCCCCCAGCTTCTCCGAAGGAGCCCCCAAATCCTGTCACCATCCCTGCAAGCCTCCAGCAATCTCCTTCCCCACCACACACCTGTGGGTGGACCTTTCTTTCATATCTTTCTCAACTTAGAACAATTAAGAGAAAATTAGAGTGCCCTAAAATATGTAATTTAGGAGTTGCCAGGAATGTCTCAGCATAAATTAATTAACTTCTGTCTGTGCAACCTGGTTTAAGTAGTAAGTAGCCTCTAATATACAGGTTTCATATATCAAATTTTCGAAGATGGTATGAGGGCTTTTGCCATTTAAAAGACCACGCATTTGTGGCCCTCCCTGGTGGCGCAGTGGGTTAAAGCACTAAAAAGCTAAAGCCACTTCAGCATGAGTTCAATCCCCACCTGCCCGGAGGTGACCACATGGTGCGGCAGACCTCTCCTGACCCGCCCGCTGCTCCCCTTGGCAGTGTACTTCGTCCATCTGCCTGTTCTGCTCTCCGCTCTGTCTCTGGTGAATCCTCTCACCCTCTGCATTTCTGGCTTGTACCCCAGTTCTGTATGAATAAATAAATAAATCTTTTAAAAAAAAAAAAGGCAATGCATTTGTCTCTACTCATAAATGATTTTGTGAATCCGAGGTGATTCTTTAGTATATTTGTAAAGCTTTACTTTTTGTTGCATTTCACTGGCTTCTTAGCAGTATCATAGAGACTGAACTTTAAGAATATGCACGAGGAAGGTAAAGATTTCAGATAAAATGGATTAAGACTTACGTCACTTGAACTTTGTTCATGAATTGTAATATTCTCTTGACAATAAGTTTCACTTTCACCTCATCTTTTCTTCCAGGTGCTCTTATGTTAAAATATTCCAAGAAATCTGAATTATGGACAGCCCAGGAAACTCTTGTGTATTTGGGGGACTACCTGAATGTAAAGAAGAAAGGCAGACAAAGAAATGCATTTTGGGTTCATCATCTTCATCAGGAAGAAACTCTGGGGAGGTATGGTTTGAAAGAGCAGCAAAATGTCTGTTTTACTATTTCCACTGTTCACCCTTCTCCCTTTCATTGAGAGTCATTACCATTTACTAAGGACCTGTATTATATCAGTCATGTAACTGAATGTTCTATGTTTGAGGTTTCAAGCCCATTATGGAAACATTAATCACCCCTCATTTACAGATAAGAAACATATGACCAGTCAGAGGGCCTTAATGAAGAGTCTCTCTACCAGTGAACACTCATTTTAAGTTTATGGATAAGACTGAAAAAATGGCATGAAAATCCTCTGAGGTCTAATCCAAGGAGACAGCATAGCCAAGGGTTCAGTGAATATTGAACCCTTAATACACACATCTGGTGAACTGCTACTACTACTTTAAGTGGACACTTTTTCTTTATAATGTGTATCACCTCGATCAAGATGCTCAGCATTCTACAGAAAAATAGAACAAATAGGAGATCGATTTATACAAGCAGAGATTTATAATCAGAAACTGGTTCATTTGTCTATGGAATTAATCTGCAATCAATAAACTAGACATCAAAAAAAAAACTGGACATCCAGGAAGAGCCCCATTATTTCAGTTCACCTCCAAGTCAGGCATGAGTAATTCTTCGACTGATTAGATGGGGCGCACCAACATTATAAAAGGCCATTTGCTTTACTCTATGTTGATTACATGTTAATTTCATCCAAACACACACACACCACAGAATATTGTTTGACCAAGAGTCTGGACACTCCAGTACCAGTCAGGAAGACACCACAGTGATCATCACAGTCAGCTTACATAAATTGGGTTCCATTGCTCAGGTGGCCCCTGAAATGTTTCATGAGGTAATTAATATTCACTATATAAAGGAGAGAAGGAACTATCTTTTGAATACCCCTTTTGACTTCTCTCTGTTGCTCTAGAGTAAGAATAGTTTTGCATGTCCTTGTGTGGTTTTCTTCCACGTGTAGATATGTCGGGAAAGAATATAAGGAACAGAAGGGGCTGTGGAGCCACTTTGCCGATGTAGAGCGTCAGATGACCGCGCAACACTACGTGACAGAATTTAACAAGAGACTTTATGAACAAAAGATTCCCACACAGATTTTCTACATCCCATCCACCATCTTACTGGTAAGATGGAAGAAAGCAAGGGTTTGGTTCAACTGCCCTATGAATATAGATTAGGTTAGATTCTGTTGCTGACCTCCCATCCATCTTCCATTATTCTGATAAAACCCAAAACTCCGTTATCAGGCTTCTTTATCTGCTTTTCTGTTTTGACAGATGTAGAAAGTACAATTTAGCTCTTCAAAGTCACCCATGAATCTGTTGATCCAGGTATCTGGTCCAACATATTCAAGTTAGCATCTTTTTTATACTTCTCATTTGTTTTCTCTGTATAAATTCAGGAGAGACAGAGAACCTTAGAGTTCATGCCTAGTGCAAATTATCCCCTTAATACGATACATCAATCCTGTTTTACATATGGCATTCCCCACCCTAGTAGCCAGATAATCACTAAGCCATAGCTTAAACACCTTAGTGAGAACAAAATAATTGTCACCTTTTCAACGTCAAACAATTCTGTTAGGAAGTTTTTACATTTGATCCAAATCTGTCTTTCTCCTCTTACTACTTATGGATTACAACTCTGTCTTCTGGGAGCACGAGACCCATCTCGCTTCACCAAGAAATAATTCTTTAAGTCTATAAAGCCCCCGCACGCACACACACACACACACACACACACACACACACACACACTTTGTTCTTCATTGGTCTACTTCATCAAATATGTTGAATTCAAAGCTAATGCACACCTAACTTTGGCCACAGATACTTTTACATCCATATTTTATCACTTAGAATAGCTGTCATTCACTTTACACGTTCTTTATGTCAAGCATTAATACAGATTTAAGCACATTAACTTTTGACTCAACTACAAGGAAGCTCCTATTGTACCAGAATCCAGGAACCTGATGTGTCTACATCCCTGGCAGCCAATCCCCCCACCTTCACCCCCCCCCCCACACACACACCAATGTCCCTCTTCTGGCCTAACCTTTGTGTCAATATTTTAACAAAATAATAATTTTAGTTTCTATTCTATGCCACTTAGAATGTTATATGCTTTATAAGGATTTTTTCATCTAATTCTTTGAAAAGTCCTATTAGCTAACTATTGCAATATCAGCTTTACCAATGAGGGAACTAAAGTCTGTAGAAATCACAACATCCTAAGTGGCAAAATCTCAGTTCAGACATCTGCCTGACCCCACTGCCCACAGATTGACCTCATGTCTTACCACCTCCCATATCTATTTCAGATTTTGGAAGGCAATACAATAAAGGGATGCATCAGTGTGGAACCTTACATACTTGGAGAATTTGTAAAGTTATCAAACAACACAAAAGTGGTGAAAACAGAATACAAAGCCACCGATTATGGCTTGGCTTACGGTCATTTTTCCTATGAGTTCTCCAACCATAAAGACGTTGTGGTCGATTTACAAGGTATGTGAAACTGACAGTGATTTTTCACTTCTAATATAATTTCTATATAAACATTAGGTTTTGTGAGTAGCCTACCAGTCCTGATCCAGTAGAGTGTTCAGTGCATCAGCTACTAAAGTATTTGAAATTAATTGATTTTACTGATTTAACAAATGATGCCTGAAAAAAAACATGTCAGAAGCTTCTGTAAGTATCTAAGGTGTTGTGTAATCAGTGAAAATATATGACTAACAGCCTTTTGTGCTTATTTCTAGAAAGAATCCCAGACAGCTTTTTTATTCCATTCGAGTCAGTGTGTGGGATGGAACTTTGTTATTATTGCATTTTTATTTTCACCTGTTAAAATCTTTCCATTCTTTCCTTTCTTCAGCCACAGCCTCTATTGTAGTGTGAGACTGGATTTCATAATTGATATCATGGAACAGAAAGTTGTGTGTATTCATTCTGACTTCTTTTCAAATCAAGATTAATATTTTAATTCTATTTCAGTTCATCAGACATTTTATTTGTGAGATTCATTAGCCAATATGTTATGCTTCAATTAAATGACAGATTTATTATAATTCCCCTTCACAGGGATGTTAGCTCAATGAGTGTAGAGATAATTTAGGAACACAGTCAGAATTTCAGGGTCTGAATCCGTATTTTATACTGCATATGGCTCAGTAAATACTCATTAAATGAACAGATGAATATGTTATTGTGTAAAATACTGAGGAAAGGAAACCTCTGAATGATGAAGGAAACATTCAATATGGTGATTGTAGTTATCATACTAAGTATATTTATTCTATTGCTCTCTAAGTCTTTGAAAATCAGTGATCTGTATCTGTTCTCTTTGATAAATTTAACTACCTAGTATTCAACTCTCATTCTTAAATCAGTAATTGGAATGTCACAATGCTTAGCAAAGATTTACCAGTTCATAGAACAACCATGTTTTCTTTAAATAATGTAATAGTCTATTTTTACATCATTTTGTGCCTTTTTCCATCTCATTTGTAATCCCGTGGGCTTCTTATCACCAAATCACCTGTGTGCCATCACCATAGTCCAGTGCACTTCCCTCCCCCTACCGTTATTTATCCCACTCCCCATCCTACCCCATAAAATGTCTCAGGTATACAGTTGTTCATTGTTATTATTTTCTTCCCTGGTCCTGCTATGAGTGAAACTATCCAGAATTTTCCTTTTCTTTCTGGCTTATTTCAATAAGCATGATCTTTTCCAGCTCCATCCATGTTGCTGCAAAAGACATGTGTTTATATTTTTTGGTGGCTGAGTAATATTCTGTTGTGTATTTGTACCACATCTTTTTAATCCAGTCATCCACTTTTGGGCATTTGGGTTGATTCCTTGTCTTTCCAATTGTAAATAAAGCAGCAATAAACATGGGGGTGCAGTATTTTGAATTAGTATTTTTGTGTCTTTTGGGTAGATACCTGGGAGTGGGATTGCTGGGTCAAATGGAAGTTCCATGTTTAGCAGTTTCAGGAACCTCCAAACAGTTTTCCATAGTGGTTTCATAGAACAACCAAGTATTAAGTGTTTCTTTAGCATATATGCATTTTTTTTTCCTGAAGCGTTTCAGTGACTTACATAGAAGACTAACGTCTCAGACATGTTAATTTCCTTTTAGGTTGGGTGACAGGAAACGGAAAAGGGCTCATCTACCTCACAGATCCCCAGATCCACTCTGTGGAGCACAAAGATGTCACTACCAATTTTGGAAAGAGGGGGATTTTTTACTTCTTCAATCACCAGCATGTGGAATGCAATGAAATATGCCGTCGTCTTTCTTTGACAAGACCTTCAGTTGAGAAGCTACATTAAGTCCTAGTCTCTGTGGAGGTAACTCGTGCTATTTGTGACGTCCGGTTCTCTTTCCTTCCAGGCACCCAGGACTTGGCACTACCTGGTCTCTTTGGGCTTAGATGGTGCCAGGGGACTGGTTCTGGGGTCTCTGAGTCTCTCCCTCTGCTACAGGAACCCAGAAAGTGTCAAGGAACTATTAGCTGCTACCAATATAAGCCCTGCAGCGAGGGGAACTGACCACAACAAACACAGAGCACAGCTGAAAATAAAACTCTGGCTTAAGAGACTGACTGATTAAGAGGTTGGATACTATTGGCGTTGCCTCTATTGAAATAATTAACCTGGACAAAAATGATGGATGACTATTAAAACTATTAGCAGAATAGTTGACGGGGAAGTTTATAATGGAAGGGTCAGGCTGAAGCTACTTTGCTGGCTGGAAAGGTTTTGAAGATGATGTTTGTTCTGTGTAGTATGGATATAGATGTCCTCTGTCTGAACATCTCGGTGGAATCTAGGTGTAACGTGTAGGTTGGAGAGCTGAGTTCCTGGCAGGGGGTTACAATGTGCAGCTTCGTGATACAGAATCACCTCTTCTTCATACTTTAGTCACAGACCAGCTCTGGTGCCTTGGGGAGGAGTCTCCTGGCAGCTCCAGGAGATGGGGGTCGCTCAGGGCATCCTGGAACTGCAGTTGTCATGGCCTGAACCGGGCTTTCTACCCCTCAGCACCTCTGGCATTTGCTTTGTTCATTTTGCTTTCACTAAGAAAATGAATGAGTGAATGAATAGTGAAATGTTAGCGATATGTATGTGTATTTTATATGCTTGGTAAATGCTTATTAGCTAAGTCTTGCTTCAGCTGGCAGAACAAGTTGAGAATTCATGTTTTGGTTTCAGAAGCAAAGACTCTCTGAGCTCTTCAGGCTTCAGAAAACCCTGCTGCAAAAGGGGTGGGTGTGGGCAGGCAGTAGGTAGGTAGAAAGACAGTCAGAAGGAAAGAAAGAAAAATAATTCCATAGTGCCACCTCCAATTTGTTGGAGAAGAAAAAGTTTTTTTTTTTATTTTTGTCTAAAACCGTTTCTAACCGCCTCCCATTCTTTCTCGTAGCAAAGTGGATATTGGGATATTCCATTATCATTTTTCTAAATCAAACAGAGTTTCTATTTTACTCTTTTGCACTCAGAGCTGTGTGAAATGGCCATATTTAAAAAGCAACGTGTCCACTTGACAGAGCTCATTTTGTCCCTTCAGACATGAGAAACATCAGGCCTTCGTTGCTGCCTGTTAGCCCGGCTATTGTTTTGAAGGTGATGTTTGTTCTGTGTGTTTGGGATATACAGATGTCCTCTGTCTGAACAGCTCGCTAGAAAGTAGGTGTAAAGTAAGAAGCAAGAGGAAGTGAGGGGAAAGAGTAAATCTCTTTATTATGGTGCATAAACCTTCCGTGAGAAGGAGCTTTGCAGCTGCACAAGGAGAAAAATGCATTCAAAACGATAATGCCAGTGTGAATAATCCTTTCTCGAATGCTGCTTGCAGCCTGCTCCAGCTTTGTCAGGTGAACTTGAACTGCACACTCTGGCTGTCACCCCCGGGCATTCACCATCTTGACTGTTGTTTAAAGAGAACAAGCCATCCATCATTGAACCGGGGAGTCACTTTCTCATAGAAAAGTAAAATCAGCATGTGACACTACTCAGCCCCAGTGTTTCGCAGATTAAAATGATACATGGCGACTCACGTGTAACTAGGAAGATTAAGTCGGTTATCTTGTTCCGCTCCCCAGACAAAAGAATTCCCCTCCAGCAGTAAGTGGGAGCTTTACAGAAGCCGGAAAAGTTGGACTCAGCTATCCCAGTGAAACAGAGAGTTTAACGAGACAAAATGTTACTTTGCTTCCACACGCTGCGCCTTCCCTGCCGAAGATGGCACCGAGAAGAACCCACCGGAAGGGGGAGCCCCTAAGTGACCCTAGTGAAGCACACGCTTCTTCTACTGCGCGGCGTGCCAATTTTATTACCGGAGATGGACACGCAATTTATTGTCTGAAAGCCCCCACAATTGATTTAAATATGGGAAAATAAATGAACAGCCGCTGGCCCTGAGGCCTCAGCTTCCTACGACTTGGTCGCCAGTTGTACAGTATCAAGTTATTAACACTTGCCCCATTGTGTGATGCCTACAGTAATAAAATTTTAAATGACTCATATAGAAACGAGCTCACAATGGAAGGCTGGGACACAACCTTTAATTCAGCAAGACAAGGCGAATATTTACCGTGTTACGGGAGACAGTGTTTTTTAGACCATTGAGTAAAGGAGTTATGCCTGTTTTTAAAGTAAATTCCTAAAAGAAGACGAAAGTCATTATTGAAGGGTTTATTTTAATGTAAATAAGCGCACTCATTAAACTTAATGGAAGAAAATCCATGTCTTTCTAATTAAATATTTTTTTGAAGCTTCAAAGAATGTAATTTGTGTTTTACTCTTTAGACCTAGCAGGAAAAATTCTGTTTTCTTGTGGGTTCTGATGAATTTTATCAACACTGTTGTCAGAGTTTGTTTCATCATCTACATTTGGCCCAGACGCTGTCTTAAATTCTGTCTTAAAGTACAGACCATTTTTCTAGTCCAAGGGATTTCAAACCTAAGGATGCTGGTTACTTTTAACTAAATTTTCAAGCATTACGTCGCTGTACCCAGTGGTAAGTTCCGTAAGTATTATGTAAGAATAAACGATGGTCCTGGGATATGTGCGTTTTCTCTACCCAGGACAGGCATATTTAACCTTCTTTTTCTACACAAATCACCAAAAAGGAGAGGGACTGTTTAAACACTTTTGTTAGACATTTGACATGGTCTTTTCCAAATAACAGAAGGACCCACAGCGACTGGCTTTGAAGGGCCGTGTTCCCGACGCGATTTCAATAGGGAACATTCTCTCTGGGCTGAGCGCCTGGACCTGCCCTGTGTTCCCTTGGGCTGGACTGCAGCCCCCGAGCCACCTGCATCACTGGGTTCAGTGGATGAGGGACGGGAGCCTCTGGCCAGCTGTGTCTTTCCCCAGCCTCCAGGGCATGTTTGCGTGGGAGCCACGCCAGGCCAGGCCAGCACACGAGCATCCCCCCACCAAACACACACTATTTAGCAAGGCCCTTCCATGCCTAAAGCTACTGATCACAAGCAGTGGGGTCCAGGAGCCTTGGAAACATGCCTTGTGCAAAAGACTCAAAACCATAAGTGGTTCTGACAAAAGCAACTGAAAGGGTCAAAGTCTTAGGCTTTTCAGATCAGCAGCTCCACAACGCAGCGTGACCTGGACAACTTTCTGTGAAGGAGACCTGAGCTCCTCCGCCCCTCCTGCCTCCGCTTGTCCCTCCATTCTGGGGGCCCAGGCGTCTGCACTAGCTGAGCTTAGACACACACTTTACAAATCAAAAATTATCCCTGCACCTTGTGACCACGTGACCTCAGGAAAGTAAATTCAACTTGGTGTCTCTGGAACTGCATTGCTAAATACCAGCTTTTATTACATCGAACAATGAGCTACCAGAGGGGAGAGGGAAATGCAAACAGTGAAAAAGAATACCGTGTGTAAGGCCATGTTCGACCGTCCAATAATGTCTTGTAGTTGAGTGGCTGTCGAGCAGCTGATGAATAGGAGCTGGCTACCCCCTGCGTGTCAGGAGAATGCTAGACTTCATCACCAGGCACTTAAAAATTAAATTAAAATATAGATTAGCGTGGATGAACTGCTTGGTCATTTGGTGTGCACCCACTGCTTTAATTCTTCGATGGTTTTTGAAGATATGCTGAAACTGTCACATTCTGACTACCTGTCAATGTATAACTCAGAGGCAAAAAATAATAATAATGAACTGAAAAGGTACTCACAGAAAGCTTGGGCTTTGCAAATCTTAAAAATCATTCCAGTCATCAAGAAAATATTTTCAGGAAGCATTTTGTACTTGAATACAATTACTGGAAGAGAGCAGAGGCCCTACTGAGTGGTTCATGTATTTGTGGTCATGTTTTCCATTGGAAAGATTTACTATAAATTCTGCTCTGCAGGGAGAACTTACTTTTGCCTTTACAAAATAAGTTATTTTCCCTTGCAAACTCTAAAGAAAACCATGTTTCTTTCTTTTTAAAGATTGATTTATGTATGCATACAAGAACTGGGGTACAGGCCAGAGGTGAGAGGATTCACCAGAGACAGAGCGGGGAGCAGAACAGACCAATTGACAAAGTACACTGCTGAGAGGAGCAGTGGGCGGGTCAGGAGAGGTCTGCTGCGCCATGTGGGTCACCTCCGGGTCAGGTGGGGATCGAACTCATGCTGAAGTGGCTTTAGCTGCTTAGTGCTGTGTTTAACCCACTGCATCACCAGGGAGGGCCTTTCAGTACATTTTTAAGGGAATAAATCTGGGAAAATGTTTTCATCGTATGAAGTCTGCACAGTCTTTCACATGCTCTCGTGTTCTGTTGTCCTGAGGGACCTTTCTGCATGGAATGTACATTATTGTTGGCACATTGAACAGACTTGAACTCTCACGCCAGCTGGTAGGAGAGGAAAGCAGCAGCCTCACTTCTCAGTTACTGGGGTTCTTCTCACCTGCCACACCCCCATTTCCCACCCTCACCTCTTTCTCCCTTTCTATCTCAATCAAGGCCATTAAAAAGCTATGACCGGCCCTCCCTGGTGGCGCAGCGGGTTAAAGCACTGCACTAAGAAACTGAAGCCATTTCCGCATGAGTTCGATCCCCGCCTGCCCCGGAGGCGACCACATGGCGAGGCAGACCTCTCCTGACCCGCCCGCTGCTCCCCTCAGCAATGTACTTCGTCGATCTGCCTGTTCTGCTCCCCGCTCTGTCTCTGGTGAATCCTCTCACCCTCCACATCTCTAGCCTGTACCCCAGTTCTGTACGAATAAATAAATAAATCTTTAAAAAAAATTAAAAAAAATAAAAATAAAAATAAATAAATAAATAAATAAAAAAAGCTATGACCTCAGACTCTGATCAGCGCTGGGCTATATCTACTCTCTAGTCCTTTGTCTTGCCGGCAGTAACTTGAGCACCAGCTGGCAATGGTCCCGTCCCCTCAAGTTCTACCTGTGGTCATGCTCTTGAGGTTGTTGGAGGGCCGTGTCCCAGAAAAATCACAGGGTTTCCCTTTCCCAGTGCCTCGCTGCGAGGGAGGAATGGAGCCTCCTTGAGCTCTTGTTTCTCCATATGTGAGGTGGGGATAAAAATACCCTCCTTGGGGCTGGTGGGATAGAGGTAATTCATGCACGGGTCTTGGCAGAAGCTGGCCCATGTTGCTGCTCAGGAGAAGATGAACTTATCCAGGCTCATTCCCCATTGTGGTCCTGAATTCCATCTTCCTGACCCCAGTCTACCTTGGGTGGCCAAGACTGTCACTTCACCCATCTACACAATCTCCCTAGACAGCGGCAATCTGGGTCCTAACAGAGTCACTGATGGTGGGGAGTGGGAAATGAAAATAGCAGCAGCAGTGATACTAATAGATCCCGATATCGTGGTTATTCATGGGTGTCATCACTATTGAGTCACCTGGAAATGTCATTTAAACCATAGCAAAGTGTCGGTATGTCAAAATAGTTTAATAGTGGCAAGTTCCTGTGGTTCCACCTAAATAATACTCAAGCATGATCCTCTCATTCCGTCTGTCTCCATCTCTTCTCTGTCTTCCCAGACTCTCCTGCCATCTCCCCTCACACATGTCTCCTGGGCTCTTGTCTGTCCTTCAAGACTCCCTCACGTGTCACCTCCACCAGGAGGCCTTCCTTGATTTCTCTCCTACTCCCTCTAGGAGCACGCACACAAGCTCACAGTCACCTGCATGTTCTCGCTCAGTCCATACACTCACCTGCTGACTTCTGCATTCACACATGTGCATATACTGACACACACACAAGCCCCATTACATCATCACAGCCTTTTTGCAGTAATTACTTGTTTATGTGTCTGCCTCCCCCATTAGGTTATGAGTGTGTGATGGCAGAGATGGTGAGTTTACTGGGTCAGCCCCAGCGCCTAGCCTAGGTAGCACTCGCCGTTAATAAGGCCTTGTTGAATGAAAGAAGTAAATCATTAAAAATCACAAGATTAATTAAGAGTGGTTTTATGATTGGCCCACTGTGGCCTAACTCTGGGTGTAATACAGTATTTAACATTGTGTCTTGCACGGAGCACGTGTTCCATAAATGTTTGTGAACCGAATGAATCAATGATGGCAGGTGAAAAATCTCTTAATTAAATCCAGAGGGTCCTCTTTATTTGTAGAGTCCAAATAAGAAAGGCGTTCTCAGCCACTGAAAAAAGCTATGCCGACATCTTTGTCTTACAAAAGACTCATCTGAATCATAATGAGTGTGGAAAATGGATTAGCTCCTGGGTGGACAGGTTTTTTTTGTTTGTTTGTTTATTATTTGTTTTTGTTTTTTTGTCCCAGCCAAAAAGTAAAAATGCTTAAGTGATTCATCCCTTAGGGAAAACCAACCCATTCATATTTTCTAGGACTTTGATTTTAGTGCTTATTTAATTAAGAAACTTAAGCTATTGGTGACACACACATTAAAATTGGTAAAGATGCCAGTTTTTGATATGAATGCTGATTTTTGTCATTACTGTGTAAATTTGCAATTAGATCACTGGAAATAGTAGTTTTTTTATCTCTTCTCCGACTCCAGTGGCTAGGAATCCCTACCTCTAGGAGAGTTCACTACGTGGCCAGAGCACTCAATCCAATTTTTTTAATGCTCATTAAATATTGCTAATATGCATTATGGGATTTTTACAATATCTGCTTTAGAAAAGGCATGAATTATCTTAAGCATATGTCATAAAGAAGACCTAAATGTTGGTTTAGCCTCCAAAGCCAAATGTCTTTAAGTGCACTAAGAATATTTTCCCAGTTTCATAAATTAAAGAATGGGTCCTCCTTTGTTCAGAGCAGATGATAGACAGCTCATAAAATCTAAAATAGATGCTCACACATCCTATATCCAAATGTGGGCTTCACTCCTGTATTTCTCCCTATGACTCTCAGCACCGTAACACCATCTTAGGGCTAGGAAAGATGAATAGTGTCACCCTCAAAGATGTGGTAAGAATTAGAAAGAGCACTTGTAAGCGTGCTAGGACAGTGCCTGGTGCAGAATACAACTTCATGATTGGTCTTGTTGTTTTTTGAGTTATCATAATTATTTACCTGCTGCCTTTCCATCCTCTAAACCAAAGCAGAGTCTGAGTTTTCAACCTTAGTTTGCTTTTCCATTTTCACTAAAGCTGACTCCTTCATGAATGCCTGTTGCTCTGATTCTTGTTTACTAAGTAGCATCTGCTTTCTGCAGTTACCTCCCCAGGCATCCAAGTGTGGAATCATTATGCCTTCCATGATTTGCTCTCAGTTACAAGTTCACTCAACGTCATAAACCTTGCATCCTGGCTATGGAAACACAGCTTCCCAACAGTCTCTTGGATAATAGAGGCAAAAAGTTATTGTGATCAGTTCTATCATAGAAAACTCCAAAGGATTCCGTTCACCTGAAGTCCACGTGTGTTGATTTTCTATTGCTGCACTTGAGTATTATTCCATTGTGTAGCTACAGCGTGTATGAATCTACTATTCCGTCATTGAGCACATAGGTTGTTTCCATAACTTGGCTATTGTAAGTGCTGCAAAGAACATAAGAGTATATATATCCCTTTGAATTAGTATTTTTGTATTCTTTGGGTAAATAACCTAGTTGTGGAATTGCTGCACCCATTTTTAATATTCTGAGAAACCTGTCTGCTGTTTTCCATACATGCTGGACAAGTCTACATTCCCACCTAAAATTCTCACAAGCTAAGTATCTGCTCATTTTTTAATTGGGCTGTTTTCTTTTTTGTTGATTTGCATGAGTTCTTTGTATAGTTGTTGGTTGTGAACCCTTTGTTGGATATATGGTTTGCAGGTATTCTCTCACATCAGTAACGTGTTTTTTCATTTTAATAATTGCTCATTTCACTGTGCAGGGACTTTTTAGTTTGAGATAGTATCATTTGTTCGTTTTTGCTTTTGTTTCCCGTGCATTTTGAGTCCAGACCACAAAGACATCAGTGAAGCCAACGCCATAGTGTTTATTCTCTTTTCCTCTGTATATTTTATGGTTTCAAGTTTCATATTCAAGATCCTTTTTGATTTAATTTTTATTTACAGTGTGGCATTGTGAAAATGGCTATTGTACCCAAAACAGTGCACAGATTCAATGCAATCCCTATCAACATCTCGATGTAATTGTTATAAGAATATTCCCTAACTCAACATCCTGCTACCAGCCTATAATATGCAAGCTACTTTTCCTGTATTTGCATGTGCCATTTTTCTAAAACAACATTGCACAGTTTTTTAAAATCTATTTATTATATCATCTTTCATTTATGTACAATAACCCTATTTCCCCATGAAATTCCCACCACCAATTCTTCCGTGCACCATCACCATGGTCCCTTGTACTCTTCCTTCTCCTTCCTCCTCCCCTACAGAATGTCTCTGATCTATGGTTGCCTTATGATTGTAAGATTTACTTTATTATAGTTACTTTTTTTCCTGATCCCTTACTTGGTTCCTCTGCATTCTTAAAAGTGAGACCATTCAATATTTTTCTTTTACTTTCTGGCTTATTTCACTGAGTATGATCCCTTCCAGTTCCATCCATGTGGCTGCAAATGGTATCAGATTATCCTTTTTGACTGCTGAGAATATTCTATTCTGTAGACATACCATATCTTCTTGACCCAGTCCTCTATTTTTGGGTATTTGGGTTGATTCCATGGTTTATATTATTCCATATCACATATTATAAATTGTGCAGCAATAAATGTAGGGTTCAGGTGTCTTTCTGAATTAATGTTTCTGTATCCTTTGGGTGGATACCTAAGAGTAGAATTGCTGGATCATATGGAAGCTCCATTTCTAGTACTTTGAGGAACCTGCACACCGCTTTCCATAGTGCTTGACCAGCTTGCGTTCCCACCAGCAGTGTAGGAGAATTCCATTTTCTCCACGTCCTCAGCAACATTTGTTGTTGCTAGTTTTATTTTAATATGTGCCTTTCTTACTGGTGTGAGGTGGTGTCTCATTGTGGTTTTAATTTGCATTTCCCTGATTACAAGTGATGTTGAACATTTTCTCATATGCCTCTTGGCCGTTTGCATTTCCTCTTTGGAAAAGTGTCTTTTTTGACTGAGGTGTTTGCTTTTGTTGAACCTCATTAGCTCCTTGTAGATATTTGTGATCAGCCCCTTATCATTAGTATTGCGCATTGCTCAATTGTTTAAACTTGGTTTGCTTGACCCATCTCCCCCACATGAAGGCAAAATCATGTTTATCTTTGTTTTAACTTCCTTGTCTTGCATACTTGGCACAACGCAGAAGCCCAATAAGCATTATTTGATTTAAGGGGGGGAAACATGAGTGACTTAATGAGACAGAAAATGAGGCAGAGATTAGCATAACTCACTTTCTGCAGTGTGAAAATAAGATTTGGGCCAGAAATGGCTGCCTAGATCTCTAACTAGATTGGGAATCAAGTTTCTACTTGCCAACTCTAAATGAGATGCTATCTTCTTACCTGAGCAGTCCACCTGACTGTGCAGGATCCAGGCCATGGACACACCTGGTCACCCGTCTCTGGACGGATTGTACAGCACAGGAAATGTAATGTCAGCCTTCAGTCCCTTCCCCATCCATTGTTGATAAAAACAACTCCTGTTGCATTTACTGTGTCATTCAAATATATTTATGCTTTTTTATGGATACATAAATTGTCACTTAACCATCAGAGCAATCCAGTGGAGTATGAAATTTTATAGCATTTAATTTTAAATATTTAAATTAAATACTTTCCTATTTGCAAAGCAGTGTGTCCACATCGACATATGGATATGTTCCACCCTTACAATGAGACATTAGACAGTCTTAAGAAGGAATGAGAGGGGATTCCCTCATGGCCTAGAGGGTTAGTCTCAGTGCTATGAAGCTATGACTGCTACTTCCGGGACCCACAGGGCGCAGCAGACCTCTCATCTCATCCTGCAACTCTTCCCAGGTAAACCCTGCTGTGATCACTGTGCATCTTTGTAGGAAGGGAATAATCCCACATACTGATGAATGGAATTTGTAATGCTTACAAAGCTCCTCAGGGTAATCTTCATCCAGGAATTATAGCAATTTACTCTTCAATGTTGTTGCCAAATAAGACATTTACCTTCCCCCTACCGCCTGGCTCAAATGAGGTATGATGTTGGGGTTGGGTAGGCCGTTTGCCAGTTTGTCACACTAAAGCAAATGCCAGGTTAAGAACAAACTCACTAGATAGAGTCTAGACATGCTTAGCTGTATGGAAAAGGCAGAAAGACCCCAGAGGAGAGGCCAAAATTCACTGGATTAATCTGAAGTTGCAAAGCAGATAAAGGGATCTAGATTTTGAATAATCTGAATGTTTTCTTGACCATTTCAATAGACCTTATGTTGTTTCTTAAATAACTAAAAATCTAAAATAAGTTTTAAAATCTAAGTCTGTAATTTTTTTAAAGATTAATTTTTTTATGCATATAAAAGTGGAAGACAGGCCAGAGGTGTGGGCTGTGAGAGAATTCACCAGAGACAGAGTGGGGAGCAGAACAGGCAGATCGACTGCGGAGGGGTGCAGCAGGCGGGTCAGGAGAGGTCTGCCACGCCCTGTGAGTCACCTCTCTGGCCCAGGATCCAACTCATGCTAAAGCTACTGTGGCAAGCTTCACAGTGCTGCGTTTTAACCTGTTATACCACCAGGGAGGGTCCTTGAAGTCTATAATTTTTTACATAAACTACTATGTTATTCATCTGTTTTCAGAAATTAATAAAATGGTAACTGAGAAAGATTTTGGCCCAGACACGTTATGTGTATTAGCTAATCCAACACTATTCATAAGTAAGGAACTAAAGGCAAAAGTCTGTTACTTCAGAAAGGTTGATGCTGGAAAACACCGTTTTCTTCTTATCAAAGGTTAAAAAACGTGGGTGTCATTGAAATGTTTAATTGGGTATGTATAGTCACAGGATTTTGGAACTGATTGTTATTTATGTTTTAAAAACTCCTTCATATGTAATTAATAAAAAATACTTTAAAATGCTAAAAAAAGAAAAGACCATACAGCTAGTAAATAATAGTGAGTTTTAACACAAACTGATTGACTGGCAAAGCCAAGCATAATACTCAGACTATTCAAATTTGACTTTCCTATTGTATTGGGTTGGAGCCATATCACTGGAATCCCACATTTATTACACTGTTTATTGAAAGATCTTACTATTGAATGATCTTGCCTTTAACATATTTGTGGAGAGAATATATTCTGAATCCTTCATTCCCACCCACCCATTGCCTTAGTGTATTGCAAAAAAGTATTGCTTTTTCTCAGCTTCAGAAGAGTGTAGACTCAGCTTGAAAAGATGAACTATTGTTTAAGGAAGAAAAATGATTTATGAGCCCATCCATCTACAACGGAACTTCAGAATGGTTGATGCTGAAAAACACCGTTTTCTTCTTATCAAAGGTTAAAAAACGTGGGTGTCATTGGAATGTTTTAATTGGGTATGTATAGTCACAGGATTTTGGAACTGATTGTTATTTATATTTTAAAAACTCCTTCATATGTAATTAATAAAAAAATACTTTAAAATGCTAAAAAAAGAAAAGTCCATCAACATTAGCACAACTATTTATACAATTTGGAAGATACTGTTACTCCTGTTGAAATAACTACATCGAAGAAACATCACACGCTTGTCCCGCTGGGGTTGCTTTTACCTCTCACAGTCTCTGCTTCCCCTGGGGAAAACCAAACCTCCCTAGTAAAAGATGAACACTATTGTTGCTTCTCATGAAGGCCAGTGACAGAGCAGTATGCCCTCCCTGGTGGTGCAAGGGGATAAAGCAAAGCACTATGAATCTATCTGCAGCCAGCGCAGCACCAGTTCGATCCCCCCACATGGCGCCACAGACCTCTCCTGTCTCACCCGTTGCTCCCGTCAGCAGTGTATTTCAGTACATCTGCATGTTCTGCTCCCCACTCTGTCTCTGGTGAATTCTCTCACCCCTGCACCTCTGGCCTGTACCCCAGTTCTTGTATGCATAAATAAATAAATCTTTAAAGAGAGAGAGAGCAAGAACACTAGTTGATAGGTGGGAACTAAAATCCAAAATGGTGTCTGGTGCAGGCTCCTTCCTCTTTGAAGAGGTTTCTGCTCTTCCTCATTCTGCTCTGAGGCCCAATCTCCCCTCTTCAGCAAAGCAGCCCATCATGTTAATAAGAGTTGATCTGTAAATAGCGTCTCCCTCTCTGTGTCCCCACCCCCTTTTGGCCAGGCTCCTACTTTTCTGCTCAATGGCACAGATGCGGCTTTGAGCTGACTGGGACCAGGCAGCTATTAGCAGCAAATCCAGTGAGGGAAATTAATGAAGGGGACAACTAATAAAAGACAGCTCAGAACAGCCAGACTAACTTGCTCCGAGCAGTAATTAACTTTTTTTTCTTTTTTTTTTTTTTTTTAACTCATGAAGGTAAATATGCCATCGGCACTGGTCCAGTCTAACTCTTCTTTATTAAAAAGGAGAGAGCAGACCTAGTCATGGGAAGCTGAGGCTTAATCTGTTTTCCCCTAAGAAGAGCAATTTTAAATTACTTGTGTGATGTGTTTATGTATCCATGATGCCTAAGTGAAGAGACACCTTGAAAGAGGAAGAAGAAAGGAGGTAGAAGAAGTAATAGGAGTCTGAATAAAAGAGACATCCTCCGTCTGAAAGCATAAAGGAGAAAGGTCTGTGTTAAAGGTTTGCTTTTCTTCCCTACCTGAAGTGACTGGCTTCTCTTCAGGGCCAGGGCTGGATGAAAAGCAAACTGAACTCAAACCAGACTGAACTCCAGGTGGATGGCAGGTCGTAGATGCCAGTGTGAACCCGGAACCCCGAAGAGGACCATTTCCAATGCCTTCTCTGGGCTTCTGGTTTCCACTCTTCGAGACAGCTGTCAAAGACAACTGGAAATTTGTTTTCTCCTTTCATTTTTGAAACTCAGTGTTCATTCAACAAAAATAAAGGACCTAGTCAGGAATGGGCAAGGGGCGCTAAATCAACACTTTATTTTCGTTTTAATCTTTTTTTCTTTTTTACAACATTCTTCATTTTTGTATAGTGTATGGTTTTTCCATCTCGGCTGCAACTCCCGTGGGCTTCCCACTACCAGTTCACCCATGTGCCATCACTATAGTCCCGTGTGCTCTTCCCAGCTCCAGTTTTGATCCTGTTCTCCTCTCTACCCCCATAGAAGGTCTCTGATCTCTGTTTTATAGTTGTTTGTTTACTCTAGTTTTTACTTTATTACAATTAATTTTTCCCCTGATCCCCTACATTTCTGCTATGAGTGAAACCATCTGCTATTTTTCTTTCTTTTCTTTTCTTTTTAAGATTTATTTGTTTGGCCCTCCCTGGTGGTGCAGCGGGTTAAAGCACAGCACTAAGAAGCTAAAGCCACTTCTGCATGAGTTCGATTCCTGCCTGCCCCGGAGGTGACCACATGGCAAGGCAGACCTCTCCTGACCCACCCGCTGCTCCCCTCAGCAGTGTACTTCGTAGATCTGCCTGTTCTGCTCCCCACTCTGTCTCTGGTAAACCTTCTCGCCACCCCCGAGCCTCTGGCCTGTACCCCAGTTCTGTATGCATAAATAAACAAAAAAAAAGATTTATTTGTTTATGCATACAAGAACTGGGGTACAGGCCAGAGGTTTGAGGGGTAAGGGGATTCAGCAGGGACAAAGTAGGGAGCAGAACAGGCAGATTGACTGAAATACTGCTGAAGGGAGCAGCAGGTGGGTCAGGAGAGGTCTGCTGTTTCATGTGTGTCACCTCTCTGCCTGGGAATTGAACTCATGCTGAAGTGGCTGCGGATTGCTTCATAGCACTGCAATTTAACCCACTGTGCCAACAGGGTGGGCCTCTTTCTGGCTTACTTCACTAAGCATCCCTTACAGCTCCATTCATATTGCCACAGATGGCAGGGTTTATCTTTTTTATTGCAGAGTAATATTCCATTGTTTTCCAAACAAGACATGCAGATGACCAAGAGGCACAAGATAACATGCTCACCATCTCTTATCTTCAGGTAAATGAGAATCAATACCACAATGAGATACCACCTCACACCTGTGAAAATATCACAGGTATATCAGAAAGACCAGAAAGAACAAGTGCTGAAGAGGATAGGGAGAAAAAGAAGTCCTCTTACGCTGTTGGTGGGAATGTGGACTGGTCCAACCCCTGTGGAAAAGGATGTGGTACTCCCCAATATATTAAAACATATGAGCCAGCAATTCCACTCTTAGGTATCTGCAGTAGGATATGGAATCACTAATTGGGAGGGATGTCTGCATACCTGTATCCACTGCAGCATTATTTACAATAACCAGGGTATGGAAACAACCTATGTGCCCTTCCACAGAGCAGTGCCATTCTCCATATGCACATTAGAATACTAATGAGTTGTTAAAAAAAAAAAGATGAAATAAGCCAAAAGGCAAATAATGGATGATATCAGTCACATGTGGAATATAGAGGAAACAAACAAACAAAAAATCAACTAAAGCAAAATGAACCCTTGTAATATGATGGCAAGACTAGGACTGGCCAGAGTAGAGGTGGGAGAAAGGCAGGTAGGGGGTCCAATAATCTAGGCTAAAGGAATGTGGGTGCTTGGTGTGTGTGTGGGGGGGTGAGCAGTGTGCCTGTCACTGCTGAAAGCCAATGAGCAGAGACTGGAGTGGGGTCTGTAACTAGGGTGTTTATTTAGACAGCTGGCCAGTGATCTGAGAGTGGCGGCCATATCTCCCTGAAGAAACTTCTCTAACACCTCATCTCTAACTGGCTTTTTTATAGTGAATTGAATCAACAGCCTTAAGTGAATATGTCATCATGATGGCATGTCACAGTTGATATTCTTGCTGTATTTCTCATGTTCGGCCCCCAGAGTTTGTCATCAGACTCCAGGTTATCTTGACCTCGTACATCCACCCTGGCCTGTGTGACCAATTTCTGATGGCGCCCGAGTCTGGGAGGAATCTCAGTTCAGCGTAGGAGTTTTAAAGAAAGCAGATCATTCGTCCTAAAGCGTGTGTGTGCAAATTCTGTAACTACTATGGTGCTCTTCCCTTCCTTCAGTGCTGACCCATCAGTACGTTTGAGGAGGTGAGAACCTATTCCTCTGAATGCCGTACAGAGTTATAAATCAGTGCCACCGCGATAAAGGAAACATTAAATTTAAAACTACAGATAAAGTTCAGAATAGAAATAGTAACATGGTGTTAGAACTTTTGTCATCTTAGTGTAACAGTTTTGTGTGTTGTAGACTCACTATAATATATTGTAGGCAATTTGATATCTTGCCTGATTGGTTTATTTTGGAGGTGATGTTTAAAGTGTAAGTGGTTAGGGTATATGAAGCTTGTCAGTTTAGTTACAAGTCAAGTGTGTATGATTCCATTTGCAGTCAGCATTTATAAAAAATGAATCAATGACTCTTTGAAAAATAAATCTTTCTGAAAATACAGCAAGATAAAACTGTGAGGTTTTGTCTGGAAGTGTTTCTGAAGCATCTGATTGCATTTAACCCATTACGCCACCGCGGATGCTCCTGTTTTAAGATGATTTTTAAAAAGCACTTTTAGGATAGCTGTAGACTTTGAGGCATGGAAACTTTCTTGCATGACTAAAATAAAAACAGCTCTTATGGCAAGGAGAAAGGATCAATGTCTCTGGTGAATCCTCTCCTCACCCCTGCACTTCTGGCCCCAGTTCTGTATGCATAAATAAAATAAGTCTTAAGAAATAAATTATATATGTATGTGCATATATATATACATATACATATATGTGTGTGTGTGTGTGTGTGTATACAGCTCTTATAACAGCATCTTCAAACCCTTGAGAGGTAAGCTGCTAAGTTTTGATCAATTTTAAGACTTTGTGCGGGGGTACTATACGTAAATTATATAGCCCTCCAACACATACATGAACATATGTGCCAACTATGCTATTGTGGCACATTAACAACCACCAAGTCTCAGTGTCTTTAAGTCACTAGTTCTTCCTCCCTCCGGTGACAATAGTGACTAATTAGGATCATGGCTCTCCATATGGCTACTATGAGGCCATCTGAGTGGTCTCATCACCTGAGAGCAGAGGAAGAGTGATACCTGTGATGGGGTGCAGCCAATATCTGGAACCCTGGCATGGGCAAAGGTTACAGAATCAGGTGCCACCATTAGCCCAGCAGCAGGGCTTTGTCAGATGGAATGAAGTCAGATAACCAACTTTTAAGGAGAGCTGCAGAGTGGGGTAAGATAGTACTAAAGATATGATGTTTCTGGAACAGCAGGACTATTGACTAGTGTGTTTGGGAGGCGTTGACCTGACAAGAAGTAACCGTTCTAGGTTCACCCGGGTCAGTGATCCAATGGAAAAGGTTGACATTTGTGAATGTCAGAGACTGAGAGACAGTGGGATTCTGTGTGATGCCATCCTAGCAATCTTGGCTAATGTTTTCAGACTGTACCCTTTGAAATACTCTCACATTTTCTAAAACTTGAAAGTGTGTCCTAAGTGCAAGAAACACTGAGAATCCTAATGTTGATGAGCATTCTCCGTGTGTTACCAAAGACCTTGGAACATATATCACTTACTTTGCGAGGTTAAGAAAAGGATGCCACTAAAGAAAATTGAATGTTGGTCTCTTTTAGGTGGAAAGATATCGAAATAGCAATTATCTAGAGATCGATGTCACCTCAAGATTTATTCCAGCCTGCTTTGTACAATATTAACATCATGACCATTATACCATGCGTGCTGGGGAGGTTGAGAGTAATTTGAAGATGAGGTGGGTACCAGAGGCCAGTGCCCCCATCGATCCTGCTTCAGCTTCTGTAGTTCAGAACCACTTTGCTCTGGGGAAAAATAAAACACACATAAACACACACACAAACCTAGAAAGTCTAGAGAACTCAAAGTAAAAAAAGAGTGTAAGATTCCAGAATAGATCCACTCAAGTAGAGGTGAAGTTTCTTTGTAATTATTTGCTCACAGGAATATCAAATTTAGTTTTCCCTACACTTGTCCTGATACCTCCCAGAGTAAAGATGTTAAATGGACTCTCCTAGGGCTACTGAAATGACCAGAGCTTCTGTTACAGAAGCCATCAAGAGCTCCCCTGGAAAGGCTTGTCCACATATCCGGTGAACACATTTGCTTGTTATTCCACAGAAACGCTGGACTTGAACTCAAGACTTTCGAGTTGCTTTATTACTCTACCAGCATTTCAGGTACTCTTTTTTGTCTCTTTCCGAGCTGCTGTCCTGGTAATGTTGCATCTGAAGGAAAACATCGTTAACTTAACTAGGTTTTATTCAAAAGAGTGTTTTGATCATATTCTAGGCACTGTGCAATGAAAAAGAAGCTATTAATACATTACTACAGTAGTTATCTAACGTACTTAGTTTCCTTCACATGGTTTCACTGGCATGCTCAAGTCTTTACCTGATGTGATGTCTTTTCCAAAATGATCTGTAAAGAAATACAAAAAAATATGTTTGTCGTAAGCCTTGCATTGAATTAGTCTTGTATTTGTGTGCATATTATGGTGTTTTGGTGGATGCAAAGGGTTGAGGAAACACAGTCAAATCAAAGCTATCCCAGAGTCCCACATTTTAAAATTATTTCAATGCATAGCAAGATTTATGTGTTACAGAAAGAAAGCAAAGACAAGCCTGGGGGGTTGCTCTTTTGTCACACAGTCACTAGTTTGGCTTCTCTCTGCTATTCTCATACCAAGGAGGCAATAAACCCCCCTGAGAGTGATAGAGCTGCCCCTGGAGTCCTAACAGTGCAGAGAAGCTTTTATGCCAAAATACAATGCACAAAGGGATCATAAACACATTTGAAAAGGAAGATGACCTCTTTGTAGCAAGGAATTGGGCTTTATTGCAAGCTGCTGCCATGGAAACCTGCTCCCAGATCTCTCTTATTTTGAAAGGTCCTGTTTCCATTTTGCATGGACTTCAGCACTGCACTGCCTGTTTCTAGATGAAATAAAACAGGTATACGTTTTTGCTTCTTTGCTCCATTGCATAATATCTCCAGGTATGCCACTGTATGAGAGTGGAGAAAAAGCAAAGAAAAGGTGATTGATGGGAAAATTAGAAAGCAAGGAGGGTGAGCTCTCTTAGCAAAGATAAGTCTTCCTTTCTGAAGCTTTCAAAAGTCAGCTCTGGTCACAAACAGCCTCTCTTGGGGACACATCACTTGAAATAGTTTTTACCTCTGTTTTCCCACCACTCCTGGGGTTCAGGGTGCCCTACAGGATCTGCCCGGTGACATAAGTCCTACCAAACCTAGAGGTGCTTCCTTGAGGTCTCTTGGATCCCACTTTCTTTTGCCTCTTAAGAAATATGGCTTCTGCTTGGTGAGGAAGTTGGTATGAAGAAAACCCGATGTCTGTACCGTTCCAGCCTTGACAAGGACAAGTCAAGAGAAGCTGAGAAGAAAGGAAATTGAAGAGGAGTGAACCACCGCGAAAGGCTGTCACCGCCAAGCTGCTGGGACACCTGGAGAATGACGCAGCTCAGCTACCGGGTGAGAGGCCAGGGATAAGGGACTGCAGAAGACTGGGATGGGGGCTGCGCCCTTGTTCCCCGGACCCACCTCCTTTGCCAGGCACCTGCCGCCCGCACACCTCCGCATTCGCCTGCGTCTAGGTGCGGAAGCCTGGGGGCGCCTTCGCTAGGTGAGACCTAGCGAAGGTGCTGCGCGGAGCTGGCGCTGGAGTTCGGCAGGGAGCCCCCACGCTTTCAAACGGCTCCCTAGCATCAACTTAAGGCGGGCCCCCCCACCCCACCCCCATCCCAATCACGGCTGCAGAGAAACTGGAGAAGCTTAGGATCAGGCAGGGGCACGCACTTCTTTTCCCTTCTCCCTTCCCTCCGCCCACCCCCTCGCTCCCAACCCTCGGGCACCGTCCGGAGTTAAAAAAAAAAAAAAAAAAGTGGTTTATTGTGGAGCACACGCCATCAGGATGCGTTCCCACTCCATCCTCCCAGCTCACGCCACCTTGCCGGGAAATAATAGCTTCGCCACACTGGCTTCGCCCGGCTCCTTTCCGGATGACTGCTTCCCTTTGCTTTTCTCTCCTATCGGGGACCATCTGAAACTATCCCCGAGGACAGTTCCCAGGGGAACCCCTTCTCCCAGATTCCCCTTGGGGACTAAGGGGCGACTCACTTTAGCCCTCCATAAAGCGAACCACAACTAGAGGAGATAACCCAAAGTGGGTAAAGAATCGGGGTGGGCGGGCAGGACGGAGGCTGGAGGCCTCGCCCCTCCGGCGGGCGCGCGGACAGCCGCAGCGGGTGCCCACTGCCGGCCACGTGGGGAGGCCCAGCAGTCGGTGTGCCCCACCCCAGGCCTTGGGGAGCCAAACAGCCGGGGACAATGAACCCTGAAGGACGTGGAAAGCTGGAGGGGCTTGACAACCCTCCGCTTTCATCCCTCGCCCCCTTTTTGGACATTCCTGAAGTTTAATCATTAAAGAGGATTCCTTTTCTTTTCTTTCTTTCTTTTTTTTTTTTTGAGGAGGCAGCAGCTTACCGTTGCCATTCCTGACAATCTGCCCCACACACTGTCAGCGATCTGAAAGATCTGGACCGAGCTTTGTTGCTTCGCTGCCAATAGCAGACTTGGGGAAACCAAGCCTCCGATTTCTGGCCACATCAAAGCAGTGATTATGCAAATACCCATTTTTTTTTTTTTAAAAAGGATAAAATAGAGGGGGAATTATTTATCACACAATGAACCCCCTGCCAGGGCGGGAAACAATAGATCAGACCAGATAGCACTTCTAGCCTCGGGCAGGGGGAGCGGGAAGGGGGTGTCGGAGCCCTCACGTTTTATTGGTCTAACCTAATTTCACTAATTCTCTTTTCACACGTTTTCTTTTGCGGATTCGGAGGCCGGGACTTTCACGCTCCCGGGAGCGCCCTGCACAGGCGCGATTCAAGGCTGCCTGCTTTATTTAATTAATACATTCAAAGCTGGCCCGGGAGCCCGGGAGCCTGGCTGGGGGGCGAGGGTCGCCCGGGCGCGAGGAGGAGGCGCTTTTAACGGGGTCCAGGTGTTGCCTCCCCGAAGTCACAACCTGCCGGAGGCTGTGCGTGGCAGGGGGTGCGAGCCGCGGGCGTGTGGGGCTCGCAGCCTCTCCCGCGGGCCCCAGTGACCCGGACAGGCGGGTGCACGAGGCCTAAACTGGGCCTAGACGTCCGTCGCTGGAAATCTGGCTAAACCCTAGAAAGGGTCGCCGCTCCGGGCGGTTCCTTGGGGCCTGACTGAGGCGCGCGTTCAGGTGTCTGCAGCCCTCCCGGCCAGCGCCGGGGCCTTTGCCGCTTTTTTCTTTCCCCCTTGGCCCTCAAATGAGCTTATTTTAAATCGGGTGAAGGAAACGTCAGCCTTAACGAAGGCTGGACCCTTCAGAGCAAACAAATACAGCCCACCGCGGTGCTGGAGGCGATGGAAGCCGCGTTGCCGAGGAGGTCAGGACCAACCTCCGCACCTCTCCGCCTGGGCTCTGGAAAGGTCCAGCCGCTGCGGCAATGTGGGAAGGACCTGGGAAGAACATCTCCGCGCGGGGCACTCGAGCGGCGCTCAGCACAGACCAGAAGCAGCGGACTGAATGAAGAGCCCAGAGCCCGCTCATCCCGGTGCGGTCATAAATTGGGGACAGGGATAAAGAATCGCAGCGAACTTTCTCTGCACAGAACCAAGGACTTCATTCGGCCGGCGCCGGGCCCTCCGCCCACTGGCTGTGGATTGGGAGGAAGAATTCCCAGCGCAAAGTGAGGCAGAAAGAACATTTTTAACCGCTAGAGGTGATTCGACGCCATGAGGAAGGATCCCACCAGTTTAGTGTCCAGTGAGGTCCTCTCTTGATGGAGAGGGGTTTGGACCTGATCTCAGGCGGTAGGTGTTACGTCTGCCTGTGTGGCATGGTGTTCATGCAACTGAGACCTTGCTTGTGCTGAACAAGTCTCTGGGCCTGACACCCGCGGAGAGACTGTTCCCCCTCAGTCAGGCTTGGGTTAAGTCTGGCTGTGTTGCATTGCACCACGCTATGACTTTCAGACCATCTTCTACCTATGTGAGCCTCGCCAGATGAGCCATTGAGGTTACCTGTTTGTGGACCACCTCACCCTTTCCGGATCACCCCTCCTAACATCTTGGAAGAGTCTGCACCTGAGAGACTGCTTGCAGGTGCCTGTTCCAGGAATTTTGTCTCTTGGCAAGTTAAACAAACAAACAAAAAGCAGCCATCCTAAATACTGTTGGGGAAACAGTATTCATTATCAAACTTCTGATGTTGTAAAACTTTGACACTGCAGTTACGTACGGGAGAAATGCCATTTTCTTATATCAGATTGTCGAGAGTGGCTAAGGAGAACACAACCTTTAAATGAGAATGTTTTTCCAACAGCTTTCTTTTTTTGAGCTATGAAAAAACAGGCCTTCCTCGAGGCCTAGGGACAAGTCTCAGAGTTATCACTTGGACTGCCTGAATTCCATCCCCGGCTAGGGAGTTGACTCCCACTGCAAAGCAGACCTCTCCTGTCTCACGGGCTGCTCCTCTCAGCAGTGGATTTCAGTAGATCCACCTGTCCTGCTCCCCAGTTTCTGACGAATCCTCTCCCCCCTTTCTGCCCTGTACCCCAGTTCTTGAATGCAAAAAGCAAGCAAACTAAAACCTCAGGTTAGTTCCTCCTTGAATCAATAGGTATTAAGATATTAACACACTACTTTCCATATGTTTGGAGAGGAGGAGGAATTGTGGAGACACATCTCAGGAGAAATAATAATTGCTTTATGCAGAGGAGTGGAGGAATTAGCCCAAACCAAAAGCATCAAATAAGCAATGCATGGAGGAGTCTATGAACAAGCAATGTTGGTTTTTAGCTTCTGTTAGACTGGATTGTCTTCTCCAAGAATATTAAACCTACATGTGCTAGGCCTTCAACGGGCCTCTCTGACACTAGCCAAAGGTCGTTCATTTCTGCTTTGGAGTTGTGGAGTTACATGCTTTGTGATTTAGGACACCATTTTTGCTTTTTCTTTGAAGAAGTCTCAACTGTGCGATTATTTTAACCAGGACTGAAGAACTGAACTTTCTTTCAGACACTACCTTATTCTTGTTCACTCTGGAGCTTTTTTCTCTGGGAGCTTGCTCTCCCAACCAACTAGTTTGTTAAAATGGACAACGTGAAATGTGCTTCCAGTATGAGTTGATAAATATTCAGATCACAGATGTCAGAGCCGGAAGGGGTCTGCAGAAACAGCATCCAACCTCTTCCGTTCATAGATGACAATTGAAGCTCAGAGAAGCAAAGGGCAATAACCCAGCCGCACACATGCCTTCAAGCTATTTCAGCCGTAATAGTCATTACAAATCAAGGTTCCTGAATTTCAGAGCTGATCATGACTTCATAATTACGTAAAGCCCATCCTTTTTTGTCCTTTCTGAGATTTTCTGAGAAATCGCAGAAAGTGATTTCTTAAAGACCAAGTTGTATTGAACACTTGTATTGAGAATGACATTCACATCAGTATTAGTGTCTCAAGTACGAACCAGATGCTTTTCAGCTTGCAGACCTTGTCGGTCAGCACCACTCTCCAAATGAACATTGACAAAAAATACAAGTACTCTTCTCGATTTGAGATAGGGTGAATTTCAGAAAAACACAACCCCTTCTGCTTCTAAAAATCACATAAGCAGAAAAAAAGTTAATACAGCACACCAAAATTAAGAAAATTAGATATTTTTATTTATAGTTTAAGCACAAGAACAATTTTCTTGTTATTCCGAAAGTAAATACATACTAGAATAGACTCTGTAGAATATACAAAAAATACATACTTTTCCCATGAAATTTTTCTTTATAATAAATAGAAGGGAACACGTGTGTGGCTGATCCTTATAATGCTCCGTGTCTGCTTAGGTTTTCAGTCTGTTGATTTATTTTTAATCTCTTGAAAGAATGGGGGAGTTCCTTTCCCCCTAAAGGGTCGAGATAAATAATGCATGAAGCAATCCTCCCTCCTGATTTTTCCCTTTTCCTCCACATTTTTCCTTTTGATGGAGAGTTCAGCCTAAATTTCCACGCTTGCATTCAATCATAACAAAGCCTACAAATTATACAATGACTTCTAACCTGGCGCTCTAACAAAACAACTTTTTCCCTCCTTATAAATCATAAGAGACAGATGGCAAAATGGAGAAGAAAAAGGAAAGAGAAGGACGGGACAATAGGCATTGTGACGAATCTGGGAAACAGAACAAAGTGCACATCAGAGAGGGAAAGTTTGGTTTGACAGGTGAAATTCCCACAGCCCGCGGAAGGCAATGGGAATAAAGCAGATGCCAGCCATTGCAAATCTGTGGATAATATTATTACCGGCAAAATCATTCAGATGCTAAAATACATTTCTTTCTACTCGACATTAACATCTCTATGTAGAAGCAAAGGTGAAGAGATCACAGGAACCAGTTGCTTTCCCCCTGGGAGATTCACACGAACTGCACCGAGTCCTGGGCAGTACAGAGTGGAGGGGGGGGGCGGGGACCGGGAGGACCCCAGCGCTCTGGGCCCGCTGTTTAGACGAGTCACCGTCTGCTCTTCCCAGCATCTGTTACAAGCTTAAAGAAGCGCGCGCGGCCCCCCACCCCCTCCCGACCTCAACTCCACCATCCTCTTTCACAAACTCCATCATCACTGCTTCAATATACCAAACCCAAGCGCACGGAGGAACCCTTAGCCAGAAATGCAGCAGCCAGGGGATTCCAAGCGGCTACTGCTCCTCTGGGACGCCAGATAGTTTCCAGGGCGTGGAAAGTGGGGGCGGGCGGGAGTGGGGAAGAGGGGCTCGGCGGGGGACGGGAAAGGTAACCCACTGAGGTGTGGGGGTGAGCGGCCGAAAGGCGGCTTAGATGCAGTCCCTGACTAAGGGGAGGTGAGGTGCGTAGCGCAGCTTGTCGGTAGGTGGGGGCTGCCAGTAGTCCATGTCTGAACCCGCCGGGCTTGCGGGCGATAAAGTGCAGCTATAGGGGGAGGTGGAGTGGGAGGACGCGGAGGAGGACGGCGCGGGGCTGTCGGTGCAGCTCCACGTGGAGGCGGGCGACGGGCTCTCTCCGCTGCTGCTCTGGGCGGCGCTCGCGCCTCCCGGGCTCAGCAGCACCGCCTCGGTGAACAGCGCCCCCGGCAGGCCGCCGCCGCCGCCGCCGCAGTGGTCAGCCAGGCGCAGGGTCTCGGTGAGCGCCCAGATGTAGTTGTGGGCGAAGCGCAGGGTCTCGATCTTGGTGAGCTTGGCGTCCTCCGGGAACGTGGGGAGCACCTCCCGCAGCGCGTCCAGGGCGGCGTTCAGGTTGTGCATGCGGTTGCGCTCGCGGTTGTTGGCCTTCAGTCTGCGCGTCTTCTTGATGCGCTGCACGGTCTCCGCCGTCTTGGCGCCGCGCGAAACGGCGCGCGCCCTAGAGGGGCGCCTCTTGCATTCGTGCACCAGCCCCAGCAGCCGCGCGGGCCGGCAGCCCTCAGCCGGCGCCCCTGAGCCGCCCCGTGAGCGCGGCCCGGCTTCGGCCCCACGCTGCCGCCGGGGCCCTCCCGACGCGCCCAGCTCCTCCTCTTCCTCCTCGTCGGCGCTGGACGACAGCGGAGTTAGGGCCGCGGAGGCCGGGGAGGCCGAGCCCAGCAGCACCAGCACTTCCTCTTCCTCCTTCAACTCCAAGGTCTCGGACTTGACGAACATCCTACGGAAAAGAACAGGTGAGGGGAAAGGACTGCACGCGGGGTGAACGCCGGAGCGGAGGCGCGCCCTTGGGGTCGCGGGGAGCCCTCCCGAGCGCACCCGAGAGGACGGGCGCGCCTGCCGAGCTCTGCAAGCGCTGGAGCGCCCCTCTGGCCGGCCCCGGTGCCAGCCCCCCACCCCCCCAGTCCCAGCCCGCGGGGTTCCCACCCAGGAGCTGCTGCGGACCCTGCAGCAAAAGCGGCGCTGTAACTTGGTCGCCGAGTGCGGACACACTCCCCCAAGTCGGGAGTCGCCGCGCGGGGACTTACTTCGTGGGCTCCCTGGCGGCGCGTGCGCGTCTGTCGCTCTCGGCTGCGGACGCGGCGACTCCCCGCAGCGGGGCGCCGCGTCGG
>NW_004567122.1:5786621-5807919 GCF_000260355.1 Condylura cristata
CCCCCGCCTCTCTTTTTCCCCCTTTATCTAATCAGCATAAAATGGTTCTAAAGCTCCTGTTGGAGCTCCAGGCTGAGGTCGGAGCTGCAGAAGCCGCGGCGCGGCCGCGGCTCAAGCTGCGGTAGTTGTCGCCGCCGCTGCCCTTTGTGATTGGTGGCTCGCGCTCGGCTGGAGCGTGCCGCTAATTTATTAATGAATGGAGGTCGCGAGGCGCAGCTGGCCAATCAGGGCGCCCGGACTCCGGGAGGCCTGCGAGCCACGCGCACCGGAGCCCGCTGCCTTTCAGCGTCTCATTAGGGGCCGGGGCCTGGGGCGGGTGGGGAGACTCTGGCGGCCGCCCCCGCCCGCGTCCTGGCGGCCGCAGCCCACCCCCGTCCCGGCGCGCGCGCACGCACTGCGCCCGCCGCTGCCCGGCCTGGTAGCTTCCGGGCGTGAGGACCCGAGGAATTAGTTAATGGGGGTCAGAATCCCGGGGACAGCGGCTAGCCCTCCGGTGGGGCCGGGCGCCTCTTGGCAAAGCCTCTTAGGACCTGTATCAAAGGTCCTTAAAAACACCCTGATTTTGTCAGAGCAGGAACGTGGCGCGGGTGGCGAGCGGGGACACGGCGTGCGAGAGTGTTTGGGTTGCAGAGAGGCGGCCGCGGGAGGCGTCTCCTGGGGGGAACTCGAGTGGGGCGCAGCTGAGGGGCGTTTAGCCGCCGTGAGAAAGAAAGCGCTCTCGTGTGGAGCTGCCTGGGAATCCCTAGTCGCACCTGTCTCGGTGAGAAACCGAGGCGCCCGGCGCTGACGGTTTATTTTTCCTCCGAGCTAACCCCATCTATGCTGGACAGGACTGCAGAGAGCCCACCTGCGTGGGGGACAGCGAAGGGCTGGGGGCGGGGGCGGGTGGGGAGCCCGGACTTGCAGCTCGAGAGAGCGAATGGGCTGCACTGACATTTCCGTGACCCCTGCTCCGCTCTGGGGGGCGTTGTAGGGACACGGGCCCTCCTCCCGATTCTCCTGGCTTTTCAATGGGAAAAAAAAAAAAAGGAGCTGAAGGGTTCCTGGGCTCCGGGGGAAACTTGTTCTCTGTTGCTTGTCGTCCCCCACCAACACCCCCTCGCTCGCCAATGTGGCTGACTTTTTAGAGGCAAAACCGGAGCGCCCAGCCGCGTGCCCTGAGGACGGTTAGACCTCGCCAACTCGAGCGGGACAGGAGGTGGACTCCGGTAGACTGTAGAAGGGAACCTTGAGATCTTTTTTTCACAAAGTAGGTTCCAACAAAGCGCAGTTGGTGTGTTAGGAGAAGTTAGAAAGAGGAGGAGAGGTGGCCGCGGGGCTCTGTCTCATTGGATTTGTAGGCTTGAGAGACAAACTGTATTCCGGAGAAGTCAACGGCAAAAGTAGTTGGTTGGTAACTTATTGCATGTTTTCTGCAGGCGGGCAGTGCACACAAAGTAAGTGAAGGCACAAAATAAGTGAAAACTCCAACTGGCTAGGAAGGAATGCAACTCTCCCACCTCGAGATTCCTTCCTGAAAAGATTGGAAATTTACACTTTGCTCTTTGATATTTTTGCAATGCATCCCCTCGCCTTTTAAAAACGAATTTCCTAAATTGGAAGGGTTTTCTCCCTGGTTCTCTGCATCCTTCGAGAACAGCGTGGCGAGAACAGCGTGGTCACATCTTAGAAGTGCATAAACAGAGAGACCTGGAGCACCTGATCCCATCCCCCCCACACACTTTTGGGGGTCTCTATCTGTGCATAGGGATCTGCACAAAGTCAGAACTTGGCACAACAGTTCGATCAAGCAAAAGATACTGAAGAGGTAGGATGGCCAGTGCTTGCCTGGGCTTTATGGGACGGTTAGCGCTGTTTCTAGGCAATACTGGTAGCAAACTAGTCAAAAGTCTTTGTTTCCTTCAAAAGGGGAGTCTTGGAGCCTGGGTAAAGCTGAAGGAACTTGTAGGAGTGGGTGCTGGAGTTTGGAGTTTTGTTCGTTAAGTTGACTACAACAGAGAATGAGAAAGCCGGGTTCTGAGGAAGTGTCAGTCTCGAGATGTCTACATTTCCCTGCAGGAGCTGCTTGCAAAGAAAGACACGTCAGGAGGCTAATGTGACAGGCTGTGTAGAACCAGACCTCCTTGGACAGGTGGTGTTAATGCCTTGGTCTGGCTTGGAAATGCTGGGTTGATGTGATTATAAAATCTACTTTGGTGGAAGAACAGAACTCAGCAAAGGAGTGAAGAAAAGCCTGGTAATCCTACGGAAGCTCACGTACACAGAAACACCTTCAGCATTAGCCTAGGGCCAGCGCTCAGCGCTAATAAACACACTTAGTGTCTTAGTGATGTGTGACTGTTCTTGGGTGTCTGACTTCCCAGTTTTTATATCCTCATAAGATGTGCTTACGCTATACTGAAAGGGTGCTTGTGTGCCAAGATTTCCTGACATCAAAATCTGTCTGTACTATCTTTAAGGTGTTAGTGTATATTTAACTATTTCCTAGGGAGATGTTTAGCAATGGCAAATAGTAGGAGAATACATTGCACACGTCCGATTTTGAAAGTTTATTTCTTTCAAAAGGAAGTAGTATTCCTTTGGACTACTTTTTGCTGCTAAGAATGTTAAGGTTGTGTACATTATCAGTCTATGAAAATATCAGAATGACCTGGCATTTCTAGACTTACTGTCTAAAGAGTAGCTCTGATTGTGCACAGCGGTGTCTGTTAAATTAGGTGCAAAATACAGAAGCAAAACAAATCACTCTCTGTATCATCTTGGAATTCTTAGAATCCTATTGTGTGTATTGTAGGTTTCAAGAGATGCATCTCTCTTGATGATGGAACACTTGGGGAATGTTTTCCCTCTATGAAGAACATTTTTTAAAATAAAAGGACCCTCCTAGAACAATGTAGTGTGATCTCAAAACAATCAATCACACCCAGCTACAGAGTCCTGTTTGTTCAGCATTTTGCTCAGTTTTGCTGAAAGAAAACAATTTCCATTTGCACCCAGATTTCCAAAGACATGTCCAATGCCAAATAGCCTTAGCTGGACTCTTCTAGCACTCTTTTAACTTAAATCAATTCAAGAGGCACTTGTGTGGTCTAAAAGATTGTCCAGATGAAGGGGGGGGGCTGCAACTTTGGGAGGAGGGGGAGGGGAGCCGGTGAATAGCCTCGGCGTCGGTGAGTTGGTGACCGGGGGCTGCTCCTGTCCATTCCCTGAACTGTCCAAAGAGGTCAAACTGTTCATCTTCAGCCCCTCTTTCAGTGTGCAATCCTACTTTAAGAGAACAAAAGCTCAAAGCAGGCAGTTATCAAGAAATGGGAGCACAATGATTTCAACTCATCCCTAACTCAAACCATAGAAAGAAAGGGGACCCGAGAGCTTGTAAGGAGAGAAAAGTGAAGTTAGGGGAGGGCAGAGGGATGGAGGTCTTTAGAGGGTCTTTGTTGCTTCTAAGAAGCTTGAACTTTGAGACGACCCAAAAGCCCTAAAGTTTAGGGTAGATGTTACTGTGGGCCTCAGCTACATCCAGTCCACACTTCGACCTCACAAGTGGCCAAAGAACAAATCATCCCGATGCCAGACCCTTGCTGTTGTAGGTGAATGGGGGTAGGGCTGGGCAGGGGGCATCCTTCCCAGAGAGTGCAGGAACAAAGGTTTGCCTGTCCCCCCACCCCACCCCATTCACAGTAAACCACCCACCCGCAAGGGGAGGGTGCACAGACACTCCAAAAAGGACTGGGTGTTGTGTCTCCCAGTGGGGGGGGGGGCTCTAGCTGAGTCCTGATCCCCTGGGTAGGCTCTCAGAAAGACAGAAAAACCGTGAGGTAAAGTTAGCCAACCCTGAACATCTTTAGCTCTTCTCTGGTGTCTGCAAAGAAGTTTCCAGAGCCAGAGCCAGGGTGGGAGGGGTTAGTTGTCTCCATAGAGGACAGACCCTAAGCATTAGGTGACCATGTGCATGGGCAGTTCCTGTCTAGGGAGCCAAAGAGGCCAGAGAAATAACAAAGCAAACTCCAGTCTCCTCATTCATACATGATGCCTGCGGGATTTCCCAGTATCACCTTCCATGTCCCCTCGGATCCTGCCTTGGAAGGATTCTGTCTGCATTGAGCCCTAGAGAAGGTCTGGCCGGGTCACTTACAGGTTGCTTGGTTGCTTCCTGCCCCCCCAAACTCCAGCCCCTGAGTTTACTGAGTGGAGGGTGGTAGAATAAAGGAGAGGGGCATAAACCAGGGGATACGCCCTCCAGGGAGCTGGGAAATGCATCTTCCACCCCCAAACTCTTGCCCCCCTCCCTTGCCCCAAGCTGGCACAAGGTGATTGTAGGTACAGAGACTTAAGGGGTTTGGGCTTGACTGCAGTGCAGTCTGCTGGCAGGTGCAGGGGCGGGGCCGGGGCAGGGGCTTCCCTCCTTTCTCCAGACCCCTGTCCTCTCCCACCTGCTCTACAAAGGTACAGTCCCGCGGGCTTCTCCTCACCCCTTCTGCCACTAGACACCCTTTTTCCCACGAAGGAAGTCAGTGTGGGAGATGTTCCCAGCCTCAACCAGCTTTTTGACTGTTTTCCTCAGGTGAAGGGAAAGGAACAGCCATAGTGAGACTGGGTGCAGCTGGGGGCCCACTTGGGAGAGCCAGTTCCCCACCCCCAAACCCTGTGTGCCTGCAAAAAGGGACATTGGCTATCCAGGGGAAAGTGCAAGAAAGAGAGCACTAATCGCTGAACCAGGAGACAAACACGATTACGAGCTCCCGAGCCTTGAGTCAGAAAGTCTCATAGACTTTAAGATGTTAATCCCAGCATAATCCTCCCTTTGGCGTGTAGGAATAGTGCAGCCACAAGAGTTGTTTTGTTATTTATATTGGCGTTTAATAAAACTCAGCCAGCGGTGAATGGGCTGCCCACTCTCCAATGGTAATTAATTCCCTATTTCAGTGACCCAATTGTCCAGGGACAGAGCGGTGGGCCCGTCCTGGTGCCCTGGTCCCTTTTGTGCTGATACACAGCCCTCGTGCTTCAACAGCTATGGAGACTCATTCTTTTGATGTCATTCAAGTTGTTTTCCTTGGGCATCTTCTAAACTTCAAGGACCCTTTTCTTTCTCCGTTTCATGAAAAGCGATGTGAGCTTGACCACCTCTGTAGAATTTAATGATTTGGTGAAAGGACCCTTTGGGGGCGGTGTAAGGAGTTAGACAGAAAGGAAATTTGGCAGCCTGCTCCCTCACAGGGACGGTCGCTAACCTGGAAAACACAAACCTCTTTCAGAGCAGTAGATAAAGGACTGGGGTTGATGTTCACTCTCCTCTGCCCACTGAGGGAGAGGCAACAGAAAAGCCAAAGCAACGCCACTATGTTCTCTTCTGGGCAGACATACACGGTTTGTTGCTGACGTTGGGGTAAATTCCCACCTGTAGCAGAGACCTCAAGCTCTCCCTTTGGGGAAAAGGCCATGAGTTTACTAGTGTAACTCATGCATTCAATCATCTCTGCCTCCTGCGCTCACAGCATAACCTAGTATCTCCCCAGTGTTTCAGCCTCCGAGGATAATGCCTTGCACAAGACCATTATTCCTGTACCCATAGAGTTTCCATTCAGATAAATAGATTTTTTTTTAAAGTGTGGGCTGGAGTACAGAAGTCAGAAAGCCCTGTATGACACTTACCAAAAAGTGCCTAGTGCCTTTTGAATGTGGGAGAGAGTGAAGCCACTTTGTATGGGCAGAGAGCTGCGGAGTGATATTGGAGAACCCCAAGTTCAGGGACGACCTGATGATAGGGGAGTAATTCATTCATTCATTCATTCCCCCAGGTAAAATCTGGAGCCCACTGAATGCCAGGCGCTGTGTGGCAGTGGGGTGCGTGGTCAGAGCTCAGGCCCCGGCGTGCTCAGGCCTGGGCGCGTGCAGCCAGGCGCGGGGTGCGTGGCCAGCGTGGCTAATGCGAAACGCGGGGTGCATCTCTCACCCTCAGCGCCCCGGCAAGGCCGGGTCTCCAGGCCCAGGACGGCGCTCCCGGGCAGCGCTCCCAGCACAAATAGCTCTTCTATGTCTTTATACGCACTTCCAAAAAAACTTCGCAAGTCACAGAAACAATTCAGAATTCAACTAAGAAAATACAGAGTGAACCATATGGCCTGGGTGGCTCGAGTCGGCTGCATTTTCCTCCAGACAAAGAAGGGATTGAGAGTTGAAGGAAAGGAGAAAAAAACCAACTTTCCGGCTGATGAAGCTGTTGTCTGGAGGCGATGATCCCAACTCTGAAGGCTTTATTCCGGCTCCGACGGAGACGTGATATGTCATATGATTAGCATCTTTCATATTTACAAGAGTGGTATGGGCTGCCAGTCTCGAGAGAAAGGCGAGAGAAAGAAGTGGCATATGCTGAAATGGATTTAGCATTTGAAAGAGAGAAAAGGGATCGGATAAATACACTTAAACGAGGATTTCGTTTTACTCCTGTTGAGTTCTAATGGATTGTTGATTGAGATTTTAGGGGCCTGGAACCGAGGTGTCAGCAGTAATTTAAAGAAGGCATTCAGTCTCCAGCGCCGCTTTTCTCCATTTCCCCCTCCCGCCCCTCCCACCGGCTCTCATTTACGCCTTCAAGCAGAGCAGGGGCGGAGATGGCTTTAACACACACACACACACACTCACACTCACACTCACACTCACACTCACACTCATCGCGCGCGCGCACACACACCCAAAACCCCAAGAATCCTCAGGGCCGATGGCTTCAGCAGAGGCGCCCCCTGTAGCCCTTCTCGGGCGTCCAAAAGTCATCCCCTGCCCCCACTCCCACCCCTTCCAGTCTCACCTGAGTTTTGCAGGTGGCCCGGGCCTCGGGCTGGGCGCGCAGTGAGGCCTTAGCGCCCCCTGGCGGGCCGGGCGGGGGCCGCAGATGACATATTCGTCTCGACAGGGGTGTCTGGTTCTTTCCGGGACACCCACTGGGTGGGGCCTTCCAGGTGGCTGGGGTGACAATCCCAGTTCACCTGGCCACTTGTCACCTTTACCCTCAGTGCGTCAGCAACACATAAGCAAACACATCGCCCGCATTTTGACTGGATTCTTTGTTTTGTTTTTGTGGAGTCACCTAGCTTCCTGGCAGGTCTTTGTTATCAGTGTCTTATGGTTTTGCGGAGTGCAGATCCTTCCTCCCCATCTCTCTTCGTCTTGTTTAAAGTCTTTTTTGATGTGCACAAGCTTTTTTTTTTTTTTTTAGATTTATGTATTCATACAGAACTGGGGTACAGGCCAGAGGTGCAGGAGTGGTGAGAGGCTTCACCAGAGACAGAGTGGGGAGCAGAACAGGCAGATGGATGAAGGGGATCTGCAGGTGAGACAGGAGAGCAGCAGGTGAGACAGGAGAGGTCTGCCGTGCCCTGTGGGTCACCTCCCTGGGTGAGAATTGAACGCGTGCTGCAGTGACTATGGATTGCTTCCTAGTGCTGTATTTTAACCTGTTCTGCCACCAAGGAGGGCCCTTGATTTCTACAAAATGATTTTTTCCTCAGTCTCTCCAAGTAGTAGATGACCTTACTTATTAACTCTTGCTACAGGAAATTCTTTGT
This sequence comes from Condylura cristata, assembly GCF_000260355.1. Classification (NCBI taxonomy): domain Eukaryota; kingdom Metazoa; phylum Chordata; class Mammalia; order Eulipotyphla; family Talpidae; genus Condylura; species Condylura cristata. Next base: position 5,794,187 of record NW_004567122.1, read on the forward strand.
GTGTAATCGTTCTTAAATGTGTTTCTTCTTGTCCTATCCCTCAGTGATTAAAAACTTTTCTCCTCTTTCATTCTGTGCTTCAAATATAACATTTAAAGCCTCTACCTTTTAAATAATCAGGAATTAGAGAATATTTAACTCTGACCTTTGCCTTCTTATGTGCTTTTAGGTTTTGACTTTCCCCATTGACAGAAAGCCTGCTTACCCTGGAAGAGGGTTCCCTAGCTTTTAATTTCACTCTGCATTTTTATAGCACCTATCACCATAATGAAGTGAGACTGTAGTATTGTGAGTACATAAGACAGCAGAACTGAGAGTAAAAGAAAGGAAAAAGAAAGGAAAGGGTTTGAAGAGGATAATGACATTGTTCTCAGCAAATTCTCTTTTTCTCCAGGGTTTTTATTCTTGAGGATTTGAGGGTTCCTTTTTCTCCTGAAGGAAGAAAAAGAATAATCTCACAATGTAATGTTGTACAGAGAAATCAAGACATACTTCTCAGGTTTTTTCGTGGTCTACTATGAAATTGTGAAAAAAACAATAGGCTAGAAATACAACATCAAAGTCTATGTTAGTATTAACCCAGCCTGAGCTCACCTGTCAATGCCTTAGAGAGAACATAGCTTCCCCCTCCTTTTTAATTTTCACTCTCCTGGTTGTGAGCATCTACTATGCCAGTAATAATTACATAAAAGTACAATTTTATTATTGCATGACGCTGGCACTATCTTTATGCTGAAAATTATCTGAGTTTACGTTGGATTTGAGACCCATACTGTTTCTCAGGATATGAACTATTGGAAGCTAAGGAAGATGCTTTTGAAGCCTGAAGTCTTTTGGGTTAGTGGCTGGCTGTTTCCAAAGAATCACTTAGTGTTTTTTTCTCTAAATATCCTGAGTCTACCTTTGGTCCTCAGTCTTTGGAATTGGCACCAACTCTGCTTACTTTCTCCCATGCCAATGCTTGGAAACAATTAATCTGTTCAAAATAAGCCAATTAAATGTTTTATTAAGATAGGAAACTTTTTCTTCCCTCTTATCCCAACAGTTCATTGTACTTTTTGTTTGTTTGTTTCTCATAAAGTAGTCAAATAGAATTTTTTTAAAGATGATTTATTTATTTATTCATACAGAACTGGAATACAGGCCAGAGATGCAGAGGGTGAGAATATTCACCAGGAACAGAGTGGGGCGCAGAACAGGCAGATGGACGAATTACACTGCTGAGGGGAGTAGTGGGTGGGTCAGGAGAGGTCTGCCACGCCATGTGGATCTCCTCAGGTGCAGGCGGGGATCGAACTCATGCGGAAGTGGCTTAAGCTTCTTAGTGCAGTGCTTTAACCAACTGCGCCACCAGGGAGGGCCAGTCAAATAGAATTTTAAGATAAGAATAAACAGTATGAAAGGAGAAATCAAATATTACACAAAAATGAACAAGAATATAAGCAAAAATAAATTTAAAAAAACACTAATTCAGAAGGGAACCTTCACACTTATGTTTGTTGAAGCACTGTTTGCAATAGCCAATATATAGAAACAACTAAAATGCCCTAAACAGATGACTGGGTCAGGGAGATGTGATATGTAAGCACCGTGGAATACTATTCAGCCATCAAGAAAGATAAACTCATGACATTTACAGCAAAATGGGTGGAGCTGGAAGGGATTATACTAAGCAAAATAAGTTGGAAGGGAAAATATAACTATTGCATGATATCAGCTATAGTGGAATATAGAGAAAACCAAATAAAGTTTCAGAAAAAAAAAGAATGAATAAAAATCTATGTACCTGGTCTATTAAGTCAACAATACATTTCTTGACTCTAAGACTCAGGCCAGCAAACTAACTAGATAGTGATTTCAACCACCATTTTCTGGCACATGGAAATTCTCTGTAACCTGACATCTAGGAAGATTGAAATATATGACTATAGAGTACAGAGTGACTTTTACTACTGTAGAGTGTCATGTCAAAACTTAGGGCAGCGCAGCATTCTGAGGGATGAGAACAGTCACTTTACTTCTCCTCCACCTCAGAACTCTCATTCTGCTGTGTGATGTTGCTAATAGGAGAGAGTGTGCTGTGGGAGCCAGGCTACATGCTAATCTCTGTACCTCCCTCTCAATTTTGTTGAAAATCTGACTGCTTTAAAGATAATTCTTTTTTTTTAAAGATAAACTCAAAGGAATTTGGGAGTGTGAGGGGTCAAAGATTTAGACAAAAATAGACATCAGATACCAAATTAGTCCATCCTCTGACTAGCAGAAGTTCCAGAGAGAAAGGAGAAAATGTTTTGCCTCTGTGAAGCAATTATTTCCTAAGTGTAGAACAGGTGAACAGATTTAAAACGAAAATTATTATCTATTCATACAACAGAATTTTAGCATTCAACATGATACACTGATGATCCTCCTTGGAAAACATGCTGGCTTGCAAGATAAAAGAATAGAGGCTATGATTGGATTTCCTATGAAGAAGACAGGCAGGCAAAGCTAATCTATGGTGACAGAGTGGATTAGTGGTTATCTGGGGTGCAAGAGGGGTTGACTTCGTGGGATTTGCATGTGTTGGAGACGCTGAGTTGAGGAGCTTATTAGGGACATATAACTTCTGTGCAGATGGGATGTGTGAGATGAGTTCGGGAATGTGCTGTGGTGTCCATCTGCAGCGGTATCATTTCCCTGGATACGCCTGGAGGCCCAGGTGTGAAAAGATGGGAAAGGGTGTGTGGACTCAGCTATGTTTAGAGCTGTTTGTCTACAGGAGAAAACTGCTGCAGCCAGACAGTGTCCCCAGACGGATGACTGTACCCAGACAGTGACGTCTGGGCAGACAGGAAAGATAGCCTGACAGATATACAGCACAACCCTGAGTCAGGTGAGAGATCACAACGAAGCAGAAAGGCTTGCAGGTGAAGTGAGGGGAAGGCTGAGGTCACTGCCACATTGGAGTCAGTTAGGGTGTTGAGAAATCCTGGGTATTTTGTTTTGTGAGTATAGATAATGTGCCCTGAGCTCTAAGGCTTACTGTTCCATGAAAAAGGAGATGCAGAAGTTTGGCTAACAGGTTAGCATGTAAAAGCAGGGCATCTTTTATCTGTATTTCCTTGGATGTTATTAAAGTATTTCTGGAAGTCAAGAGATTGACAATATTAGTTGACTCTGAGGAAGGGGCCAGGAGCAAGGGAGACATCACATTATTCTCTTACTGGCCTGGAAGTGTAAACTGTGGGCTTGTGATCACCACTTCCCAAATATAGAAAGAAAATCTAACAGAGAAGAAGGAAAAAGCAAGTAGATGTGATATAATGAACAGAAAGAATAGAAATGGAGGCATTCATGCTGAAGCATATATATTACGTATTTATATGAACAAATGCTAGATGGTAAGAGAAGAAAGCCCAACTTGGTTTAAAAACGTGGGAGAAAATGTTCAAGAAGAAGGCAGTTTTTTTTTTTTTTTAAAGATTTATTTATTTGTGCATACAGAACTGAGGTACAGGCCAGAGGTGAGAGGCTTCACCAGAGACAGAGTGGGGAGCAGAACAGGCAGATCTAGGAAGTACACTGCTGAGGGGAGCAGAGGGCGGGTCCGGAGAGGTCTGCCGGGCCATGTGGGTCACCTCCAGGGTGGGGGATTGAACTCACGCTGAAGCACTTTAGCTTCTCAGTGCTGTGCTTTAACCCACTGCACCACCAGGGAGGGCCCAGAAGGCAGTTTTTAAAATGGAGAAACAGATCCATGGACACTGCATACTGGCTCGCACTCACTGGCTAAGCCCTCGCCGCACGCCTGATGCCAAACAGAGGCCTCAGAAGCAGACACCAGCCCTGCCCGCTGCTCCGTCCCTGTGTGCTTGACTCCTCCGCCCTCAGACGGCGCCCCCTGGCGGAGTCCGTGGGCCTGGTATATGAAAGCAGGTTTCTCATAACATGTTTGTGCTCGGCCATCACCCTCCTGCTGTGTACTCCACCTAGCCGGATGCCCGGGTGCTGTGCTCATTGGTGCCACCAAGTGCGACGATTGTCATTGTCCATTGGAAAGGCGGGAGAGCACCGGTGATACCTTAAGGGGCAGTGAGAGGTGCAGCTGGTTACGTGCACATGTGTGTACACACATGCAAACACATGCAAACAAACACATGCCACATGTGAGACCTGGGGTCTCTTGATGTCTCAGAATCCCCAGCCACGTGTCTTCTCACAGTGCTCTCAGGCACACCCGCTGCTCTCCCTTGCCGGGTCCCCCAGGGGCTGGCCTCTGCATCACACCTGGACGCCAGCACTCCCTCTGCAGACAAGGAAGCCGAGCCTGGAAAGAGAAATGTCTGGGCTCCCAGCATCATCGTGGGCATGCCAGTTCGTGGGTTATTTATTTCCATTCCGAAAGAATGATCAAAGGCACCCGATTTTCTTGCCTTAAAAATTCCAAGTTTCCGCCCTCCCTGGGGGTGCAATGGGTTAGAGTGTAGCACTGCAGGCTGGCCACAGCCTCTTCAGCGTGAGTTCGATCCCCACCCTGGAGCTGACCCACACGGCACAGCAGACCTCTCCTGACCCGCCTGCTGCTCCCCTCAGCAGTGTACCTCATCAATCTGCCTGTTCTCCCCACTCTGTCTCTGGTGAATCCTCTTATTGCCCTAGACCTCTGGCCTATACCCCAGTTCTGTATGCATAAATAAATCTTTTTTTAAAATTCCAAGTTTTTCCATCCCAGAGTTTTGGCTTGCCCTACAGAGAGGTAGGAAGTGGCTAGTCCGCTCACTGGCTGGGCTCACAAAACCAGCTCTGCATACATGTTCCAGAAGATTGAACCAGACTCTTCATTTGCTGCAGGGACATCCATGAGTACACCCCCCAGTGAAAGCACTGACCTCGCTTCTTTTGCAAGAAGCCACGCATTCCTCACAATCCAGACAATAAATGCCTGAAATGAGGCCATAAAATGGACCCCCAGACTTTCACTCAGGAAGTCTTCTCCATTCATTGTTTAACCCAAAAGTTGACTTTCTCAATAGTCTCTATCTTTCTGTCTCTCCCCCCTGCTCTCTGATGGCCTCATTTACTCTATTATAAGGACCAGATTTGCCTAGTTACAGAGTAGAATAGTAAGGAAAATCAAAGACCTAATAGAAGCGTTTTTAAGAAATCAATCAGTTTCAGACAGGATGAAAGGAATTCAGAAGCTTGCAGAGATATATGAATGGTAATTTCCCTTTACTTTCTAGTCCACTCATGCTACTATGAACCAAAAGCACAACTTGAACTGAACATATATTTCACTCATGACTAATTACAAAGCAGGCATTTCAAATCAGTGTTGAGCTAATGTTTTTAGAACAATTATTTAATTTTCAAGGTCCAATATCTGTCGAGTAAATCACCAATTTCCATTTCACTCTTATTTAATATAAAAAAATCTAATTAGTACAAAGCTGTTTCACAGCTGTCTTTAAACTGAAGCGTAGTTAGAGAATGCAGTGATCAGGCTTGCCTTGGCATCTCCAAGCCAAGCCTTCGTTTTGTTTATTAAAGAATAATACTGGGAGTTAATTTTATTGTGAAGCTTCAAACTGACCTTCATAATCTCTGATTTTAACTCATGACTTTTTATAAGAAACTAATATATATTGATATGTACTTTTCTAAGGATAAAGTCTGGCTGTAGAGCAGAGTATGAAATGTATTTTTTCTCTAGAGATTATTTATGCATGTAAGAGTTGGGTGTAGACCAGAGCTGTGTGTGGGGGGGGGGGGTGGGGGAGGGGTACGTGAGAGAGGATTCGCCAGAGACAGAGTGGGGACCAGAGCAGGCAGATCAGATCTGCTGAGGGAGCAGCGGGGAGACAGGAGAGGTCTGCTGCGCCATACGGGTCAGCTCCCTGGCCAGGGATGGAACTCAGGCCACATTGGCTGCAGACAGCTTCTTAGTGCTGCGTCTTAATCCCTTGCACCACCAGGGAACCCCCTGAAATGTATTACTTTCTAACCAACTTTTGACAAAAACTTTTAAGAATCACCAACTCAGCTATTAGTACATTTTTTGTTAGTCAGATTTTCTTGCATTAAGTAGAAAAATGGGTTTTCTAGTAGAAAACATAGACCTTCAAAAACCTGTATCTACTTTTGTAGTTATATATACATACATATATATAAAAAATATATATTTCAAATTGATAAAGCAAATATATTGTTAATGAATTATTATATAAAGTAACTAAGGGAAATTATCAGGAGTTAATTCTGAGTGGGTGAGGGAGGACTTGTAGGATTTCTGGTTTCTCTTTCACCTTCTGATAAAGTAACATATAATGATCGACCCTGATAGTTCTCTTAAACTCTTATACCCAGATACCTAAGCCTGAGACTTTCAGACAGTCCCACTCTTTGTTTTGTTTCCCTCTCCCTCAACATTAACTTGGGTCCACTTTGAGTCCAAAGCCTGCCTTGCCCCAAGGCAGACACTTCCAGGCTTTGAAAGCACTCTTCACCAATTCCTGAGATTTATACTCTGAAGAAAATCATCCTGGTGGCCTAGGGGTGTAAGTCTGACCACTGTCACTGCTAGCCCTGTCAAGGAGCTGACCTACAGGGCGCCGCTGACCTCTCCTGTCTTGTCCGCTGCTCCCCTCAGCACTGGATTTCAGTAGAGCTGCCTGTTCTGCTCCCTATTCTGTCTCTAATGAATCCTGTCACTCCCTAAACCTCTGGTGTGCACCCCAGTTCTATGAAAAAAGAAAAAATCATGCTTCCTTACAAAAGTCCTTTGCTGATATCTGCTCCTCCTCCTTTCTCCAGGGAGCTGCTTCTTCAGGACAGCCTGATTCTTCCACCAGTATCAAAAACAAACTGCTCGCCCCTTCTAGAGAGTACAGCACAGAGGAGGAGGATCATGGCCCAGCAAAGAAACAGAAGAGCAGAACCATGTTCCCTCAGAGCAGCTGTGTGCTCAGAGATAGATTGCAGAGCCAGAAAAGCCAGGGTTCTCAGCAGATGCGATAACCTTCTGACACTCTGAACCTTGGTTACAAACAAGAGCTGGTTCCAGAACCAAAAGATGTCATTTAGCAAGTGGCAGAAGAACAGCTGGCGGAAGAGAAAGACTGTGACTCAGCGCTTTACCCGCCCCTGCCACTAGGGGGCGCCCTTGGAAACTGCTGGGGAAAGCCTGTGACACGTACTGCCCAGAAAATCAGATCACTGCATGAGGTACTGTAGTCCGAGGAGTGTGAAGAGGGGTTCGTTAGTCCATCTCGGTGAGGCCGGTGGCTGCTACTTCTTCTTTTAGTTCTGGATCTGCCCCATGGCCTGCTTCTCATCAAGCTTATTGTGCCCTTCGCAGGGGCTGCGGATGGGACTGGAGTTTCATCAGGGGCTTTGGTAGGTCCATCAAACCATAATTTTAGGAAATAAGTTATTTTTACTAGTAAGATTTGACCTTACTGGCAACACCTGCCTATCCTAATGGAAGCAGTAAGTTTTTATGTTTATTTAATATTAAAGATCATAAAGTATTTTTTTTACATAACAAGGGCTTTGGGATAATAGAAAAATACAGTATTAAGTGAGTTTGAAGTTAAATATAAATATATATTATCTACACCATGTCTTTTTGTGAATGAGCTTTGTCCTTAGATGTATCTTTTTCACTCCTTTTCTTCTGTTTTTCTTCTGCTTGTTTGTCAAAATAATCTTTAAGGAGTTGGTTCAGCTGTGGCTCAATCTGGTTTGCATGTTGTAATCCATCTTCCCTTCCTTAAAAAGACAAAATGTGAAATAGTAGATTTTATTATTTATTTTTTAAGATTTATTTTATGTTTATGCATATAAGAACTGGGCTACTGGCCAGAGGTGCAGGGGGTGAGAGGATTCACCAGAGAGAGTGGGGACAACAGGCAGATCTACTGAAATCCACTGCTGAGGGGAGCAGCCGAGAGACAGGAGAGCTCTGCTGTGCCATGTGGGTCAGCCCCCTGGTCAGGGAACAAGCTTGTGCTTGAGTGGCTGCTGATACCTTCACAGCCCTGAGACTTTAACTCCTTGCACCACCAGGGAGGCCCAAAACAGTGGATTTTATAGTGGCCCCAAATTATCATTTCAGTCACCTTCCACAGTGGCAGATTCAGAACTGTTTCCTACTGGAATCACCACAGACACTGACAAGCCCCCCCTCCCCCAGTATACTTGAATGAAAGCATTTTTATTTACCTTCACAATGTTGGATCACACGTCCCCACAGTCGGTTTTTCCTCAGGCAGGCTAAATTCCCCACTATCAGCAAGTGCCTCCTTCCTCTGGTCAAGGCAACATTCATTCTTTTTTCTGAATCAATGAATCCGACCTGCTGAGTCCTTACACAGGACAGAATAATCACCTCCTTTTCAGCTCCCTGAAATGCATCCACTGTGGACACCTGCACGGCTTTAATATCAGGATGGTCAAAGTCCCCGACGCTGAGTAGGTGACACAGCTGTGGAGGAAGGAGACAAGGGTGAGGCAGTGCAGGGCCCTGAGGAAGAAGCCTGGGCCGGCTCCTTGCGGCCATTTGCACCTTAGTCACAGTTCAGCATTTCACTTGAGCTTTCACTTTCTGCATTATGACCCAACATAGCTTCAACTAGTTGAGCTAATTTCTAAAAATGATGAAAAGTTACATTACAACATTAGTCATGAAACCCACTAAAAAGCACTGATTTACTAACTCCTAGGCAAATCACTTGACTATGCAAATTCAGAGTTGACAATAAGCTACTGATAAAAAAAAATAGTAAAAATAAAAGTAAAGACTAGTTAGAAGTAATTGGTTTATGTGTACATTAGTATCTGGTATCTATCTTTGATTTCCTGGTAAAATGTAATAATAATGAAGTAACATTCTGGAAAACAGATTCAATCCCATCTGTCCCAAAACACAAAGCATACGCCATATTGTCTTCCCTCTAATTTGTTTATTTGCATTTTTGCCCCAACAGCTGTAAACGGAATTTAATTCAAGCTTGTTAGGTTTACATTTAATTATACAGAAAAAAAGCCAGACCAGACAAAAATCAGGACATTTCCGTTTTAATATGTTAACTATAGTCCCCCAAGTTTTTCCAGCACCAGCTAAGCACGGGGAAGCAACTACAGCGGCCATCAGATGCTGTAACATTGTAACGTGTAATATGTGCGTGTCTCACACACCCGGTGCATCTGGGACTTGTATAATGTTATCACCCCAATCAGCGCGCCCGCTATTCCGCTGGCAACCAGTGATTGAATCAGCTTGAGTGTAAACGCAGCTTCTGCCACATTATGAAAGCTGTTATCTCTTTCAATCTGGAATGAAAAACAGATCCTAAGTTATATTTCCCAGAAAGGTGACGGAAAGACCCGCAGAATCGCCCAAACAGCAGCAGGAAGAATGAAGCCAGGCACCCGAGCCAGGCCAACGCCGGCGTGAGGCCGTGCACCTGCTCCAGCCCCAGGACGTTATAGAAGCACAGGCTGGGCAGCCACCCCAGCAGGGGGCTCCGCTCCGCCTCCGACACCCCGTCCACCAGGCGTCCTTCGTAGAACAGGTCGTTAGCAACAGCACTAATCGTGGGGTGACACCGGTACTGGGTTCTCAACAGCACTGGCTTGTGACCCTAGGAAACGGAAATACAGACAGCGGAGAGATGAAACAGCATTTTTTTGTCCATAGGGGAAGAAAATAACATTTAAAAATTTTTTGAATGCTGCTGCAGTGAACCCTAGGAAATGAATTGTATCACGGTAACATAGAGTATCAAAATGATTCCTTAAGAAGTTACTAAGATATTTGCATAGCGCATGGTCACTACACTGCCACTGAGCCATTTTCTCTAAAATGATGTTTTGTGTCAGGTGAATTTCACCTCGACAAAAAGCTTCTCAATTAAGTTTTTTTTTTGAAGTGTTAATGTGAAGTAGAGCTGGTTTCGGGGACAGGAAATCAGAGATGATAGGGGTTTTTGTGATTAATTTTAGAGCAAAGGCAACATACTTGCAACCCATGAGGACTGACGACAACCTGATTCTTTTTTTTAAAGTGGACACTTAAGCAGCAGGATTTGTTGATCTTTAAGCTTAGTGCTTTCTAAAGCAACGCCAATGAAAATTATTTTAAGGCAGCTACTAGGCCTTCTAATAGTTTTACTTTGTATCAGCCTACTCCGTGGATAGCCAGTGAGTGATGCGTCTGTGTAAAATCCACAGTAGTACCATCAAGCAAAGTCGATCAAAAAGAGTCTGTTCCAGTCCACTTTCATGAGCTGCATCAGAGCCTTGAATAGTAGGAGGGAGCTGCCTAGGATCTCCAACAAGGATCAGCTTTTCACACCCAAATCTGAAAACAGAACTTCAAAAATTAATGTAAGCACGGAAAAAAAAAGTTTGTGTTGACACCAGTTACTGCTCTGTATTCCAAAGTGCATCTCAAACCTCAAAATACCAAAAAAGCATTCTCAGAACTAAGAAGACTTAACAGTGCTAATGAGTTATTCAAAGCCTTTGAACAGCTACACAGTAAAAAAAAAATCTTTATTCCCCCCTGCTATTTGGGTAACGCCACTGTGTATGACTTCGGGGTCTAGGTCAACACGTCATCAGAGGCTACCACCCCACCCAAGCACTCACGTCCTCATAAGGGGTCCTTTCTCCACATAAATCCCTCACAGTGACTAGAACACGCTTTGGGAAACAATGATTTTAAAAATCTGTAAACTCACAGAATTAGAGCTTTCAGAGACTTCATTTGGCTTCACTTATGCATGTAAATTAGGCCCTAGAGGCTAGAGGATACAGTCGGGCAAAGTCCAAGCTTTAGAAACACCTGCATCAGACCTCCGCTCTGCTCTCGGTGACAGCAAGTCACTGCGTCTCTGCAAGCTTCAGTATTCTGCTCAGTCACCGGATGGGCGCAGCTGCCGTGGCTGTTAGTTCACAGCAGCGAGGCCCCAGGATCACCCCTCACCCTCTGCAGGGCTGCCCCACTCCAGTCCCTTCTGGTCTACCCTAGGCTCCAAGGCAGTCGGGGCCCCGCCTCCCCCTCGGCTGGGGACAGAGCAAGGACCAGCGCCGGGGCCTGCGCCTGCCCCAGGAGTGTCTGCACGGCTGTGGGGCTCCTCAGTGGATGTCTGGAGCAAGAAGCTCCAAGTGAGCGGGAGAGCAGAGGACATTTTGGTCTTCTCAGTGGCATAAACAACATTCCATTTTCAACTTGTTTCTCTTCATTTACTTTGTATTCTTTCATAAAATGAAAATTATTTTCAGCAACTATCAGTGACATTAAAATCAAGGCCAGGACTCTCAAGAATATTCTTCAGCAGGGTTGGGTCCTGCAACTCTGAGTTGGCCAGAAACCCTCGACTACCTTGAGAAGGTATCTGCCAGGCTCTAGCAGGATCCTTGTTCGGAGCTATCAAGGATCATGTAATCTGAGCATCTATATGTGATCTAACATGTGATATGGCAACACCCCAGATGACCATCATTCTTTAAAAAAATCAGTTCAATACTTGAGTTGCCCGACAGATGGAAGTGAGGAAATGTTCGAGAGAAGAGTCTGCAGTCTACCTGGCAACGGGAAGGAGAGAGGTGGGTTCAGTCATCTGACTGCATTCATCGAGCACGACGACCGGAAACGTGAGCTCGTTCATGCACGGAAAGGGGCAGGCTGCGCAGGTCACCCCGACTACTCGGACCTTTATTACAACATTATTAGTGAACAACTATTAAAAAGGTAAGAGGATGTACTTATCAAACGACCTGTCTGCGCACCTTCGTGGAATCTAAGCTGTCTTGGTCATTTACCCATGTGCAGCAGTAACAGGGATCTGGGCCCTCCCTGGTGGCCTAGGGGTTAAGTCTCAGCACGATCACCACTAAGGCCTGAGTTCGATCCCGGCCAGGGAGCTGACCCACAGGGCACACCAGACTTCTCCTGGCCCGCCACTGCTCCCCTCGGCAAAGTATCTCCATGGATCCGCCTGTTCTGCTCTGCTCCCCACTCTGTCTCTGGTGAATCCTCTCACCCCCACAGCTCTGGCCTGTATCCCGCTCTTCTATCCAATAAATAAATATGCAACAGGGACTGAACAGCACAGTGGTGAACCCGCTCAGCGCTGCCTTGCCTGCTTCAGCAGGGCCCTGTTGGTGCCCAGTTTGTGCTGCTCGATGCTCTTCCTCACACAGATTCTCTCCGCGGGCGTCAGGTCTTCTTTCATCAATGCGTGTAGCTCTTTTAATTGTTCGTTCTCATTTTCTGAGCCAGCATGCAGGCTGAAAAAAAATGACTCCATAAGGAAGACACCTCTTTCCTCCATTTTTCATGACATCACAACAGACTAAAATAGACATTTTCTAAGTTCAGTGAGAAGAAGACAGGCTTTCTCTACTAGTCCTCAAAATTTTACCTGAAATTCCAATTTTAGGTAAGAGTGAGACAGAATTATTGTAATTCTGTGAACATTCTGTGCTTCTGGAAGTTAGTGTTCTTACCTGTAAGGTAAAATTGGCTTGGCGATCTTCCTGATACTTCCGACTCGGACAAACTTTTCAAAGCCAAGACTGAGAAGCCTTTGAAGAAACCAAGGTAAGATTCTGATTTACAAAATTAGTTCTGATTGAGAAAGAAGAGTATAAAAAAACTTCATACAGTATATAGGTAATTTTAAAAAGGTGTATGATAATTACTTTGTAGCTGTGTCATTCAGTGTAAAATGCCTAGAATCAAAGTAAATACAATAGACCTGATATTTTATCATTTGACGTCTTTTATGGAGAATTTAAAACTATGCGTTATCTTATGTGGAAGGCTCTTTAAATGTTTATAAAATGCAATGTTAGTATTTATCACAAGCAAAATAGTTCCCAAATACACAGTAGTAGAAAGCCAGAATTACCATATATGTGGCATGTATGTACATAAGGGAGAGTGTGACTCTCTTTACACACGTTCTCATTTAATAGTCCTGCACAGCGTCTCCTTGTAGTGATAACACTGAAACTCAGACCTCACATACTGCCGAGATCGCATAGCTAACAATGGGTGGCCAGTTGGTTTGTCTGGGACGTCCATGACGTCTTCTCCATCCACACCCCCAGTGAGGGCAGTATGAAGAAGCCCTCGCCTGTAAGATCGATTCCTCTTTGAGTCTTAACAGTTCGAGTGCTAAACCAGGAACAGAGCAGGAATTCAGTGAGCAACCAGTCCTCCACCTCACCCTGGGGTTTAAAGAAACTACCCAATACATGAATAGATTCCAACTTTTGCATCTGGTATAGTTCTTGTCTTGGGGGACAGTCAGCTACCTTTTAGTCTGAACTACTAGACTCTCTTTCAATGCAAGTTTGTGTGGATTCTCTGAGAACGGAGGATGCAGTGCCTCACTCTCAAACTGCCCTGTCCTGGCCTCTGCGGGGACACACTGCCCCAGGGCACAGCCGTTATTCTGCCTGCTAGCAGAGTGGGAGGCACCAGCCTCTGTGTAGCTGAGGCATTGAGCCAACTATGCCCTTATCTGGCACCTTCCAGTATTCTGCACTTTCCTCTTCATTCTTCTGTTTTTTTTTTTTCTTTTCTAATAGTCTACAGTTAAATTGTCGTCTCAGGCTAAGCAATCCAAAGTGCTTTCTAGTTTAGGCTCCGGGCTACTCCTCATTGTCTTGCATTGCTCATGCACATTTCTAAGTTGTGTATAATTAAAGTAAAAACTAAAGCTGCAATAAACATC
>NW_004567122.1:5808254-5819910 GCF_000260355.1 Condylura cristata
CTCTCACCGCCCCTGAGCCTCTGGCCTGTACCCAGTTCTGTATGCACAAATAAATAAAATCTTTAAAAAAAAAAAAGTATAAGCAAAATAAACACAAAAATATCCTCAGCCAGTGTTTTAGGTTAATTAAAAGAATACAGCTGGCTGAAACTCCGTAAAGGGTAATTTTGCAAGTATATTAAGAAACTTAAAAATGTTTCTAACTTTAATTTTTGACCAAGGGATTTTTTTCTAAGGAAAGATTGGAAATGGAAACAAAGCTATTTAAGAATCTTTGCCATAATACAAGATATAATGGCAAAATTTTGGAAACAGTTATTCATCAAAAATTCCTTAAAGAATGCTATAAACCAATGACTTCAGTACTATGAAAAATTACATTTTCTAGTATTTAATATCACAATCAACTTTAAGTAAAAAATGTTGGACATAAAACCATCCTTATTGTTGAATATCACAGCTGGAAAACAAGTATGTTTGTATGCATTAAAAAAAATCTGTAAAGAAACATAATCAAATGTTGACAGCATAGTCTTCATATATGTCACCATAAGCATCAACTTAAATCAGTTACATTTTTTAAAAGCCTGCACTTACTAAGAAAGGGACTACTTCTCCTAATCACAGTTTCTCACTTACGTTGATTCAGATCATTAAACACTGGAATATTGGTTAACTATTACATAATATTTTTTTGTATCTTCTATAGCCACAAAAATTTTATACTTGCATACCTGTTATGGAGGTATAAAATTGCTATAATCTACTGTGGATGTGTCTTATTTCAACCAAAACTATTTCAATTAAACTCGTTAGCAGTTTAACTATCTTGTGTCTATATAAGCAGGTAGACAATATAGTGACGTAGAACTCGGTTTTGCCATTTTGGCTGACTTCTGAAGTAATGCACTCCTGGGCCGGAGACAGGACCTTGCTATCTCAAAGGCACGGCCTCAACACTTGTGTCGGTTTCCTCTGGTCTCCAACCCCCATCGGGAGATGCAACGGGTCCAGGCCTGCACTGCACGGCTTGAGCTGGGGAAGGGACACTGAACGCAGGGGCTGCTGTTTTCTCACACGCCTTAAGCAAGCTTGCTTTTCACCCCCGAAGGAGATATTACCTCATCCTCAAAGTTGCTTGCGGCCAACACAAGAGGGAGGAATGGCCCCGGGGAGAGGGATCCGAGCCATGTATCCTTGGCTTGCTGGCAGCTCCCCCAGCAACACACTTCTCGGCCATACATGTTCTTGGCTAAATTCAAATTTTTACACGAGCGTCCCTTCCTTGTGCTGAAGTCAAGTTTTATTACTTCACATTATCCTTCTTACAAATGAATAAGTTATTCTAGTACTGGTTTTTGGATGCTGGCTCTTGACTGAGAGACAAAGGCCTTGTGTCTGTATACACTGGGCAGGAATATATGTGGGTATTCAAAGACCACAGAGGTTTGCGTTTCAACACTGACCTAAAACATTAGCTATGTAAATATGTACTGGTCACACCTACCCAAGAAGTACTCTGTCAACAGCTACATTAGTGGAGGAAGAAATCAGAAGTTTCCATGGTCTTGTATTTCTAGCTGTAAGAGCTTCACTCTTTTCAAATAGCTGCACGAAGAACAAAATCACCACTGCCAGCAAGTAACTCTTTCCTGCTCCAAAAACACCTAATTTTGTTGAAGGGAAAAATAAAGATCACATAAAAAAATTCTGAAAATACATACTTTATCCACCTACTTTCCTCTTGCTTTTATTTAATGCATCCCTCAGAAATGCTGCCCACTCCCCTCTAGCGTTTACTTGGGCCGGCTCGGATTCAAAACGCTTGTTTAGTGATTCTGGAGTCTTATTCCACTGGGACATCATTAACAAGCTGACCGGGATACAGAAGCCGGGGTAACACCGTGTCTTCAGGGCGCTTTTCCCGCTTGCTGCTCACCGTGGACGATGGTGATGGGGAGGCTGGGGCTTGGCGGCTCCTGCACGGTCTCGGCCCCTGTGTGAGGCGCCATCATCTGAGCTATCTGCATTAGGGCTGCAGCTTGATCCGCGTTTAACTTGTGGGCCTGAATGAACTCACTGGCCAACTGCTCTGTTGCTTCCAAGCTGAGGAGTTCACATTTTGTGTTGCTAGATGTGCAGGCTGGTGGGATGAATTTGCTCTTGTTAACTCTCTTGCTGCTACCTGTAGTTGATGAAGACCTAGTAAAAGGGGAGCAAGTCAGATCAAAGAAAAATGAGGGACTTTGGAAAAGGTGATAGATGTATTCATAATTTAGCCTTTATAAACATAGAAAATAGTTTTCTTTACAGGCACATGGCATTCTGGAGGGTAGGGAAGAGAATTAACATGTGCTGGGGCTGTGTTAGCAGTCATTTTACATGTATGTTGATGACATCTCGATAACAATTGTTAGTGAACGATCCCAAACAGATACAGAAACACTACATCTATCCTCACACAGCACAGTTAATAAGTGGTATAGACTAACTTTGATGCCCATGTTCTCATACATAATGCTGACTGAGATCATTAATATGGCCCCTTATTTCTGGTAACGAACAGCAAATAAATTGTCTTTATTCATTTCAATGTAGGTAAGTAATATAATGGAATCATAAGGATTTTTTAACAAGGACTTCGTTGTGCTGAGAAAAAAAATGAAACACTGGTCCAAAGTAGATCCTAACTTCCAAATTAGAAACTAGACCTTTTTCTGTCATTTTAAAAAAATAATATAATAGTTTATTTTTACATCATTTTGTGCCTTTTTCCATCTCAGTTGTAATCCCCAGGGGCTTCCCATCACCAAATTTTACCTGTGTGCCATTGACTTTTTCTATCATTTTAATATATCACTTCTGATTTTCAAAAAAGAATGGGACACAATTACTATCAAAAATAAAATAGGTATCAATATACATAATGGATTCAAGCTTGTTAAATGTGTCTTTTAGAGATTAAATAGTTTGTGCATTAAAATAAAGTTGAAGAGAAAAAAAAGACACTCTAAATAGCCTCAAGAAATTGTTTCTTGACAAACGGAAAAAATGCAGTATTTTTAGCTGTAGTCACAATAAACAGAGGGAAGAATGGGTAGCTGGAGGAATGGAAAGTGATATATTTATGTCCTTTTTTTATTTTAAACTACTGACAAATAGTCATCTCATAATCTGAATGCGATTTAAAATTTTATTGGCAATACATATGTAACAGAGTTTGAATTTTCATATTCACATCTGATCACTTACTTTTGAGCATCAGTGATCCCTAGGTCAGAAGCTACTTACATTGTTAACAGATACTGCATTAGAGGCAGCATAGCTGGATTGAAGTTGTCCTGGATGTTCTTCAAAGTGGTCAGCTCTGTGCTGGCGTTACAGACCAGTAACGCATGCACCACTGCTGTAGAAAGGGCAGAGGCACAGAGCATGTAATGACAGTATGAGAGATCATGAGAAACTAAATACTCATGTAATTCAAGAGTTAAGCTACTGACTCCATTATAAGACATACACTTTTACTTTATGCAAAGATCCGATCCTTTGTTCTTTAAGATACTCATTCACACTTGATACATAGATACCATAAAACGCGAAACTCAAGTAAGATCAGGACTTCCATAATCAGGGGATGAACAGATCTGAGGAAGCGAGGGCCTCATGGCACTCCTGGACAGCAGCTCCATTAAATCAACACTCCACTTTGTGCTGGACTAGTTATTTGAGTCATTTTTGTACATTTTCCCTATACTTCTTCCTCGATTATATAATATATAAAAAGCAGAAAATTGCAATGCTGATATTGGTGAAGAAGTAATTACAAATATGAAAAAAATGCATAATGTGAAAAGTTCACTAATTATAGAGTCTCATTAGAATCAAACTGGTAAATCAGATTCATTCAGTTCTCAAAGAAAAATCAGAAATTAAAAATGTGCATGAAACCATTGAAATATATCATTAAAGTCTGTCTTTCAGTTAGAATCAAATTCAAGCAAGAGAAATTATTCCAGAGATCAAAAGGTGTACAGAAGGTGTAGACTCATAGCATTGGATGGGAATTCAGCTACCTAAAGTTTCCTTTATTTAAAGAAAAATGAGGCAAGGTGCAGTTTCTCAAGCATTTCTCAAGACAAATGATAAAATACCCAGATAAAAATCATCTTCCTGCTTAACTCCCTGAATAATCTCTTGCAGAACCTCTACAACCTTCTCAGTGAAACAATAAACAAAAATCTGTTTATTAAGTATACCTGATTATGACAGAATTAGAACTGGAGGTAAGAAATGATTTGAGTTCTTACTCATGTTTAGTGTCTCTTTTTTTAGAAAGAAGGTATATACTGTAAAATTCAATTCTGACAGAATATTTTTGTGAGGCTTAAGATGTGATTATCTTATTAGCTTTCTGGGATGCAGACCAGAATTATTTAGAATCAACTTCCACACACATTGTATACGAGATGGTGGGAAGTACAGAGGGCACTTTCAGTTGGCTTTAACAACACAAAAGTTAGCCGTGTTGCTCAAAATACATCTCCGGTCCCTCACGGTACCGATTATACTAATTAAGACAGAGATGTTAATACTTACTGTTGGTGGGCCAGTTGGAAGGGAAATAACCTTTCAAAGGCAGTAGCTCCACCTCACTGATAGCTGACGGCCCAAAGAAAGCACTGCATGCAATAAAAGTGTCCAATTCAAAGTCTAGAGTTTTGGAAATCACCCAGAGATCATCTGAAATGGCAAGCATTTTTTTTAAGTGACTCCAAACAGTGCTTAATGCAAAGCTAACTGGATTTCTTAGATACATAAATAAAAGAGTGCATAACTAAAATAATCTGCATGTTGTTTTATGCATAAATAATCTTTTAAAAAACTTAATAAACTTGAAAGAAATTTTTAAAAAGCCAAAAAACTTTAAAAACAATTAGTAGAAAATTATATATGAGTAATTTTTAGATTAGCATAGGGAAAGAGTTTTAAAATGAGATATAACTCACAATATAATTTACTAAGTTGTACTTTAAGACATCTCTTTAATATAAAAATTTTGCAGAACTACATGCAGCACCAGCATCTCGGCTCAACATACCTTTGCTGTAAGTTGAAGAGCATTCCTTCCGACTCAGCTTAAGGTAAAGTCTGCTTTTAGGTTCATTATAAAATTCAGGATTTATAGTAGTAAACTTCTTTAATTTTCCATATTGTTTCCTTTGAAAATCAAATCCTTTTCTGCACAATGAGTAAAGAACAAAATGAATTTGATATAAAGTGCAACATTTTTCACCTGTGCTAGCTTAACGTCTGTTTCGGCGTATCACATAATGGTCCTAGTTATGTGTATTTATTGAAATATACATAATACATTCAACATCACACATTTTTCTCTTGCTATGATGCCTTTAAGTCTACCCTTTTGCCAACTTTCAAATATACACTTCAATGTTATTAACTATGGTTCCATATTCTTTACATTATACTCTCGGAACTTATTTGTTTCATAAGTACAAGTTTGAAAGTAAAAACTTAATAATCTTTGAAGCACAGTATGAAAAGAACTGGGGTGTGTATATGTTTACATAGTTTGATACATGTACCCAAAATATAATATAATGTCCAAGGAAAAAAGAGCAACCTTCACAGCATTATTAGTTTTAAAAAATACTGAGATAAGAAAAGTATCCAAAAGACAGAGTGCCTAAGTATCTTTGTCAAATTCAAATAAGCATCTCTGTTTCTTCTGTATGTTACAGGATATGAGTAAATGGAACTATACATGTAATGTGCTTAGAAAAGTACCTGGCTTGGGTAAGTTTCCAATAAATGTTGTCATTAATAAATTACCAAACACACAGTCATTATATTTCCTTTCTGGGTAATCCTACTTTTCTAAGACATGTTTCTCAAAAGTAACATTCTATATAAGTTACTTTTGTGGTTTGTTCAATAGGGTTTCTCTTAGGATTGTGACTATATATTAAAATGAACAGAAAAATAGTAGTATTGCCAGTTTTTCTGATATTGCTAACCCTGCTTGATGGTTAGAGGGGATCAAACATACCTCTTGTTATAAGATCTGAGATACTCTCTTCTAGGTACTTTTTATATCTCAGGCTCTTAAAACTGGTAATACTGTCAAGGCTACAGTTTCTGACAGAATTACAGGTGGTTATTTGGGATGCTAACACGTACCTCACTGAAAGTTGACATTCCTCATAGAGGGGTATCTTCTGACTTCTTAAGTACAAGCCAATACTCTTTATATCACTTAAAACCTTGGTAGGTAGAGACTCTCCCTGTGTAAAACTTTCTGGAGTCACTTCTTCAAACCACTTGAAAAATTTGCATTGGTCAACTTTGGGCCCATCACAGGCATAAAAGAGACGACCCTAAGGGGGAAAAAGCATTAAGTTTAGTGAGAAAAATGATATTTTTATTTTTATTGGTTTTGTATTGTTTATTATGACTTTAGATAAAGTTTGCTTGGCAGTAAAGCACTTCAACAATTTCTTACTATATAACATCCATTACCATGCATAATTACTATTAATTTTTTTCATAACTTAAGCAACAATTTAAAATTAAAACCATCTTTTGCATTATGTTCTTTTAATCAAAAATCACATTTTCCTGACAATATAATATTATAAAAGTTTTTTTCTTTTTTAAAGATTTATTTACGGATGCATGCAAGAACTAGGATACAGGCCAGAGGTGTGGCGGTTATGAGGATTTACTAGAGACAGAGGGAAGCAGAACAGGCAGATTCTGTTCAGTGAAATATACTGAGGGGAGCAGCAGGTGGGACATGAGAAGTCTGCCACACCATGTGGTCACCTCCCTGCCCAGGGATCAAACTTGAACTCATGCTGCAGTGGTTTTGGATAGCTTCATAGTGCTGTGCTTTAACAAGCTGCACCACTAGGGAGGTCCCAAAAGGTACTATTTTTCTCATTTAAAATGTTGCCTATAGGGCCCTCCCTGGTGGTGCAGCAGGTTAAAGCGCAGTACTAAGAAGCTAAAGCCACTTCCACATGAGTTTGATCCCCGCCTGCCCCAGAGGTGACCCACATGGTGTGGCAGACCTCTCCTGACCCGCCCGCTGCTCCCTTCAGCAGAGTACTTTGTCGATCTGCCTGTTCTGATCCCCACTCTGTCTGTGGTGAACCTTCTCGCCACCCTCCATCTCTGGCCTGTACCCCAGTTTTGTATGAATAAATAAATATTTAAAAAAAATGTTGCCTATAGACAACCTAAAAGCTGTCCAGATGTTCCTGCTACAAGGAACATGATATGCATTTCTTCCCTCCCTTTTCTCACTCACATACAGAGACGGACAGACACATGATCCACATAACTGCTGTTTTATTTTTAACAGAATGATAGATTTTTCTACTTTAAAACCTAACCCATCAACATAGCATGAGCATAATTATGTCATCAAGTAATTTTAAGACAAGGAAGATTTTTTTGTGGCTCTGTTATTATTCATGAATTCTGCTTTGGGCAACAACCCCCCCTTCTTTGTTTTTTCAAATTTCATTAATTTTCCAATTATTACCTAAGTATATAATTTGGGTAATATGACAAGTAGATTTCAATCCAAATTTACATTCTCAGTGAACGATGACGTGGAATGTGTGAACACCAGGAGAAAGAGAATACAGTGTTATACATGAGTAAGAACTGTTGATCTCCACTTCTTACGTTCACGTGCTCCGGAACAGCATGTGACGGCCTGGTCAGGCAGAATGCTTTCCTGTTCCTTTGACTTCACCTATTACTCACACCGGGGAGCACACGGTAGACTCATCTCTACATACCGTCCACCCCAGTTCGGACAGATCCCCGCTCTGGTGCTTCCTGTAGTTTGGCCATCTTCCTCCTACTGGATCACTTACAACATTATATATAATCCCTGTCACATCTCTCTCCATCCATCCACTGCTAAGCAGTAATTGCTCAGCAACCTGAAGACTGACCTTCTCTCATAGTTTCTTACCCTAGCACACTGATCCTCTCTCAGTAAGAACCTGAGGGTTTACTGTATGTTATTCATTATCGCCTCCAGTAAAAGCTTGCTCTTTCAGTAAGTTTGTCACCAAGCAACAGCTTCCTAAGCTTTCAGAAGACCTGCATTTGGCGGACAAGCAGAAGAGTGGGCACTTTACCTTATTCGGCCCTTCCTTTTTAACCATGACAAGTTTCGCAGGCTGCTGATGATGGCAGGATGGCACGTTGTTTTCTGTATTTTTCGGTTTCTCTCCTTTTGATGACGTGTAAAATGATATGTCAACTTTTGAAAGAGCTTTGTGCAGCTTTTGTGCCAACCCAAATAGCAAAATATTTAGATGTTCTACAAAAAAAAAAAGATAATACAGATTAAAAACATAGTATGATCTGCAGGTGCATCATGTATTGTTACCTAGATTTGAAAATATCCTTTCAATAAACTATATACTGATATCTTAATACTAATATCCATGTAATAAAGGCAATATTTGACCTTGTACAACAAAACACACTATCAAAACTAATTGATGATGCATTATACTGAAACTTCCCTGCTTACTTAAAAACCATCTTACGGTTCTAATTTTTAAAATTCTAAACTAACTAGATGACAATGTTGTCATTTCCACTTTGAAAGCTCAAGTTTGACCTGAAATTAGAATAAGTTATTGTGAAAAATTGAGAAATGTGGAAAATAACAGACATGTGGAAAGTTTATTATGAAATTCACAACATGCAGAATTACACTTTCTCAGTTACACTACTCACATAGAGCAGCAGTCATCACAGAAGGAAAAACTCAGTGATACCTATGAGACAAGATGTAAAAATCTGCTTGTAATGTGCAGGAGACTGAAAAGCAGCTGGTATGTGGATTTGCCTTCGGGGAAGATAAGTAGATTTTATTTTCTGCCCACTTGGGAAGCACAGCTCAGAGTCACTGATCTGAAATGAAATAATTCAAGTTATAATTATTCCAGGAAAATATTGCTTAAGAAAATAAACGAATTTTCTTTTTAATGTCCAGAATTCCTGAATGTCATCTTCTAATTTTAAATGAGAAACTTCACATAGCAAGAATGGCTTTGCCTCACACTCTTTTAATTATAAATAGGATGATGTAAATTTTTCTTGCCTGCACTTTGATAAGTTTTTACTTAATAAGTAAAATATTTTTGGCTAGGAAAAAAATAACCATGTGAGTAGATAGTTATATATTGCCATTTCTGCATCACAACTGTAATAAACATTCACAACCAATGTATAATGCAATTACGCTAATGTAGAATGCAATGTATAATGTATTACGCTAATAGTGACTAGCAAAACTGAGCTGATGGTGAAAAATAAAAACAATCTTGGTAATAGGAATAGTAGAAGCAGATGTAGAAACAGCAGCTACAATCTTCTAAGGACATACTATGTGCCAGAAACTGTACTGGCTACTTTCAAATACATAATTTCATTTAACACTCAACTACTAATAAGATCTGGAGTCAAAGTAGATGTAACTGTAGCTTGAGTCTGGGAAACTTAAAAGTGGACTCCAAGAGGAAAGTCATTACTGCTGCGCCGTTCTGGTGACTCCTTTGTTGAAATCCAGACAGAAGCTACCAGGGAAAAATGCAGCAAGAGATGTCAGTACATTTCCTCACCTGAAAATCTCCTGTTACACCGTGGCTGTAGCAGACAGACTCTCCTAGTATACTCTGAATTTCCTCACTCTTGGAAATCGGCTTTAAATTCAAAGAATGCGCCTTCTTTCTGGAAACTGAATCTTGGGTGCTAAAGTCCTGCCGCTGCAGCATGTCTTTCATCATTTGCAAGTGCACTGCATCTGAGGTGCTCTTGCCCACAGCATCACTCCACCTTCCCCCTGCACCACTGCACCTCTCAGGAACGGCCTCAGCAAAGAAGCTGTCTGTTGCTCGTGGGCTAGCGCTGCCTGGGGCGGCCCAAGTGCGCTGTGTTACCTTCTGATATTTCAGCCACTTGCTTTGAATAGGCACATTACGGGGAAGCAAAACCTCCCCTGGAGTCACATCCCTGAATTCTTTAGAGAAAGAAGTTTCACTCTGGTGCCCAGGACCAAAGTCAAAGGAGACAAGTGCTGACTTTTCCCATGCACTGGGCACAGAGGACCCAGAAGCCTCTAGCCTGCCACAGGCCGTCAGGTAGGGATATGGCAAAGTGGTAAGTGGAACTTGGGCTCTACTTACGAATGGGAGCCTTGGGAGGTTCGTATTCTCCAGAAAACTGGCTTTTTTCATGACTGAAGGGGGAAAAAAGCTGATTAAATAGAGATGTCATTGTCATCAGACTTTTGGAAATGATGGGTAGGGAAACAAAAAAAGCAGAAAGGACTAACATGCCTTACAAAAAGACCCAAAAGGCAGACAAACAAAAAGAAAAACCAGAACACCAAGTACAAAATTGTATTTTCTATCTTAAATTAAAAATTATTTTAACCTCATAAATATCTGAACACTTAATTAACAGGCCCAAACTTTTTTTTTAAAGTTGATGAACCTCAAATCCTCCTTTTTCTTTCCTCTCTTAACTGAAGACTCACCCCACGCAGCTGACAGAATATTGACATGGCACGTAAAGTTTTCAGCTTTACAGCAAGAAAAGGTTCACCATCCTCACTTGACAGGTGAGATCACAGAAACCCAGAGGTGACATGACACCAACTGGCAGGTGAGAACGAGAGCCCAGAATTTTCTGTTCCTTCCCCAGAATTCATGGTTATTTGACCTTACTCCATGATTGAACTTCCTTTACATATTTATTATACTAGTGATTAACATGTTGACCTTCATTTTAAAGATGCGTTTTAGTTTTTAATCTATTGGTGTGTGTATTGTAGTTCAGTTCTGGTAAACTCATGTTATAGCATATTTTAGCTGAGTTATCATTCCTTCTGTTTGTCAGCAGCATTAGTAACAGATGTATTTCTGAAAATGTTAAAGGTAAAAACTTTTTCTGAATTAATAAATCAACAAAAAACACTGCATGGGAACTATGTAATTTTTAACATTTTTATCTGACAGGGCTGCGGTTCTGTAACATACCTTCTTGACAGAATAGTCAGAAGTCAGTATTGTTTTTATAAAGTGTTAGGATGCATTTACCAACAAGCCAGTCACTACAGAGTGAGAGGTTCATGTGTGCAAGCACCTTTTACTGAGCTGTCCTCCACCTGCTTTGGATCACCTCCGCCCAAACCGTCACTTCCCTCTGGGCTACACCAGCCCCGCCACCCAGGCACACCACAAAGTTTTTCTTTTTAATATCATTTGCCCATGACCAAATCTAGTTCCAAAGCAGGTTAAGTCACTCACGAAACTTGATACTTGATGGGTGAGTGACAGGTTAGTGAAATATGTCCTCTGTTTAAGGAGTTCACCATGGCTGCTGTCTCTCCTTCCCTGCCTCCCACTCACTGCGTAGTTAACCCACTCTAAACTGACTTCTGGCCTTACTGTTTCACTAAACTGCTCCTGCCAAGGTCACCTTGACCTCCAGGTTGCCAAATGCATGTTTTTGTCTCACTCAATATAGTTTTCAATAACGAGGAAGAGAGTCATTCACATCCTTTATACATTCTAGTAGAAATAACTGCAAACTGTAGCAG
>NW_004567122.1:5820035-5822958 GCF_000260355.1 Condylura cristata
TATTGATTCATTACTTAATAAGCTACTAAATTCTTTACTTCCAAGTGTAAAACTTTGTGTTATACTTTGTTTCCCAAGAAGTCCTCTTTGCTGAATTAAAATTATAATCCAAAGAATGATATGAATGTTCTGAATTTTTAGGAGAGATACCTAGAATTGTTATGGGGAAAAAAGCATAGGTAAAAAAACACATAATTTGTTTAGCTTCAAATGACTCTTCAATGTTATACTTTACTCACAATCATTCTCAATTGAGTTGTTCTCAGACTCAGCTACTTCTTGAAAGTTATCTTCAATATTGAAGTCAGTAGCTCTTTTGGAAAAACTTTCTTTACCTGGGAACTAGAAACAGAGATCAATTTATTAGACAGCAGTAACTGGTAACAGCTTGACAGTGCTGAGACTTTAACTCCTGCACTACCAGGGAGGCCCCGAGTAGTTATCTTTGGGGAGAATGCAAAGAGTAAGGATTGAAAGGGGTGAGGGTGGGATAGAAGGGGGCTCCTTGGGTGCTGGTAATGCTCCATTTTCCAAGAGTGGTAATTCACTGAGCTGGACCCTTGTGGTCCAGCTGTGCATGCACTATGCTTCAATATCAAAGGGGACATGTTTGGTGAAATTTCTAACAGATACTGTTTCGGACACACACACATCATTCTTTCTCCATGACTTCTACTTTCATGCCCCAGATTTGCATCTGGCAGCAAAATGAGTATTAGAGATCGACAGAAAATACTAGAAAAAAAAAAAATCTACTAACTGCTAAATATATTTCCTTTATGTAATCTATCTGCTGTCATGAAATCCTTGTTTTTTCTGAAGTAAAGAGTAATCCTTTGAATTTCTAATCCTAAAAAGGCAGAAAATCTCTCCAATAAGTTGTTTTTGTGTGAGACTGATTCAAGATATTATGCTTATTGTCAATTTACCATACTCCTTTTTAACTTGCAACTATATAAACATTAAAATCTGTTCTTTACAAACTTTAACACTGTCATCAAGAAAATGATTTGGCAAGACACAACTATAAAAATAGTTTTACCTGCAAGTCAATCTGCATACAGGTGCTGGGCAACTTTGGTGTCAAACAATGAGTTTTTGTCATACAGTTCCCATATGCAACACTCTCGGGGAAGTGACCGCTTGCCAGCTGGGAGCTGGGCCTTCTGACCATCACTGCACTGCTAGCTGATCCTCTCACTTGGTGTCCTTGGAACTCAACAGGCTACAGGTAAATTATTAAAAGTGGAAGAGTATAAGTAAACATTGACAATGTTTATACAGAATTTCTATTAGATACTACTTGATATAGAAGACTACTAAAGGACTAATGATGAAAACCAAGAAACATTCCTATCATCCTAAACATACGTTAAGGGCAACTAATTAAAGTACATTGATTGAACTGAATTCAAGTTCCACTTTAATAAGTGATTTGTTATATTAATAGCCCGGGGATGGGCACAGCAATAACGGGGTGATTAAGCCAGCAACTTGGCTGCTCCTATCTCCATGCCCACTTTCTACAATACAGTTTTCCTGTATAGACTTACACATACTACAGTGAAGTTTCTTATTTGTGTGCAAACTGAATTGTAAGCTCTTTGAGGGCAGGAGACTTGTTTCATTGGCTTATCACCTGCATTTAACGCTGCTTAGCAAGTCGGAGGCGATCATTAGCATATAATAAGGGAAGAACAGGAAGGAACATAGGAAGCACTTTCCTTGGCTCACAGGTTTTGTAAACTAGCAGGCAGAAGTGATGATGCTCTCTGTCTCTCTCAGTTAGATCTGGGACGAGCGCCCTAAAAGCAAAAGCCAGGGGGTAGGGTTCCCCACAGGCCTGTACCTTGAGAGGTCTTGCATCTCCTCGGACCAGGTGGGCGCTTACGCTTCAAATGGCTCTCTGCTGCCCTCTTGCGGGCGCTAGGATGTTTCCTTCTCCCACGGTGACAAAGCCCACCCAGACTGTGGACCCGTGGGATTGCTAATAGAGCCAAAGGGATTTACCCAAACAATTGCTTTATTTCCCACTGATAAACTAGAAAAATTAGAATAATTTATAATCTGAATGTGTTCTCATTTTAAAATGAAGACCCTAAATCACATGTTTGAAAGGAAAATCCAATCCAAAGTGCCCTTATATGGACTTGTTGAAATTATTCAGAATTTAAAAAGATAGCTCTTTCAGTGAAGAGTATTTATTTTCTTTTTTCTCTCCTCTCAGGTGTAGTCCCCGTAAAATTCCTACCACCAAGTCCCCCGTGAACCATCACCATAGTCTCTTGTGCTCTTTCCGCCCATTTTAACCCCTCTTCCTTTCCTGGCCCTACTGAGTGTCTGACTTATAGTTCCCTGCAAGTTTTGTCCTTTTTTCCCCCCGATCCTTTATTTGGTGCTTCTATATTCCTATCAATGAAGAGTATTTCACCTACTAAGGCTGTTTGTTTGATAGGAAAACACATTCTCTACAGAGGCCTTGTTTTCTATGCTGCCTTAGATCTCTTCTTTCAGGAAAACTTCTCCACATCCAATCATAAGCTGAAGTGATGGAGACTGAGTTAATGGCCATAAAATCTTCATTTTGTTGTCTCCAGAATATTCACTAATTGTACTTTACATGTCTTTGAGTCTAACTCTCTCCTCTCTCTCCAACCCCACACAGTTTAGTGCCTTAGTAACAGAAGACTAAAAATGTGAGACTTTTTAGTCTACTGAAAAGTCTTTTGCTCTTAAAACCAGGTTAATTCATATTAACGAAAATCCTGATACATGTGGAGAATAAACAGCGAAACAGTTGATTACAAAATAAGTGTTCTTCTTCTCCAAAGAGGAAATGCAGATGGCCAACAAACATATGAAAAAATGTTCAACATCACTCGTAATAAGGGAGATGCAAATTAAAACCACAATGAGATACCAC
>NW_004567122.1:5823497-5864750 GCF_000260355.1 Condylura cristata
GATGGCAAATGGGTGACTTGGTGATGGGAAACCTGCGGGGATTACAATTGAGATGGGGAAAAAATGTACAAAATGATATATATATATATAAAAAAAAATGCTACCATCAAACTATTTGTGCATAAAATTAAATTAAATCAAATTAAATTAAAAAAAAATAAGTGTTCTTACCTTAGGGTTACAGATTTTGGTCTCCTTTTGTTTAGATGTAACAGGTAGAAAAGCAGGTTTTTCTTCACTTGCCAACGAAAAGAACTGAAGTAAAATAGCAATGTGTGTTAGGACTGTTCTGAACATGGCTCATGAATTTGATGGGAAAATACTCCCCAAACTTCACGTAAAGTTTGCCCTTTGAAAGCACACTCACCCTCTCTATCCATGTCATTGCATATAACCTAACACCTGGCAAAGAAAGCCCTCTAGCAGAGAGGGTCCCACGCTTATTAATTTAAAAACCCACCATATTAGAACTCTAAAATTTCAATTCAAACATTGGAAAAATTGTTGCGCATATTATAAATCACTCACACATGAAACCTGATACTTAAGTTACATAAATCTGGACTGTTTATCTGAAAAATTAGTATGAAATTATAGGAGGAAAAATGGTAAGCAGGCTAACAATTTATCTAAAGGATCCACTTTTAGCAACATAAAATATAGGATGGAGATGAAAGCAACTAGTATTTTTAGTTTATCAGGTAAGTAGAAAATGACCATAATATCTAATATAAATCATAACTTAGGAAATGAACTCAACTACAGAATCTCTTCTTATGTTTAACATTTAAGGAGAAAATTGACTTCCTCAATTGAAGAGGTAGTGCATGTCTTCAAATAATGGTCACTTATCTTTAATAACATTATATTTGCAAGGAAACTTAACAGGTACTTCAGAAATTCAATCCTGTCATGGAATTAAAGTGTTCTGATACAGTAAGTATTGCTCCCCTTTCCAGGGGGTGCCAGGACCCCAGAGCACACCCACAACGTGGACAGGAGCACACTCTGTATTGTTTTTCCCTATCTGTATAGCTACAATCTAGTTATGTTTTTTCCTATCTATACATAACTGTGATATAGTTTTAATTTGTAAATTAGGTCAATAACAGATTGACTATAGAATGATTATGTAACGCACTGCAGTTTATTTCATTTGCTCGCTTGCTGTCTCCCTCTTGCTCGCTTGCTGTCTCCCTCTCTCCTTCTCAAACCACCTTACGTATATAATTCTCTTCAGAGGACAGCTGACTGGTAGGTAAATGAAACCTCAGAATGCAAAACCACAGGTAAGCAGGGACTTTAGTGAGTTTTCAAATTAGTTAGCATAACCTGCCTCTGCTAGAAGAACACCTTTGCTCTGCGTAGCTACTGACACTGCAGGAGTGAGGAGATGCCGTGACCAGAAGCAGCCTAGATTCAAGTTCCTTAAAGTTCTTTCTATCACTAATATCCCTGAATAGCTTGTTTCAGAGAACTATACTAAGACAAAAATACAAATGCGCTCCTTAACTCTGAAAACATTTTTTTGACAAAAGATTGTAAGACCTTTGCAGGCTGTAAAATTACAATAGTTTCCTGCCCCCCCCCAAGATATGTGACATTTATTTTAAATGGTAACTCACCCTGCAGGAAAATATGTGATAGTGTGCATTACACTTCGTAATAATTGGCCTTAAAACGTTTAAGCTACTTTTTAAGTGAAAAAAATAGCAAGCAATCACTTTGAAGCAAAATTCTGCAGCTGCCAATTCCTCGTTTTACACATTTGATTGTGTTAGCTAGAGTTAAATTGGCTGGGTCACCTCAGTGTGCATTTGCTTGTCTCTCTGTTTTAAAGACAAGAGCTGCAGGAGCAGCTGTATTTAAGTAGCAACTCCTGGGTTAGGGAATGCTTGCAACTCTGCCAAATTAGTTTCACAATAAAAGGATGTGTTGGTGTACCAAATCCAGAGATCGACCCAAACACGTGTCTAAAGGCACCTAGCATACGCCCAGTAGGAAGGGTAACTCAAACGAGTGTCTGTGATACCGATACTACAAAGAAAATTTCTGGCTTACTTATTTTGAATTTCTAAAATTTGACTACAGTTCAAGTCAGCATATCTGGTTCATTTTGCTTCTTGGTTTCTCTGCTGACTGTGATGACCAAGGTCTAAAAAAATATCTGCTGCATCAAACTTTAAGCTTCACATTATCTTGGTTTGTCTTGATCATGCTGCGTTTGGCAGCCTTTTGCTGGGTTGTAACCAAAAAGTCCTTTCTAGCTACTCCATGTTTTAAAAGTTAACTCACCTGCAAAGGACTTCTTGGTTCAACTTCATTTTCTTCTAGCATCTTAGCAACAGAACATTAGTATGGAAAGTAGACCAAAAGTCAATAGTTAGTTACAAAATAAAACAAAATTTGTATTGAACTAAGACATACAACACCATCACTAACAAACCCAGAAGCTAACGATGGCAGACGATGATTAAATGCTATGTTCAGTTGATTTTTAAAAATCTTAACAGTACTGGTGAGTATAAAGTGAAATTTTCATATTATAAAACAGTAAGAATTCAGATTTGACAATATACTCACCAGAACTGTTAACTAAGACAATTGTTTTTAGTTTTTCAAGCTATTATTTCCACTTCTGGAAAATAATTTAAGACAATAACTTAAAATGCAAACAATGATTTATGTGCAAAATCATTTTACTAAAGATTTACTTAGAATAGCAAAATGCTGGAACTAATCTAAATGTCCAGAACAGGAAGCTGTTTGTCCAATGCATAGAGTACCCACATGATATAAGTGACCTTTCAAAAGTTTAAGAATAGCTTATAAAAGTGTGACACAATTGGCCCTCCCTGGTGGCGCAGCGGGTTAAAGCACAGCACTGAGAATCTGAAGCCACTTCCGCATGAGTTCGATCCCCGCCTGCCCCGGAGGTGACCACATGGCATGGCAGACCTCTCCTGACCCGCCCGCTGCTCCCCTCGGCAGTGTACTTTGTCAATCTGCCTGTTCTGTTCCCCACTCTGTCTCTGGTGAAGCCTCTCACCTCCCCTGAGCTTCTGGCCTGTACCCCAGTTCTGTATGTACAAATAAATCTTTAAAAAAAAAAAAAAAGTGTGACACAATACAATGTATTGAAAGGATTTAAAAACTATTTGTGCACACTGGTTCAACTGTATTTTCAAAAATAGGCCTCCCTAAAGCTAGAAATGTCAATAATATATCTGGGTAATAGGATTAAATTTTCTTTGTTGTTCATTATTTTCTGTATTAAAAAAAGGAAAAATAAATAAAGATTAAAGGGCAAAATAGGATCATGACACAGAAAATAGTAAAATTCTACATAAAATATGTAGAAATATTTCACTTTTTCTTTGAAACATGTCTGCTTGAAAGATCTGTGCCATATAGTGAAAAAAACTCTCCCTCCAAAAGCAACATCCCTATTCTAGATGACTAATTTAGAATAGACTAATCTAGATGTCTTTTACTGCAGAATTTCCATTCACCCTAATTAGTATTGTTGCCCTTTATATTATCACCATGGTTCTCCAGCTGCAACAAGGTATTTTGGATACAATACAACCAACTCAGCAGTGACTCCACAGGCATTTTAAATTTAAGAGAAATTCTCAATATTTCTGCCAGCCACTGAGTGAATGACTAACACAAAGGTAGTTCAGTTTCAACATCAGATTTGACATCATTTCTTTCAATAACATTCTATCTTTGTGAAGCTGTTTTGTACCATATACAAATCAATGTGGAAAAGAAATCAAACCTATCCCAAGGTTTGAGAAATTGAGTAATGCCCAACCATGGTACACACTCCATTAGTAACTGTCTTTATTTAAGGCAAAATGCTTGTGAAATCATTTTTACAATATACACTTACATTAAGTCATTATGTTGCACACCTTAAGTTAACACAATATGTATATATTATGTCAATTATATCTCACATCTGGAGAAAAAAGCCACAGTGCTTCCTTAGTGCTTCCTTAGGACATAATACTTGTTAAGTTTTTTAATATTACTAATTTCTTAGTAAGTGGAACTGTAGGTATTTCTCTTAGTAAGTGGAACTGTAGGTATTTGATTGAGGATGCAATGAAAACATTACTGAGCTACAAAGGGGCGGAGGCCATGACCTAGACTGTTCAGACCCTCTACATTACTACAATCTCATAACAAATTATAGAACATTCTGTATCAAACTAAAATATGCCAATAGAAAAAATATGTACCTGTTGAGCATCTCGGTTCAGATGAGGTGACTTTGCTATAGCTTGTGAAGCTACGGTAGTCAACGGCTTCCTAGCTACAACGGACAAGATCAAAGGCTTAGTCACATTGCACACATTTTAGTGCCCTAAAGATCTTATTTTTTTTAACTGAATGAAATAAGGACTATAACTTAAATTTTAAGATGAGGCAAGATCTTGGTAGTTATTGAACCTGGATTATGCATATTCAATTCTTAGTGAACAAATATTTTCATGGTAAACATGCAAAACAATGTAGGATGAAATCTTTTTTGATTATAGTAGTAAAGGCAGTGTTTCCTTTTCTTTAAAATTCAAAAAGAAGGTCAACAGTTAATAAATGATACTAGAAATGTTGAAATATTAACCAATGAATATTGATTAATGTTAATTAATATTGAAGATCTGTTGGAAGCAAGAAAGTCACAACACCATTATACTGCTGCTGTGTTTGCATGCAGAAAGGGGAAAAAGCACTTACTGCTACTTGTGAGACTATCTATGGTGTGGGACACATACTTAATAATTATTTTCTACGCATAGTGTGCCAGTTACTGGAGCAGTGGTGAGTAGGATAAACATGATCAGGGCCTCTGCACGGTGTAAAACTACAGCACTATGAGGCTGTCTGCTGTCACTGCAACACGAGTTCGGTCCCCAGCCAGGGAGGTGACCCACAGGGTGCAGGAGATCTCTCCTGTCTCCCTGCTGCTCCCTGTAGAAGTGTATTTCAGTCATTCTGCCTGTTCTGCTTTCGCTGTCTCTGGTGAGTCCTCTCACCCCTGCACCTATGGCCTGTACTCCAGTTCTTGTATACATAAATAAATCTTTTTAAAAAGTTATATTTTCTTAAAAGAAAAAGTATACAATCAATAATCTTAATCCTATCTAACTCACCAGGAAGACAATCATTTAAAAGTGGCTGTTAAAAAATATATATATATACATATATATGTATATACATGTATGGTTGGTGTAAGCTTTTTTAGCTTACTGTTACTTTGGGGTTCATTTTATTTTCCAGTTAAAATAAAAAAACACAATAAATGAAAAAAAAGTGGATTTTGGAACCTGATGTTATTTCTAAACAGAGCTTTTTAAAGGTATTAGATGAAAAGTGATGTTTTTTCCTTCTACCTTCACTCCAGAAAAAAATTCAAAATTACCACACTGTGGATTATTATATAGTATAAATAAATGAGGATGAGTCCAATGAAATGATACAAAGTGACTTCCAGGATATATTATTAAGTGAAAATCAAGGTGCTAAAGCATATAGAGTTTTAAATCTTTTGCTGAATAAGGGAACACAAGAATTATGTATGGAACTGTTAGATAGTTGTAAAAAGAATATATGTAACAGATTGGCTATTTATAACAGTGACATCAGAATAAAATAGAAGTCAGGGATCTGCATGTTTTTATATAGGTTTGTCTTATGAAATTAGTATTTCACATCAGAAGAAATAAAAAGTAAATCAGCAAGAATGGGCAAAAAAGCCCTCATACTGAATATAAACAATGAACTCAACTATAAACATATTTATACCAAATCCTAATATAATCACACTGAAGGAAAAAAAAGCAACCCAACTTTTGAATCCAGTGCTCCAACTCTCTACCTTAAGTATAGTTGAAAAACAGAAAGCTTCAAAGGATTTGTGATTTTTACAAGACTATAAAGGTTTTTCATACTAGTGACAGTGGGAACCGTGTAGGTATGTACTGTAGGACAGGCAGGACATATGTTGATGGTTTGGGGACTAAGAAAACACAATTATGGAATGGAATAGAGGAAGAATGCTGTGGTTTAAGAAAATTAAATAGAGATATCAATATTAACTCTAGATGTTTTTTAAGAAAGTACCTCCTAGCACAGGTCCATGAATGAATGTTAGGAATGGATCATCACACATATTTGTTTTGCTTATATGCATGTAGATTGTGCTTATATATGCTTAGAATACTTCTGGAAGGAGTTTCTAGAAGGAAACTATAGATGATTTCAAGAAGTAGACTGAAGGACTGTGGTTAAGGAGACCTACTTTTAATGTGTTAACCTCTATAGACCTCATTTCACAAAGTATTTTTATTACTTATTTAAATACAATGTAATTTTTTTGAATGTAGCCTTCAGAGCAAATATCTTCTCATCATCTGGACTCTAAAGAGACTAATCCTCTAACATAAAGTAGCATATACAGATGTCAAATTACAATGCTACAAACTGAAATCTGTTATAAACCAATGTTACTTCAAAATTTTAAAAATTTTAAAGAACATAACATATGTAAGTCAAAAGAATCAAAATAGTAAAAAAGAATTTCATGTAAAATGACAGTATAAATGGTTACATTCCTTTAACAAAAAATTTGTCATAGCAAAATTGACAAAGTGTCAGTATTCTCTTAAAACAAACAAACAAAAAATTAAGATCACAATTAAATATTTCCACCATGGGGGAATAAAAAGAGCATGAACGATTGAAAACAAGTGTGCCATCCTAACTAACCTTCAGAACTCCTCTCTGGCACATAAGCCTGCATACTTTCTTGCTGCTTTCCCAGTATTTCCAAGGCTTCCAAAGCTGTACTGTGTTCAGACAGTGACTTTAAGAGGGAAATGTTATTCACCAATTCAGAAAGTTCTGAAGAATTTCTAGGACTGTTCCAGTTGTGTTTTTCTCTAGTTTCTACTTCAGTAGGACCATGGAGTAAACTCCTAGTCCTTCCTAAATCTTCAGATTCAGGAATATATACTTCTGTGTCTCTGGAAGTAGTATGTCTTTTTCCCAGAGGGCAAAACAAAGAATTTGAAACTTCACTGGTCGATTTACCAAGTGCAATACATTCTTCAGATTGATTCTGATTAGAGTTTAACAGCTGGACACTGCCGTCACTTACAGAGGGTGATGGTAAAATCTGTTGATCGTTCTTATCGTTTCCTTGAGGTTGAGTCTGTTCTGAAGAGACGTTGTTTTTAGGAGTCTGATCAGTAGCCATGTTTAAATCAAGTGTATGTAAATTTGTGTTTAGACTTTTAGGTTTATTTGGAAGTGAAGCTAAATCAGAGTTAATTCTGACTTGTTGGGTAGGCTGATCAGCATCTTCACTGTTATCTACATAAACATCATCTGGCCACTCTAATGATGAATCAAAATGGTTTAATGAGTCACTGTCTGCTTCCTTTCCAGTGTCTACCACATTACAAGGTCTTGTGTCAAAACCTGCGCGAGTTTTATCACAAAACTGTGATGGCAGAACCTCTTTAAAAGAAAATGTCTCCATAAGCTTGCCCCTGGTAGGCAATGAGAGAGGTGAGTATTCACTGCCACCTTCTTCACAGCTGGTTTCCTCATATCTCTTTTGGACACTTGAATGACCACCATGAATCAAAGGTCCTGTTACCCAGCCCTCTGAATTCTGGGAAATGTTGTTGCTTTCTTGTGATTCCTCCTCAGTGTCACTGGTTTCAAAATTGGTCAGATTAAAAGACACCTCCACAAGTGGTTGTGTTACACTACCTGTAGGCTCATGACTGCTGTTAGCACGCTGATGACCAGTATTTGGAAACATGTCACTGACACTATCTGAGACCTGAGAGTTGTTACTTAGAGAAGATTCAATCACCAGCTGCTCAGATTCAGGCAGATTTGCTACTGCTTGTTTACAGTCCTTTTCTGGTGTTGTG
The DNA here is from genome assembly GCF_000260355.1 of Condylura cristata. Classification (NCBI taxonomy): domain Eukaryota; kingdom Metazoa; phylum Chordata; class Mammalia; order Eulipotyphla; family Talpidae; genus Condylura; species Condylura cristata. Next base: position 5,831,456 of record NW_004567122.1, read on the forward strand.
TGTATATTTCTCTTCTGCACATTTTCTCTAACGAGACGTGAGTCTGTCATGCATATAGGATCATTCTGATTTACAGGTAGCTCATCATTTCTGTGAGCCCCAGATTCTGGCAGTAAAACATCATTTTCTACATTGCTATAAGTAACGTGTAAGCTACTCGTTTCACAGAACGAAGGCGTTTGTGAGTTTACTTCTTGACCCCAAAATTGATGATCATCTATCAGAGTGTCTTCATTATCCTGTTTCCCCTTTTCGGCACAGGTTTCAAAGAGCTGTATCCTTTTCTGTATCAAACGGTCTTTGAAATTTAAATTTCTGCTATCTTCCTGGTTTGTGTGTTTCCTTTTTATATCATTTTCATCTGCAGTAGGAGAATGTACAGGTAAATGCTGTGGTGATAAATACACGCTCCACCGGCTTTTATTTCTCCTGGTGTTTTCTGATGGCCGCTGGCAATGTGAACGTGCTGTGTTCTCCCCCTCGACGCACTCTTCCTGTTCACTTACACAGCTTGCTGTAGTAGGCGTTCTTAAACTTTCTTGTGGTTGTAGCTGAGGAAAACGTTCTGTGGTCTCACAGTGTAGTTCTCCAGGCATACTAGTCGATGAGGCCTTCAGAAGAGCTAGTATCTTGGCTTTGCTTCTGATGTTTTGTGAAACTCCTGAACAGTGGGGCCCCAAAACATCTCTTCTCAGGGCCTCCTTCATCAGCGAAGACCCTGACTGCTGGTCTCCAGAACTGACAGGAGAGCAAAAGTACTTTTCTTCAGTGAGCATTTCAGAGTTAAAGTTGAAGGATGGAGTAGTGACAACCGAAGAAAAAGGCATGGTATTTGTCCCTGTGCTGTCATGAGTCACGGTGTTATCAAGATCTGTTGGTGTAGTATGTACCTCTTTCTTCCCAGCAGTAGAAAACAAAGGTGATGTCGTGTAGACTGGAGAAAGAAAAACATGGCCAGGTTTCTTAGCCGCAGGTGATGTAGCTGATTCACAGTTCTCAGTGATAACCATTTTTTTGGGCACTTGACGTGGTCCTTGAAAACCCTGAAAACATTAAACAATTATTTGCTCTTCCATAAACTACAAAGACAATGTGAAACAAAACAGCTTTAAAAAAAAGCAGAAAGGGGGCCCTCCCTGGTGGTGCAGCGGGTTAAAGCACTGCATTAAAAAGCTTAAGCCACTTAATGGGTTCGATCCCCGCCTGCCCCGGAGGAGATCCACATGGTGAGGCAGACCTCCTGACCCGCCTGCTGCTCCCCTCAGCAGTGTACTTCATCGATCTGCCTGTTCTGCACCCCACTCTGTACCTGGTGAATCCTCTCACCCTCTGCATCTCTGGCCCATACCCCAGTTCTGTACGAATAAACAAATAAATCTTTAAAAAAAAAAGCAGAAAGGGCCGTCCCTGGTGGTGGCATGGGTTAAAGCTCAGCACTATGAAGCTATCACAGCCACTGTACCACGAGTTCAATCCCTGGCCAGCGAGGTGACCCACGTGGCACAGCAGACCTCTCCTGACTGACCCACTGTTCCCCTCTGCAGTGTGTTTCAGTACATCTGCCTGTTCTGCTCCCCATTCTGTCTCTGGTGAATACTCTCACCCTTCACACCTCTGGCCTGTACCACAGTTCTGAATGCATACATAAATAAATCTTAAAAAAAAAAGAAAATTTGCTAAGGTAAAATGCAAACACTTATTTGTATTAAGATTTTTTAATAACTAGAGTTTATCTTCTTTCTGTCTAAGCGTGTACTATACAGTACCATGTTTAATGAGAATACAATTGTTTCAAAACTCCATATTCCTTGAAATGATCTTATAAATGTGTTGGAAGCCTGCAGCCCTAAAGGGAGCTGGCATTTTTGGAGAATACCTGTGTACTCTGCATATGGAGTTTAGGATGTTACAAGTTCTGCAAATGGAACTTCTCCCAGAATTGACTCCTGTTCTCTAAGGACATACTGGCTTATGCTCATGTTCTTTACTAACTAGGAAAACTTGTTTTCAAAAACTTGCTTTCAACAGTGACTTATTAATCAGTATAAGCAAAAACTCAGTTGCATGCAATTTTCTTGTTCCTTTGTTCCTAGTGACCACAGCTTGGGCTGAGAGAGTGGCAGGCAGAGCTGCTCCCAATGGCTCTCCCCAGCATCCCTCTGTTGCAAATTCATTTACTCCGAATCTTCGTTAATAGCAAAACCTTCTCCACTGTCTGGCCATCCGACGCATAAATGTATACTGCTGTATTATTTCCCACAGGAGACTTACAGTAAGCTTCCTTTTTAAGCCAGCAGGCTGACATCCAAGGGACCGGCCCAATGACATGATCCGTCTTGAATTTAATGCTGGTGCTTCTTGGATGACATTCTGTTGCATAGTTCGGCCGCCAGCAACTTTAACCTCCTCAACTGTGATTAGGTAGCGATCACTTTCTAAGTCATCTCCAGGTTTCACCTTTATTTTATGGAATAAATGTCAAAATCAGACAGTTCTAATTAATTATCGAAGTATTTCTGTTAAGTTCACTAGCAAGACACAACATTCTATAAACAGTTGTTGAATGAAGTAATTAAAACTAAATTATTACTGTGTTCAAGGTAACTATCAATAAGGACAAAAAGGAGAAAATAGAACAAAAAAATTTATCAATTCATTCAACAAGGAGGATCTATCTGAGACCCTCTGTTACATGCTGGGGGCATAAAGACGTAAGCTCTTCTTATGGCGTTCACTTAGAATCCATACAACTAAAGGTAGTTTTTAAAATTACAGGTAGTAAAAAGAATTAAATATGTTTATGAGTGAATGTGAATTACATACATATTCAGAATTCACAAATTAAATATTATAAATTACTAGTTGCTTAATTAATAAGCATTGCAAGTCACCTTAGTAAACACAATACAGAACTTGCTACCATCTCTTCCTACAGGATAAGACAATTATCATACTACTCAAAATATACAAAATCTGTGTCAACTTAATTTCTACTAATGAGGTGATTTTAAAATAACAGTAGTTTCTACCATCTAAGGACCCTGCTGAGACAGTGCTTCTCCATCTTATAAGGGTCTCCCTAATGGTGCAGAGGTTAAGTCTCAGAACTATCAAACTATCACCAGCCACTGCAGCACAAGTTCGACCCCTGGCCACAGAGCTGACCCACATGGCACAGACCTCCCTGTCTCGCCCAACTGCTCACTGCTCCCCTCAGCTGAACATTTCAGTAAATCTGCCTGTTTTACTCCCTGCTTGGTCTCTGGTGAAACCTCTCACCCCCTGCACCTTTGGCGTAAACCCCCGTTCTTGTATGCATAAATAAATAAAATTAATCTTTAAAAAAATAATTTATTTTTAAAAATCACATAAAACTCTAAAATATTAAATAATGATAACAAGAATATGCACTTTCACACTTTTAGAATCACTGTAACGATGACTAACACTCTATTTAAATTATTTCTAATTTTCAGATGAACCAAGGGAGTCTGTCAGTGGTCTGCATTTTGTAGTATATAAGTCAGACAGCAAGGAAGGGTGCAAACCCAGAATGGCCACCTCTAAAATCTTTACTCTTACGCTCAAAAGTACCTTGCATTTCCCTCTCTTCCTTTTTCCAACATGTGAAAAGCACAAAACAAGTACTTAACAAAAGTTGAACAGGAATTATTTCACAAAGTAAGTAGTCCTACCTAGCAAAACCATGTTACAGAATCAGACTACAGCAAGACCTTTCGGGCTCAAATCTCAGCCCACACTGTAACCGTGAACAGGGATCATTTACTTAACACCTCTGGGCCACGTCCCGAGCTATACAAACCGCAGGGCTGGGTGGAGATTCAGTGGGAGAAGACCTAGAAGCTCTTGGTCTGGTTGATTCTTCAATAAATATTTACTCTAATTATTACTGTTGGTACCATGATTATACTACTTAACCATATTCAAAGAAGAAATATTGAAAGGAATTTTAAAATAACAACTGAAGAATAAGAAAGAAATGTTAAAATACCTCAGGGCATTTAAGAAATATACTGTCCAAACATTCTCCTTTGTCACCATATAAAATTGCCTGTGTGGAAACAAAATTAGTGTTAAAAAGGAACACTAATTGTTTTCTTGAACATCTTCAATAGCAAATCAAAAACTGGTATGTAAATAAAGCATACAGGATTTCCCTCTGTGTTAACCTGGGTTAGGAAACACATCTATTTCAAGTATTTACTAAGCATCTACATGCATGAGAAACTCAAGAACCTTAATGCCACCAGGAGAATCTCGGAATGGAATGAAAAGGAACATGGAATTGGAATGCATTAGAGGGGACAAACAGGAGATGAGGCTGGAACGCTGAGGTGGGAAGGAGTGCGGAGACGAGTGTCGCTCAAAGTCACCAGCACCCCTGGGCTATAACAACAGTTTATGGCCCACAAGGAATAACACCAGCTGCTTGTAAGGTGTGTGGGTGCAAAAGGAACGGAAGGTTATTACTGGTCGCTGGCTTCTCCTTGTGTCACTCTCGCCATTTTTCATAGCAGTTTCTCCAGCAGACTCTTAAATATTGCAATTTCTACTGCTTTGTACGACTGTTTGGCATGGACTGTGGTGATGGTCACAAAATGCTGCAAATACACTCAGGACCACTCAACTGTATGAATGGAGCCACTAAATTGCATGTGTGCGAATTACAGCGCGATGAGTCTATTTTTAAAATTGGTATTTCCGAGGGCTCTACTTTTTACTCGAGTCTTTACTTTCTGTACTCGACCCTGCGCACTAGCATCCGCATCCATACAGATCGCAGCCTGTCAGTTTTGCTCAGATCCTGCCTGTCTCCACAGCTCCTAAAGAGTCAGGACAGAAGCCTTTGGTGACCAGTAAGGCCTTCCTATCCCTTTCACAGTCATTCTTGCCTGTGTGTCCACTCCTAGCTGCCTCCCTACCCCGCTAGACACATACGTGTGTGTGTGTGTGTGTGTGTGTGTGTGTGTGTCCATTTAGCTTACTGATCTGTCGCCTCCATGTAATTTCCACAGTCATGGACTTTCCTGTTTTGTTGCTTCTTCATGCCCTACAACAGTGGGAAAGTGCCTAATTTATAACAAATGTTCCAAAACCTCTCTTGAATAAGTGAGTGAGAACTTGAAGCACCACCCAAACGCCCGGGAAACCCAATCATGATCAGCAGTCCAGAACCCTCTTTCTGAGTTCTAGGCCCCTAACGCCAATTTCTGCAACTTCATATGCTCAACATGGTATGCAAAATCTTTATTCCCCCAACTGTGCTTCCCTTTCATAGGGAATTTATTCCAGCACTATAAGCATTATACAGAAACCAAAGTCTTCATAGATTCTCCTCATGTTCCACATCCAAAATGTGAAAATTTAATAATAATCCATAATTTCTCTCTAATCCTTTTTCTCTATTACTATTTTTAGTGCCTTTTTGGTCAGAAAACCATCATTTTTTTATCTGCATTATTTTATAGGCTTTTCACTACAAGTTTTCCTAACTATAATCTAACTTTTACCCTATATAACTTAAAAGTTTTGTTAGACATTGCTGCCACAGTGACACAAACACAAACGTGACACTGCCACTCTTCTGCCCAGAATTCTTCACAGGACGCACAAGCTGGGCACACCAGGCCTGTGGGATGTGGCTCCTGTGGGCCTTCATGCCAGCCGCATTGAACTGCTTATCACCCACTAAAGGTTCCAGACGGTTTCATACTTCAGGACAGCTAAGGCATCTCGCTCCCCTCCGCCAATCTGTGAGATCCCCAGCTTTCCTTATTCTCAGGGATGCCCAGAGTTCCTGCTTGTCAACAGGTGTAGAGTCACCCAGGGGGTCTCTTACCAGGGGCTGACATCCCCGTATAAGGAACATACTGGGTCACCAGTATCTGCTGAAAACAGATTCAGTATCTGTTAGAAACAGCAGGCAGATATTAGAAGAGAGAGAATGTGCTTCCACCAGGAAGAATAGTGGAGGCTTCTGGCAAAGCCCCTGGTCACTGCACCCTGGCTTCCATCCCCAGTAACTGCTTCCCCCAGGGTGGTCTCCCTCTGTATTGACCCCACTTTTTTTAGGCCCCTCAATGCCTACCACTGAGGAATGGTAACCAATAGGAGACTGCCTTTGGATCTGGCTGCCAACCACAGGGAGCCCCTCTTGGCTTCTCAGTGTCTATATGGCCCTTGAGTGAAGTCTTTCATCCTGTGCTACTCCCAATGCTTTGATAAAAAAACTGTCAATGCTTTTGATGTAAGATTGTAAGATTTAGAAATTAGGTAGCCAATCAATTTGAAAGTAGTGTGTTGTTTTTAGTATCAAAAGTGATCCTGTATTTTAAAAGGTACTTGTCATATTTTATTTTATATGTACCTAACAGATTAGGTTCATGATTTCATCTGTCGTATGATCCAGCAATTCCTCACTCAGGATCTACCTGAAGAATACAAAAATGCTCATTCCAAATCTGCACTCCTGTGTTCATTGCAGCACTGTTTACAACAGTCAAGCATGACGAGTTAAGTGGCCAAGGACAGATGAGGAAGATTAGAAAGATGAGGAAGATGGGGTATGTATACACAATGGAATACTAGTCAAGCTGTAAACACAGATGAAATCTTGCCATTTGCAACAATGTGGACAGAACTGGAGGTGGTGATGCTAAGCAACAGAAATCAGAAAGAGAAAGACAAATACAGGATGTTTTCATTTATGAAACATGAAATCTAAAGATACAAAGCCAAAGGACAGGCAAAAGTGTGTGAAATCTAACTGCGGAACTGGGGGGGGGGGGTTAGGGGGGGGGGGGGTGTGGGAGCGCAGAGGGGTGTCCAAAGGACTGCCGCACAGACACCTGACAAGCACTCATAAGAGCTGCTCATGAGAACAGATTTTTTCCAATTCAAACATTAAGTATTTACTAGGCTTTGTATAAAGCACAACTTATCACTCTGATGTGGTACTACTCACTCAACAACTTTGTTTTCATATATGTCAACTAACAGACATAGCTAACATTTTATTGTGTACAAAATCTTCCTTAACATTCAGTGCAAAGGGAAGAACGAGAGTCTCACTGCTGGTGCAAGGGGTTAGGTCTCAGCAGTATGAAGCAGTCGGCAGCCCCTGCAGCACAAGCTCCATCCCGGGCCAGGGAACTGCCCCACATAGAGCAGCAGACCTCTCCTGTCACTCCAGCTGCTCCCCTCAGTAGTGTGTTTCAGTCACTTCCCCTGTTCTGCTCCCCACTCCGTCTCCTCTCAACCCCTGTACCTCTCACCTAAACCCAGCTCTTGTGATGCATAAATAAAAATAAATCTTTTTTTTAAAAATGGCAAGAACATACCTTTTGGACTCCAGAGTCAACTGCTTTGCACTTACTTTGTTTCCCATGTGAGTGACCTTCAGAAGTCCATCTTGCCACACTTTCGACTTCTTCATCTTTTGATGAGTATACAGTACCTTATTTTAAAATGTATGGAGTTAAAAAATGGTTTCTATTTCTCTGTATCTGAATCTACACATTTATATACCCTTTCTAAATAGAAAAGACACCTTTTATCAAAATAAAATCATAGATATCACAAAACTATAACAGAGCATCAATTTTTCTTTTTTAAAGGAATGCAGGCAATAAAATGTGGGGGACAAAAGGAAAGCTAAACTTACTGAAAAGGTAAATGAGAAACAAAAATAGTTTCGGTGCAAAACTATTGGTGGTGGGAAAGGAAACTTTGGGGATGTCCATACTCACGCTGTATGTAGTTCTCAAAGTGCAGTCCGGAGGCTAACAGAGGGCCCATGACTTTCTCAGGGGTCTCTGAGGGCAACATTATTTTCATGGTGTTATTTTTATTTTCATTTGCATTCCTTTGGGCGTGCATAGTAGAGTCTCCCAGACTTGTATATGTGCAATATTTTAAGACTCAATTCGGGATTAAATGCTAAACCAGATCTGAGAATCCAGTTGTCTTCTATTGGGTCAAATGTTGTGGGGACTTACAAAAATTATATAGCAGCTATACCATTATCAAAGTTTTTTGTGCTATTTTAGAAAATACAGCTGTTTTTGATCTCTTTAACAATTAATTTTTAATGACTTAATACATTGTCCACATTTCTATGATAATTTCTAATGTGAAAGAAAAATGATAGATATAAGCACCATAAACAAAAATTCTGTGGATCCTCAATAATTTTTAAAGGTATATCAATATACTGAGTTTATGAAGCACTGGTTTAGAAAAAGAGGCATACTAGTTCCTCCAGAGAAAGAAAATTCCAAAGAATTTGATGCAAAGGACTTTATATAACAAACTGTTGATTGATAGTGAACAAAAGAAAAGGTTACTAGGGAAAGGTATAGTAAAGGGCAACATTTGAGATATACATGTAACTACAACAAGTGTTCATTTTTAATCTGGAATTCAAATTTGACTAAGAGTGCTACTAGTTAGGGTTTTGTTTTTGTTTTTTAAATCTGGTACCCTAACAAGACATTTGTGAAATGTGGGAGGAAAGGAAAGAAAGGAAACAACAAAAAATGGTAAGACTTACAATAAATTCTTGGCTTTCCATTGTTTAATTCTTCAGCTCTAAACCAGTCAGGCTCACAGTCAGTAATTATTCCAATATTTATATCACCTAAAATGAAAAATGGCGAAGAATATTCAATGCTGATCAAAAGAGTAAGTATCAAAGACAACTTTTTCCGTAAATTGCTAACCCAAGAGAGGAATCTAAGTCTTCTAAGGGAAACACAAATGTAATAAAATCTTTTGCCACTGAGGACACAAAGCATGATACAAAAGTGTGGGAAATAATTTTCCAGCAAAAAGAAAACTAAGTGAAATATATAGAATTATTCATAGTCTGCAAACATTTTTGGAAGGTGCCATCAGATATGTCAGAAATGTAATTCTCCCTCCCCACCTCTGTTTCTTAGAGAATGAGCATCAATTTTTTTAAGTTTTCTGAACTGCTGTGGTCACCACAAGATGGCCCCCTTGCATTTAAATTTTTTCTTTGATATCTTGAGGTCAATATACCACAGCCTCTAGCACCAAACATACACTGTAGTACTGGGCAAAGAAAACATTCAATACCCTTGCAAGAAGCACTATAATTATCCTATGCTGCCGGATAGAACTGTTATTGTGGAAATTTGGAAATCAAAAATTACCAATGGAGGACTGAAAAAGAGAGATGCTAATGGGAATTTTTGTTTTTCTCTAAAGCAGTGGCATCACTTGGTTAGAAAACCACATTCCTGTGTTTCTACTCTGACTATTAAGTCAGAAAGCCCAGCAGTCCATGTTTCAACAAGCTTTGCAGGTAATAGTGGGTAACATATGTTCTGGTTTGAAAACACAGCCCTAGGAGGCCTTGGGGGATTCAATAAAGCAGTAATTTGCAATTCTTGGTTAATTTCCTCTTTAATACATATAAAATAAAGTAGGCCACCAAGGATTACTTATAAATTACATATATTATTCAGCACTTACTGTATGTCAGACATTATTCTAGGCTGAGCTACTAAAGTGAATGAAAGAGGAAAAAATTAACAAAGTTCCCACCGAGTTTGCAGCATAGTGATATACAGTAACTATAATAAAACATGACAAGAGTAAGCACAAGTGGGCATCCAGCTTGATCTGGGGCATCAAACAAAGCTTCCCAAAGGATGTAACATCTGAGCTGTCAGCTTAAATAACCACCAACCAAGGAAAAATGCCAGAGAAGGTGTTTTGAAATAAGAATTAGTATGTACAAAGGTCTGTGGGAGCCACAGCAAGGGATGAAATCTAAGTCTTACAGCTCCAGGGTTAAGTGTTAAGAGTGAGTGATAAGGGATGAGACAAAAAAATGAGCAATGCTAGAATTTTGTGTTATATTGAGTTGTTGCTATAAAGACAGTAAGACACGACAAGCTTTTAAGACTAAAATAACATAATTTGGCTTGAGTTTTAGAAAGGTCATGCCAAGTGAGGAAAATATGAAGGGGTATGCACATGAGCTACGAATAATTGACCCACAGCTAGAGAAGCATTGTCTTAACTGCACATCCTGTAGCCCTCCCTGCTAGCCCACAGGCATTTCTAGGTTCCTAGTGAATGCCAAGATAAGTGTTCCAGAGAAACACATCAGATTTGGAATTCAAAACTAAACTCTTGGTGCTCATACTCACAAATACTGTATTATGTTACTACTTATTGAATAACTACTGTGTGTCAAGGGAATTGGACTAGACATTGTCCATGTGTGACTGGCTTTCCTTGTGACTCGGAATAGGTATTACATATAATTGTAATGGTCTTGTGATCCTAGGGAATAGATATTATTAGGATTTATAAATTATGAATCCAGTATCCACTAATTTAGGATTATGCATATGCTGTTAAGGAAGTGCAAGATGAATTCCACATTAGAGATGTTACTTGTAGGTTTTACAATTTAAAAGGAACTATGAGGGTCCAAACTCTCATAAATGGCAAATTGGAGTATAGGATTAAACCTTAAAAAAAAAAGGGTAAGTGAATGTTAACATATTTACCAGAGTCTTGATTCTTACATTCAAGCAATAGTCAACAAACCTTTTTTACCATTAACAGGAAAAACGATTTTAGTCGACAGCATCATATATTTAAGTGGCATACAAGGGAAAAGAATTTTCTGCAACCTTGTAGATTTTCTACCTACACTTATCAAACAACTCACCTTCTCACAGGTGAAAAGTTTAAAGTGCAAGGACACATTTTCAAAGTGGTGTGAACATGTTTTTTTATAATCACGTGCATACATACTACACATAGACATGAAAAATATCGTGCTGTTGTATACATATCAAAGATGTTCTCACTACATTATGAGCCATTATCCCTGTTCAGTAAGGAGTTATTTTCGGTCCTTTTGTTTAGTAAGAATCTTCCCAGTGCCTAGATCGGCCAGAGTTAAACGTGTTAGATTCAAAATCCCTAGATCCTGTTTCACCATCTAGTCCAAATAACCAAAAGAAACCCACAGCTCTCCTGCCAAAATTCGAATGCTCATGATTCTCTGTAAGCAAACGACTGTAGACATTTGGCCGTCTGCCAGCCATTAAAACAATAAAACCCCCTCTGTTCCTCACATGTGCAGGGATTGCAAAGCAGGGATTGCAGAGCAGGGGCTGGGCAAAGCGGAGAAGTTCAGGCGCCAGGTTCTACAGAGAATCCACGCAAACTGTGGCTGTCACTTCCCCAATCCTTCCAGACAGCGTGCTTACCGAGCCGCTGCTATTGGAGCACATTCTTCCGTCCCTTCGCCCTAAATTAGCGGCGCATTCTCTAATCCCCCTGCCTATTCCTGGGAAACCTCAGCAAAGCATTCTCTTCACCTGCCCCATGGCTGAAACTCCGTCTTCAAAATAATCCCGCGAAAAAGCGTGACGTCATCGAGCCGAGCCCGCAGCAGATCAGGACCCAACACTTACCCCGCCCACCATCGCCCGGCCAGAAGGTCCCGTCTTCCAACAGCCAATCAAATTATTCATTGGTTACGTTCTTCGACGCTCCGCCCCTCAGGCCGGCCGCTGCCTGTGACGTAAGCGACGGCCGCACCACCTCCGGGCCGTTTCTCGAGTCGCCTCGGAGGAAGCTGTCGCTCGTCCTGTGACGCTGAAACAACCACGCGTGTAAGGAGCAGGAGACGGAAAAGCTGAAGGAGACAGTGTGTGGCCCCGTGTTTCGGGAACTGGACGGAGTAAGTCACGAGTCGACTGCAGGGTCCTTCCGGTTGGGTAAAGTCTAAATTCCTGTCAGTTCTTTTTCGTGCACTCCCTTCTCTCACCCCGCCCCCTCTCACGACCCCCTCGAGTCGCTCGGCGCGTTTTGTGTGCGCATGCGCGAGGGTTCCTCCCGCGCCTCTCCTGGTTCTCGTTCTCGCCAGAGCGGGGCGCTACGAGTCAGGACTCGGAGACCGGGAGCCGCCTCCCGGGCGGTGTCGGTGCGGAAGGACGGGGCCCGAGACGGAAATTGCACCGCAGCCTGGGGTTGCACCTTAGTGGGCCCCCGAATAGCGAATGTGAGGTCTTCTATTTTTAAATTGAGGCATTATCTTTTGCAGGACTCTAGACCGTGTTGTCAAAGAGTTGGAAATCCGGTAACGGAAAGGAGCTAACGAATAATAAGGTTTATTTAAATCAATGTGTGGCGAGTGCGTTAATTTATCTACTTAGGAAAATAAGAAGCAGGTAACTGGGAGAAGCGTCTTGGTGGCCAGGTACGGAAGCGAGATGTCGTTTATCCTGGGCCGTGATTCACTGAATACAGGTTTATAAGGCAAATAAGATGACAGGACTTTTCCAGTGCAGAGCACAGCAGCAAGGAAGCGTTCGGGCGCCGGATACCGTTGAATAGTCAATCAACTGTCAGTAAAACAGCTGATTTTACAGTGGTTCGTAGCTTTGTTGGTGCACCACTTCTTTTATAAAGATAAAAGCCGCGGCTGAGCCGCCTAGGAAAATGCATGCACATGTTATAATGTTTTACATGCAATTTTTCTTAGGAAAAATCGCGACTTTCAGATGGTCAAGGAGAAAAAAAAAAGCTGGGTGTTTTGCATGGCTCAGTATCTTTGCCTTTCGTTGTCCCTGAGCTAGTTTATAGTGGTACGGTAGAAACTGGAGAAACCCCAAGGAGAGTCGTCATTTTATATTTTTAGAAGAGTCATGCTCCCTTTATGCTTAAAATCCACCTTTTATTTTTAAAAAAATTTATTTATTTATGCATACAGAACTGGGGTACAAGCCAGAGGTACAGTGGCTGTGAGGGAATTCACCAGAGACAGAATGGGGAGCAGAACAGGCAGATGGATGAAGTACACTTGAGGGCAGCAGCGGGCCAGACAGGAGAGGTTTTGCAGCCAGGTTCAGCAGGCCATGTGGGTCACCTCCAGAGTTGGGGATTGGACTCGCAGTGAAGCCAGCTGTGCAGTGCTGCATTCCAAATCCCTGTGCCACCAGGGAGGGCCCTAAAATTCATGTTTTAACAATTTTGCTCACTTGCAAAATAAAACCCACATAAAACTCTGGCCACTAGGTTAAAGACTTCCTAAACCAGAAATAGAATGTGTGGTAGACAGGCCGCAGTAGTTCTGCTAAAAGGTGGGCCAGAATTTCCCTCCTTCTTTAACTTTGGTGGAGTCAAACTTAATGGTTGAACTTTTCTAAAAAAGAAATTGGAAGAAATCATCTAGTGGGATTATGTGATTTAGACAATGTATATAAAGTAACTAGCCTGGTTATACAGTAACTTGTATTCTTTGTTTAAGGAACATGCCTAGAAGCCAGTTAGATGTCACTTGAGGGTTTTTTGTTGTTGTTGTTGTTTGTTTGTTTGTTTTAAAGATTTATTTATTTGTGCGTACAGAACTGGGGTACAGGCCAGAGGCTCAGGGGCGGTGAGAGGCTTCACCAGAGATAGAGAGGGGAACAGAACAGGCAGATGGCCGAAGTACACTGCTAAGGGGAGCAGCGGGCGGGTCAGGAGAGGTCTGCCTCGCCATGTGGTCACCTCCGGGGCAGGCGGGGATCGAACTCATGTGGAAGTGGCTTTAGTTTCTCAGTGCAGTGCTTTAACCCACTGCGCCACCAGGGAGGGCCAACAACTGTCAAACTTTTATGCCCCATCCTCCAGCTTCTGGACCTGTGATGCCACCATCCTAACGTTTCTACTCTTAACCTCCATCAAGAGCATGTTGAGACGGTAGACTTTGAGGATCAAGACTGTAAAAGTATTGCCAATCCAATTTACTGGGATTTTTTTTTTTTTTCAAAATGACAAAATACAAATATGTGTTATGCACACTAAGCAAGTATATGACCATCTCCAAGCTACAAAAGTGACCTCTAGAAGGAATGAAGGCTGGCTTCTGGGGCTGAGACCTGTGCTGTTCTGATTGCTAGGACGATTGGGACTTTTCTGTGTTTATACGTATTCTGTCCACATCTTCTTCAGAGGGCGATTTGGACAAGGAAGGGAATTAGAGAGCTGACCATCTGCCCTTTATAATTTATAATTGCTTCCTAAGGGAAGGTTAGCAGTAGACCCTGTTGCAGTTATAATGCTAGCCAACATTTGTTCTTTTTTCTGTAATTCCACCCTGTTAACAAAAAAGTTAAAATGCTCAACAATTTATAGATGCTTTTAAGTACAGTAGTTAACCATTTAACAGATGTTGCACTGCTGATCAAGCTAAAGTTCCATCCCTGAAAGAGTTTATATTTTAGTGGGTAGACAGGAAAAAAAAAAAAAAAGATTGTCATTCCAGGTGGGGATCAAAGGATCTGAGAATAGAAAACATTGACTGAAAAGGGCTGTTGTAACTGGGTGGAAGAGACCACCTTCTCCAGATGCTAAGTTCAGTGGAGACCTGAGTCCACAAAGTAGTGATTCCTAGATGTGGCAGGGGAATAAAGGGAGCGACCAGAGCAGAGACCTGGGGGTGGGGATGGCATGAGTATTTTGGAAGAGCAGGTGTGTGGTGGCTGGAGTAGGCCTACTCTAGAGAATTGTAAGGCATGAGGTTAGATATCCCCGGCTGGGTGGGATTGGGATAGTAAGGATTTGGGGTTTTATTTTGTGATAAGAAAGCTGTGGAGGTTTTTTGTATGAAACTGACATGCTGTCGTTTATCAGTTTAACTGACTGAGGTCGCTATCTGGAGAACTGTTGGTAATAAGAGCAAAAAGCGAGTGATAGTAGGCAGGAAGCTCTTGTAGTAGTTGAGGCAGAAAACACAATGATAAGCAGCTTGAGTTAGGTGGTGAGATGTCAAAATGAGATGTCAAATTTTGTATATTGTAAAGGTATATGTGGTAGTGATTTGACTGTCCGGTGTGAAGGAAGGAATCAAGGGTGGTTTCAGCAATTCTGTCTTCTCAGCAGCTTTGTAATGGTTTTCTGAGATGGGGAGAACTGGATAAATTTGAGGGCTCAGTTTTTGCCATTTTACATTTAAGGTCTCTTAGATGAACAAGCAAATGTCAGATGACAGTTGAATATTGGAATGGGCAGCTATTAGGAAAAATCAGGGCTGGCTTTTAATACAGAAGCATAAAGCCAAGGAGTTTGAAGCCAGAGTCATTCCAAGGCTGAGTAGGCCAGTTAGGGAGCCCAGCAGTGAAGGCAGAGTGGGAGGACCCAGAAAAGGACCAGACCCTTCTGGAAACCTGAAAAAGTTTTCCAACAGGGAGTTCTCAGCAGCAAGTGCTGCTGAGGGACCAGGTGTGTCAACAGTGGCATCTCTGTAGTGTCACTACCCAGGGTGGCAGGAAAGCCTGGCAGGAGGGGTAGAAGGAGAAAGTGAAGAGTGAGCCCAGCACTACTCAGAAAGCTGATGGTTTTTCTCATGATGAATGTTTCATGTTGTGCATTATGCTTGCTGGCAACATCCAAATATTTCATTACTCACAAGCTTTCAAATTTGGTACTTGGGCTAATCAGCTTAATCTAAGCCTGTTCTAAAAATGTCAAAGTATCTCTGGACCAGATTATACTTAGTTGAAGCTTTGCAATGTGACATGCTACCTTCTTACTGGATTCCACCCAAACCATACATATTGCATTCTGCACATTACTAGTGGGCTTACTGTATACTGTGTTCAAAAAGAGAATACAAGGCAGAGAAACAGGGACATGTATTTCCTCCTCTGGATTTATGCAAATGCACCATTTAACCCAGATCTGCTGCTTTTCTTTTTATCACCTCCCCATCACCAGAGAGGGCCACTAGTCTCTGTAGTCATTCTGGCAGGGAGACAGCTGCCATTCTCCCCGGTTTCTGTATAATTTGACCAGACTGACCAGTTTCTAGGAAAAGCATGTGATGGCAAACTGAGGCAAGCCTAGTGCTAAGCCAAGCTGGATGTTCTGGAGTATTAACATCCCAGACCCATGTGTTCACTTTTGTATTAGTGTCCTTAGGGATTAAAGTGACAGTTCATTTCACTTGCTCACTGACAATCTGAGAATGCATTAAGGAAACAAACAAGCACTGCATATTAATGTTGGATAGTGGTAGTACAATGGATAAAAAATTGTTACATAGCAGTTAGATAAAAAGGCCTTACGTGAGAGACCAGTTTATATATAAACCCTGGTGACATAATTGCAGATTTTAATACTGTACTAGTACAACTAAATTACTGTACTAGTACATCTAAATATGACAGCTTATCAAGATTAACAACTCCCTTCAACTGCTTTAAGTATCTGCCTTTCCCCCCTCTTTTTGTAGAAATGGAAACAGAAAATGGGAATCAAGAAAAGGCAATGGAAGAGGAAAGCACTGAAAAGAAAAAAGAAGTAGAGAAAAAGAAACGGTCTCGGGTTAAACAAGTGCTTGCAGATATTGCAAAACAAGTGGACTTCTGGTTTGGAGATGCAAACCTCCACAAGGACAGATTTCTTCGGGAACAAATAGAAAAATCTAGAGATGGATGTAAGTTTGAGTCTGTGTTAGTGGAATCCACTTTTGCACAGGTTGCCTTAACTTAGTGCTGCTGTTGTGGAAGTATAACAGTGCACCAGCAATTAGATCTGTTAGTTTTTATCTTTGCCTTTAAGTAGCACTATATACTTAACACTCTTATATATATACCAGGTCATTTGAATGACCAACTTAAAAATGTTAGATATGCTGAAGCCTTTGAGTTTGAGGCACATTACTGAAGCAAATCCCCACCCCCAAAAAATCTTTTGTTTCAAGGTGGAAATGTGTGAACTAAATAAAACCTGTCAAATTTTTGATCCTACCTGCAAATGGTAACCAGATTAAATTAAATGCATTACCGTAGTTTAGCTTTCATTTATACTTAAATTTGCTCTTTACTTTCATTAGATGTTGATATATCACTTCTCGTGTCTTTTAATAAGATGAAGAAATTAACTACTGATGGGAAATTAATAGCCAGGGCACTGAAAAGTTCAGCTGTTGTAGAGGTAAGAAATACAACTTTTTATCCTTGTTTACTTCACTGAAGGTACATTACTGTACTAATAACCTTGTGTGCCATTCTTAAAAGCTGGATTTAGAAGGCACCAGAATCAGGAGGAAAAAGCCGCTAGGTGAAAGACCAAAAGATGAGGATGAGCGGACAGTGTATGTGGTAAGATATTATTCGGCGCTGTCACAGCTCTCAAGAAGGACAGAAACATTTTCACATTCAGGTTAAAATTTATTGACCTAAGTAAGAATACTATAATACCAAAAGTACTTCTATTTTGTTTTAGGAATTACTTCCCAAAAATGTCAATCACAGCTGGATTGAAAGAGTTTTTGGGAAATGTGGCAATGTCGTTTATGTAAGTATACCACACTATAAGTCAACAGGAGATCCAAAGGGATTTGCCTTTGTGGAGTTTGAAACAAAGGAACAAGCAGCAAAAGCTATTGAGGTGGGTCCAGAACCTAAAACTTGGGGAAAATAAAAAGCAAAGGAAATTAGCAGGTAGTATAAATAGTAATATGTTTTGCATTCATTTCAGTTTCTTAACAACCCACCCGAAGAAGCACCTAGAAAACCTGGTATATTTCCTAAGACAGTGAAAAATAAGCCTATTCCTGCCCTCAGGGTGGCAGGTGAGTAGTTACTTGTGATAGTAATAAAATAGACATTTTTCAGTTTAAGTGAGAGCTCATAGTAGTATTGTTGTAGAAGAAAAGAAAAAGAAGAAGAAGAAGAAAGGCCGGGTGAAGAAGGAGGACAACGTCCAGACCAAAGAGCCGGCTGTGGACACGAGCACGGAGAACGTCTGTAAGATGAAAAGAACAAGGACCGCGTCAGAGGGCTCCGAGGTAGAGATGACTGAACCGCAGAAGCCGCCCTCCAAGAAAAAGAAAAAACGGGAAAAAGCCGAAGCATCTGGCTTACCTCCAGTCAAAGCAGGGAAGAGGAAGAGAAGTACTTGTGAAGACACAGAAGGCCTAGTTCCCAGAGCAAAAGTAAAGAAAATGGCTCAGAAAGACAGCATTAAACAAGAAACGTCAGAAGTGTGTAAAGAAAACAAAGGTACCACTGTAGTTAATGTGGGGACCGGGGGACTCTTAAAGTTTGTTTCCTCACTTACAGCTGTTTGTTTTCAAGATTTAGAAGTGTCTACTGAAGAGGAAAAAGAAACTGGAGATAATAAAGATGGATCCCTCTTAAAAACGAAAAGGAAGCATAAGAAAAAACACAAAGAGAGACATAAAATGGGAGAAGAGGTCATACCTCTGAGGGTGATATCCAAGTAAGCTGCGCCACCGCTCCTTCCCGCGGCTGTTGGCACACTCCATCACCATTGCTAAAGTGCAATTCCAACTTGTATTTTACAGAGTTGCATATTAGCAACAGTAGTGGCCCGTGGCCAGTAACTGCCAGCGCAGATAAAACACGGGTGAGGGTTAAAAAGGAACCACCACACTAAAACATGGAAGCACTTATTTTTAATCGCGGCACAGCAAGTGCCTCCATGTTAAAGTGGTGGGTGTTCCTGAACAGACTTAAAAACACGGCTTAAATAGCCCCGAGATTTGCAGTTGAGGGTGAAGCCTTGGAAACTGGTGAAAATGTAACAGCAAGACTTACCATCACTAAAACATGGAAGCACTTACTTTTCTAGCTTCAAAGCAAGTACATCCACGTTTAAGTGGTGGGGAGTCCAGTCTGAAATGACCTTGGGATCATGAACACCCTTCAAGCTGTAGTCAAGGTTAGGAAAATCTCAGCTCAAGTAGTGTGCAAGTTCGGAGACACCTCCACTGAAACATGGAAGCACTTACTTTTGCTTTACACAGCAGGTACCCCCATGTTAAAGCAAAGGGGCTCTCCTTCGCCTCTAAAAACCAATGTTAGACCCAGAGTTGTAATTTGGATTCACTTCTACTAAAACATGGAAGCACTTACTATTTAAAGTCACAGAAAGCACTTCCACGTTAAAGTTAAAGGGAACCCAGCCCCTCGGAGCTGAGAGCCAAACCCAGAGAAAACAAGTCAACATACCTTTTGGAGAGAAGTTAGTCTTAACCTTCCTGGCTTAGTTCCCAGGAGTTCTGTTTTCCACTAGAAGGTTAAAATGCAAAGACTGCTGGCACTTCTATTTATACTGTTCTTAACTCTTGAATTCCTTTTGCCTTTTTATCTCAGAGAATCATTACAAGAGCCTTTTGTTATTTTAATGTATCAGCTCTCTGGGAAGGTATGATCCTGGGTGGGTCTGGATACTTTTTTTTCTTTTTTTGAAGTATACAAATGTCAATGTTAACAGCTAAAACCATTACCACAAAATATCCTCCTTTTTAAAAAAAATCCCCTATCTGCCTGTTTGATGGCAGAGATTAGGGTAACAATGCGTGCTCCTGTGGAGCTTGAGAGGCATTGTGTTTCTATCTGGAGGAGCTCTCTCTGTTTGAAGAAACATCTACATGTTAAATGTATGTAAATAAATAAATTGCTTCCATGGGGTGTTTTTTTTCTTCTTGGAAATTCCTTTTGATTCAAGTAAAGTCTAAGGAATGTTATCTCTCAAATTGGAAGCAGTTTAACAAATCTTTCCATTTTAATCTCTTATTTCCCTCACCCTAGAGATGATTGTTGCAGTAAAGTTACTAGTTAATTATCTAATTCAAAATGCCAAATGTTTGAAATATACTCCAGAGTTGCATTGGCAAATTTAAAACATTTAATCTGAATGTTGGGGCTGTGATAACACACCTTTACTAGTTACTAGCTTGGTGCACGTAAGACTCAGAAAATAACTTGAGTGTACATTCTACGAAAGAAGTAGAAAGACAGCAGACTTTGAGAAGTAGTGGTCTCTAATCACGGCCACTGTATTTGGTCGTTTACTTTCAGTCTTCCTTTACTAAAGTTTTAAAAGTAGTTTTGGTTTTTCTTTTTTCCACTGTAGGACTGAATGGATGGACTTGAAAAAAGAGTATTTAGCACTGCAAAAAGCCAGCATGGCTTCTTTAAAAAAAACAATATCCCAAATAAAATTGGCATCAGAAACGGAAACAGACCGTGGAGTACCTACTGAGTCTGAAATGAAACATGAACAAAGTAAAGACCACTTTGATAGTATTTAGCATTGTGTTTGGCGTTCTCTTGTACCTGTATACTAAACTGCCACTTGTGAGTTGTGAGATAAACTTTAACAAATATTTAATTATGCTGTAGTCATTAGAACAATTAACGACTTGATGTGATTATTTAAAGGGCTAACTTTAAAGTGTTATTTTTGATCATGTGTTTCCTCTACAGTCTCTATTATTAAACAGGCTTAGTAATGAGTGCCTGTTTTCTCTGAGGAGGTTAGTACAGATGGAGACTAATTTCTCACCTTTAATCTCATTCCATAGTAAGAACAAACTACGAATTTTCACACTTGAAACAGTATATATAGCGTATGCACTTATCTTCCTTTATTTTACTTACTTATTTTTTAATTGTTACTTGGTTCAGGGAAAGGGGCCCTTTTTTTTTGTATGTGTTTGCATGTCCTAACAATAGCAGTTTACATTTTGATTAATAAAATATTTTTAACTCAGGATAATCTGCACTGAACAAACTAGTATGACATACAGTGCTATGCCTTAAATACTTTACTTCTCTTACAATTAAATTTTAAATTAAGTATTTAAGTGTGCTTAAGAAATCGTTGTCATCATGTGACAGGGCAACCCGATTGTAATTGTAGCAGTTACTCTAGAATGGTCCTCCTGAGTGTTAAACATTAAATGTAAGAGGTTTATTTCTGGAATTTCCCTTTCAAATCAATAGCAAATAAAGAGGAGCTCCCCCCCCAGAAGATGAGTGCTGCTGGACCACAGTTTGTGAGTGGGGTGATTGTGAAGATCATTAGCACTGAGCCTCTGCCTGGCAGGAAGCTTGTCAAGGTAATGCTTTTGTGCCCCCAGAGCACGGGGTCCTTTCTCTCGCCCCTTAAAAACTCCCTGTGTGAAAATGTTTTGAAATGGAAAATGAAGAAAATCAGTTAGAACCTGTTCTTCTTGGTAAACTCTGTGCAGCGTTTTGATGCCACAATAACTCTTAGCTTGTCTTGAAGAAAATCTAAAGACTGATATTTTCTTACTCGATCAGATTTGGATTGAACACAGTTCAAGAATCCTTATGTAGGAAAACCCCTATATATTTTTATTGGTGCCGCTCATGGCTGTGTGGTTGAGTAAGAAACTGCTGTTGTCCTCCTTGTAGTTAAAGGAGTAAATATGGAAACTCATTTTAGGGGACTTTTTTTCTGTTACTGGAGAAAAAGAATTTAGGAAAATACTTAGTGCCAAAACGTTAAGAAAAGATCTAATCAACATATAGTGTTGGTCTGAAGTTATATCAATAGTGTGATCATGTTGTCTGCTGTTGGAACAAAGCAAACTGGTCATTTGCTTTATTAGAATTCTTATATTCATATTCCTAAAGTCCGTGACCTGAAAAGCAGCTTGTTTGGGAACACAAAAGGCGATAGCCATATTTTTTCACTTGCCGGCCCTTAGTTTATTTTTGTGTATTTCAGTGCAGAACATCTTGAAGAAGTAACCCTTTATTCATAATAATTTTTTATTAGTTTTGTTTTTTTCAGTCCCTGATGATTTTTAAATGAAGCAATTGCAGAAAGCCAAAAGTTTGAAAAGCTACAAATATTTTACATGCTTGTGGAAATTATCCATATTCCCTGAAACTTGTATCAGAAATTGTATGGTGTCCTTCCGCTGTCTTTTCCGTACATTCTCACACTGACAGCACTCAGTACTGTTTTTGTTTGTCCAGAGATGCACTCATACTAGTCACAGTTTTTAACTCACATAAAAACTGAGGTTGCTCATTGTAAACATCTGCATCATTGCATTCTGGAAATGCAGCCTTAGCCTAAAAGCCAACAACTCACTAACATTTAAATTTAGATTCTCTTTCTGATAGTGATCGGGATTTGGTGAATCCCAAATTGGCACTACCAGCTTATATCATAGGGTGTAGTAGCAATGTTGTGTTTCTGATAAGAAAGCTAAAATATTGAGGGAATAAATAAGAATGTATTCGCCTCAGGCAGATTACAGAAGGTTTCATAGAAAAAGTTCCCAGCGTTTGATATTTGGAATGACTAGCATACAGTTAACTGTATTTTCAAAGTTTTTAATATCTAAGTACTTCTTTCATTTATGATCATGAAAATATTAAAAGATTATGTTATCAGCAAGTAACTTACATTTTGCTGGAACAGAAATTGAGCCTGTTGAAAGTCACCACTGTCTGTGACTTGCCCGTGTGATTATCACGCTAATTTTTCACTCTAGGAAGGGTCTTAATCCAGATTAACCTGACATTATGATGGATATTTAGTAGATATCTCTTGAATTGTGGTCATCTAATCTGTCTGATAAATGCAAAATTAGCTAGCTCTGAATAAGTTCAAATTTCAACACCTTGATGCTGATAATCTTTCTTGCTTTATGTCTGAATTTGAGACTAATTACAAGATATAGAGAATGAATTGCTGAGTATATTTCCTAGTTCTGTGTGTGTGTGTGTGTGTGTGTGTGTGTGTGTGTGTGTGTGTGTGAAATTTGCAAGCACTTAATTAATAAGCTGTCTGCTAAATTGGGATGCTTTAAAAATCAGTCCCTGGCTTCTCTGGATTCAGGTTTTTTGCCATTCTTATTTTTAACTAATACACTTTTATTATACTATAATGAAATAATATTCCCATTTACTGTTCAACTCTTTCTGTTACTCAGAGTTGGAACATGGACATTTAAAGCTAACCTAAATTACTTAAGGCTTGAAATTTGGGAGAGAGACTAAAAGAAGGAGCTCACTAAAATGCTCTTGTTCAGTTAGGAATCTACAGTTATTTCTTTACCTTTATGAATGGGAGTTGATGAATTAAGAATTAGTGTAACATTCCTGCATAATTGCATTGTATACTCTTGTAAAACCTGCTGTGAAAAAAAAGTTAGGAATGCAGGAATCTTGTTAATTTGACCTCACAGCAGGCATTACAGGTAAAACTTTTCCTTGCTGAGTGAGCACAACTTGTTTAGAAGAGGTTGCTTTAGTTTTTTTATCAGAAAGTTTAAGCTCTTGAGCTATTTTCTTGGAGAACCAAGAATTTTTGTAGGTTCTCTGAAACTCGTTTTTTTCATGAGTAGATGTAAAAGCTTGAACTTTTTTTAAACATAATTTTAACACATAAGTGGTGTGTGTACAGGTAAGTGGAAACACCTCCCACAATCTGTTGGGTATTTTTGTTTTTTCCTTCTTACTAGGAGCACACTTGGAACCCCTCTGCCTGAGTTAGGGGACATGGAAGTATTAGAAATTCTGTTCTACAATCTGTTCTCCTTATGCAGTATTCCCATTCCAGTTAAGATGATTGAATGCAAATAAGTAAATTATTACTAGAATCGATGTTACATTGTTTTCCAGTTTTGTCAAAGTCAATTTTAAGAGCATTTGTGTTGTGTTTAAAGAAATGCTTGCTGCAGAATTGTCTCTCATTTTAAGTTGAATGTGCTTGTTTATATAATGCATTCTACCACAGCCATTGAAATAATTCTAGAATTATTAAATATTTTTATTAATTTGAAGTCTTTCAAACTCTGACGCAGGATACATTGGCTGCCATCTCAGAAGTTGTTTATGTCGACTTGTTAGAAGGAGATACAGAATGCCATGTTAGATTTAAAACTTCTGAAGATGCTCAAGCGATAATAAATGCCTGCACGGAAATTAAAAAGAAACACTGCTGGGAATTACAGATCCTCTCTGGTAAAACTTTGTAGAAATTTTATTTAATACTTAATTGTGGGGCAATTGTATTATAAGTTGAGTTCAGAGCTAGCATTTTTTTCTACTTGCATATGCACGCAGTGGCATTAAATAAGGAGACAGCCACTGTTCTATTACTGAAATAATGCCTTCAATATGTGTCTCTTTTTAAGGTGATCATGAACAGAGGTATTGGCAGAAGATTTTGGTAGATAGGCAGGCCAAGCTTAATCAGCCGCGGGAAAAGAAGAGAGGCACTGAAAAGGTAATCGGTTCTTAGTTGTTTTACATCTTTTTTTTTTTTTTTTCATTTCGGTATTTCGGTTGCCTAAACTTTTTTTGAGTTCGTTGTCTTCTGAAAGTCAGCAATGTGTAGCCCTAAAATAACGGCAGTTTTGCTCTGTGCAACAAAAACTGGCATGACATCCAGCTGCATTTCAGCCTGAGGGAATAATAATTTCTCTAGATTTGGAATATGTGAGTTACTTTCCCCCACAAGGGATTCACACTTAATTTAAAGGGCTCATCCCTCCCTTTGTTTTAATAAGGTAAGACAAGTGAAACATAAAAAACTTTGATTTCTGGCTTCTGTGTCTTGTAGTTTAGTGGTAAGTGTTCGTTTAAAGATTGTATTCATGGTAAAAACAGATGTATTTTGCTTATAGTTTTTGAAGGTTAAGACCTCCACAAATAGGATCAGTAGACTTTCTGCACAATATTCTTGGTAGCAGTGATAAACGTCATTCCTTTTTCCCTGGAATAGTCAGCAAGTGACATAAGCAAGCTTCAATAAATAAAATCATTTGAAGCAAGTCCTTCTCAGTGTTTTATTTTACATGTTCCTGAGTAATTTCAGTTATTATGTTGTCAGTGAGCTGTTAGGTTTATTCATTAAAACATTTTATAATGATAGAACAAAGTAGGAGCCGTGATTAAGGTTATTATTACCAAAATGTTAAAATGCCTATTATAGAAGCCAAGAAAAATCCAAGATGATCTTTTTATGACTGGTTAGCAGTTAAAAAGCCAAACTCCCTAAAATCTAGGTTTGCTCAATTTGGGGTTATACTTACGATTTTTTTTTTTTAAGCTTAAAAGCTTGAAAGACATTTATTTTTCACCAACCTTATTTTCTTAGGCATCATTAGAATCTAAGATGATGATGGTGGGAGGTTGCCTACTGGTCTTTTGTGAATTCTGTTACCCTGAATGCTGGTGGAATTTGCTCAGATGGGGAGGTCTTCTTCCTTCCTCAGGGCTTTCATATCTATGAGGTGTTAACTTCAAGGTCTGTTTGAGATTATTTAAATGTTAAAATTGTTAATCCAGATCTCACAACTGAAATGGAATCACTTTGTTGTGTAATACTATTCTAATTGCTTTGACATTTCTTTTAAGTTGTATATATTTATTAAAGAATTACTAGATTTATTTTTCAGACTGAGCCTATCTCTGTAAATTTTATTTGAGGCAAGAAAATAAACATTGACTGGGAAATTTGTAAGTTGAGTTTGTTCAGCCATTGCAGTGGAGAGTTTGTGATCTCATTTCCCTGTTGCTGTGTCTTGAGGCTTTTCATTAGTGAGGCTTTTTTGTTAAGGACAGATAGCTGAGACTGGGTGTCCTAACTGAAGCTTGTAGGCTCATCTGAAATGAGCCAAGGAGTGTAGACTCAGAAGTTTTTGCTTGTGAATTTATTTGAAACTTTTTTGAATTGCATTAAAGAATGTTTGTGTTAACTGCTGCTCTAGGAATTGGGGCCGCAGCCGTGAGCAGTAAAGTTACCTGCTTTCATGAAACTTGCAGATAGGCAGTAAAGGTCTGGTGACCACAAGTATGACGGGGGATCTTGGGGCTGAGGGGTGACTGTGCAGCAGAAGAGCTTGCTCACTGGTTCCCGGTGAAGGTGGCTTCAGACCTTGGGGAAGTGAGCAAGCCACCCAGGAGGTTTAGAAAGTTTCCAGGCTGAGGCAGCATCAAGCTCTCTGGCTTTGGGAAACTGTTGCCCCACAGAGCTGATACAGGTGGGGTACAGGCAGCACCTTAGAATGGGAAGTAGCATTTGCAGAAATATCAACAGCATAGAATAGTTTTCGAATATGAAACCCAGCATTTCTATGCACTTGTTCCATAATTAAGTGAAAAGAAAACACTGGTTTAAAAAAAAAGAAAAATTCTGATTCTTAATTTTCATGTTAGGATATTGGGGACAATTTGCTAAACCCTAGTCAGTTTTTACCCTCCACCCCCCCCCAAAAAAGGTAATAGAAAATGTTTTTTTGGCACACCACATGTTCACATACACAAAATCAAGTATGAGAAAGTGAGTGGCTTCTCAGAAGACCGGGAAGGTCAGCCAAAGGGGGTCTCACTTTTACCTGCTAGACCACATCCTCCTTCCACTTTGTCTTGAGCATTTAAAGTATTTCTGAGATTTCTATTGTTTTTATCAAAATGGTCCTTTCTCTACAAATTATGTATGGACTTAACTAGCTCTTCAGGAGGTAATAGCAGGGTAGATAAAACTTGTGGGCAGCGATGGATATGCCCAGGTTTGAAGCGTTTACACTCACATCTCACCCACCCACCTCACTAATGCTTTGAGTTTGAGCTAAAATGACTCTTACAGTGAGTGACCCAGTGACTGACTGTGCGTCACCAAACACTTTAAAGACGTTGTAATGTATAGAATCTGTAGTTTTAAGAGAATTAAGATTTTTGTATACTTCAAGCATTTATTTTTTAATGTGGTAATTTTTTTGAGTTAAGGTAGCATTGATTTATAGCACTGGATATAATTCAGATTGAAAAGATTATACTTGTTCAAATGCATGTTACCCACCCACACACACACACACACACACACACCACACTATACCACACACACACACACACACACACAGTCTATTGGGCTTCCTTGCCACCCACCCTCTCTCCCCCAAATGAGATGGTTTAAATTGTTCTATCAAAGAAAGCTTTTATACATTTAAAATAGTTATCTGTGTTCCACATAAAAATATTAATGTATCATGTTAAGGCTATAATAAGTAGTATTAATAACAAATCACTAATTGTGGTGCTTAAATTTTCATATTTGTAAGAATTTATAAATCTTTATGCAGCACTGAGTTCAAAATATGCTGTCTCATTCAAATAATACAATTAATTTTTAAGCTTTTAAAAGATAGGCTAATAAGCAAGAGGAGGAAAAGAGGCACCTACATAGTCACAAGTGGGTATAAGGGGTACATAAATTCTTAAATCGCAGTTTTAAGGGTCACATGTTTCAAGTGTCTTGGTTTAAATTAGTATTATTTCAGTTATAAAATGTGATTTCCAATGTCATGACAGTAATCAAGCACACAGTAATACAGAATTGACAGGCTACTAAACCCTTCTAAAAAGAGCATGGAGTGACTACTTTCAATGGAAAACTTTTAAATGCTCTGTAACTAAAGTGGAACACTGTAGGTAATTCGAAGACCGAATGTCTCTTTTTCACTCACTCTTAATGTAGACGGTGTCTTTTTAATCGATTGGACCTACAGTTATCATTTTATTTGTCTCCCTTTTAAAGAACTTTTATTCAGGCTGTGACATTTTCCAGGATTTTCTTTCTTTTTTTTCTTTATGTATCCACTATATTCCAATTTCTCTTCTGTTTCTTTACAGTTAATCATGAAAGCTGAAAGGATTAGACTTATGAAGACTCAGCAAGCAAGTCAACACATTCGATTTTCAGAGTATGAATGAAAGAGTGGTTTTCCTCTTCCCAGCTCTCTGGCAGCTCTTAGGAAATCATTTTTGTTATGGTAGTAATGCAAAATGAATGTTTGCCTAAAAGCGACAATTAAAAGAAATTCCTTCCTTCATTTGTAAATAAGGCTTTTTTTCCCCTAGAGACACTGAACCTTCCTTGGTGGAAAGTATACACATCACCCTCAAAGTAGACTAGTAAATAAATGTTTTGGAGCACTATGAATACAGCATTTGTGAAGATTAATATTACATCAATCCATAGTTTAGAACAAATTTTAGCAGTAGACTCGTAACTGTATACAACTATAGAGGTAGGTAGCTTTTTCCATTTTCAATATCTTGAAAATTTTTTATGTGGATTTACACCTATAGGTATGTATAATACTTCATTCTGTTTACTGCAGTTTTTCTAGCCCATCGTCCATTGAACTGATCATGATGAAAATGTTAACATAAAATACTGAGTTTTTTTTTCATAAGTGAAGTTAAAATATTTTATTTTGGTCTGAAAAATACAGTGTTTCTGATGTAAGGCCTTCCTAGGGCCTGCACAGCTTCTGCTTTGAGCAGAATATCAAGAGAGGACTCCCGACAACCATGGGTTTCATTTCCTTGGGCTACAGACCCACTCCTAGTTCCATCAGCTTGGTCCAGAAGTGGAGACCTATCCTGACTGCCCCTCGCATGCATCGTGGGAGGCCTGCAGTCAATACTCTCTTCCCTCCAGAATTTGTGGGGTTTGATTATTTAATTGCTTGGAGTGACATCAGCTTACTACCATCAAAAGTAGTGTGGCAAATTGCTACTGATTCATTCCATTCTTTTTCTCCATGAAGGAAAATTAACTGTATACAGTCATGGAGGAAAAGAAAGAGCTAGAAGTATTTACCCCTAGTAAGTATGACTTGATAAGAGTGCTTACAGGCAGATAAAAGTTCCAGTGACTTAGGCTTCAGCGAGTACTGTGTTATGGTGACTTTAGAGAGGTTATCAAGAAAAATTTGAGAAGTTCTCTCCTTGGCAGTTTTTTATAATACCTAAATACTCCAATAAAGGTTTGAGTAGCTGCTGCGATAGCCCTTGTGAGACTTGAGTGAAGCAGATGGAGACATTCCCTCTCTGGCAGAGTTTATATTTCATCACTATGTACAAACAAGAGAAAGTAAATTGTGCCTTTTAGTAGGTAAGTCCTGAAGACAAAAAGAAGAAGAAGAAGAATATATGCAACCATTCTTTTATTTTTTTCTTGAATTCATTTATTTAAAGGACTATTTAGTACCTGTTAGCATTAGGCGCTGATACTAGAGATGTTGCAAATACAGTGTGTGAAGTTCCCATCCTTGAGGAATTTATCACCTTGAGAGAGACAGATAAATTAGTCAAATTTCTGATGTTCTTTCAAGTACCTTGTGAACCTTTGATCATTTGAGTAAGTAGGTTGCTTTCTTTGTCCAACACTTAGCAGGTAGTAATTCCTTAAATATTTGTTTAATTGAGTTATGTTATTTGCTTCAGGATATTCCCTGAGGGCAGATGTTATCATTGCTTGCCTGAAGGGTTTTTTGGGAAGCTGCTGATTCTGGGTCCACAGGGCTCTTTTTAAGGCCTATTACTTAACTATGCCATGTCAGTGGAATTTGCTTTTGAACTACAAAACTAATTTAAGTCAGGTGAATTTCTGGCATGGGAATTGCTGTTGTAAAGATACATCTTTTATCTAGTGTGTCCAAAATAGTCCAAGAATGCTATACAGATTTTTACTGTCAACAGCATATTTTAAGGATATCTGATTGCTTTTTATTAGTCCTAAACTATCTTTTACATATCACCTAATCCATTTTCTTCACAATTGCTGAGCTGAGTGGTAGGGAATGTGTCTTGTTCTTACCTATGTGTGCATATCCTGATGATGGACTCAAGAGATGAATATCTTCGTACATGCCTATATAAGGTTTTTAAATCCTCACGAAATTACTTAGTTATTTTTATAGTATGGATTTTTTTATACGTGGGTGTCCTATGCAATTAACATATGAACATTGTTTTAAATTTTAACAACAACCACTTGTCTTTCAATCTGTTTATGGTAGATTACTGTATAGATAGTTGACATTTTACAGAACCCTATCTTTTCATCTGCTTTTTAGAGAAAATGATCTCCCAGTCTGGGACCTGTGAATCCTGTCTGTAGGTCACTTCTTATTCTCTGATGTCAGGAAGACTAAGGTGAGAAGGCTCTTTTCTTGAGTTAACATGAGTCTTTTGTTCACACCAACTATGGTTTAATTAAAGTAATGCCTGCGTTTAAATAGTAAATCCCACATTTCATTTTGTAAATGCCTTAGAAAGCTTACTACACAGAATAGCATTTAGAATGAACAATTAGGAAGGAGTCTGATGAGGAAAGAGTCAACACTTGTATTTATTCCTTAGATACTGCACAAATCAAGCTACTGTGTGTAGCTACACACACTGCACTCAGGCCATAATCCAGTGCGGAAGGATCTTTAACTCTTCACATTTAACACTTGAGACCAAAACTTGCAGTCACTGGAGGAAATAACATGAGAATATGCTTTTAAATCATCACCAGGCTTCCCTGTCTGTGGTGCTCTTAACCAGTCCAGGCTCAAGAAAAAAGCACGGTTTCTTCATCATCACATGCTTGCTGCTCCATGTGGCTTCTTCAGGCATATGTGGATGAGATACCTGTAGGGAGGTGACTATGGCAGTGTTTATACTGTATTAAAGTCCCTTTTTGTTAAAGTTTTATATGTTTTGTCTTGATGCGGCGGATGGCAGAACCCACTTAGAGCAGGCAGGTTTGGGGTTTCATGGTGCCCCTCTCCCTGTCCCGTAGCAGAATAGTTTAAATTACTTGAATATGGCTGACATATTTCAGTGGGGCACCACTGACTTGGAGGAACGGCCAGAACCAACGACAGCATTTATACTACTAGCTTATATGACTCACAGTTAATGCAAGAAATCAGCTGAAAATAGCAAGAAGTTTGCATTCTGTAGAAAAAGTTCAGCAGATTGCAAGGAAATAAAGCTAATTTCCATCGTGAAATCATTTGATAAGCCTCCTATTTTCTCACCTTTTAACTTGGAGTAGATGTGGATTTATATTTCTGTATTTGCCTAGTGGTATAAGGAAGTAAAAATGGCATGGATCTAGGGAGATTATGTTCCATACTTGAAGAACTTTACATGGAATTATTTACTTAGCAACCTTTCAAACACATCTGCATAATCCTTAACTTAAAGTAGTTATGTACAAAATGTAGATGGATACTGTGAATTCACTAGTGAACTCATTATGGAGCTGATAAATTAGATTTGAACCAAATGGGTATGACCAAGTAAGGTACATTTTATAGTACTTTACCTGAAGTATTATAAAACCCAGAGTTTCTGTTGCAGTATAAATCTTAGCTCACGAACTAAGGTGTGCAAGAAATACAACTTAATTTTCCAGTATTCAGCTTGCTTTCTGTTTGAAGCCATCTCAGAAGTTCCTTAATGCAGTCAGTGGAGCTCTCCCCTTTCTCTTACAGTTGAGTCAGAATTTGGAGGCTCATGCAGTGCCATCTTCGAGGGCCATTGTTTCAAGTCACCAGTCTCAGAAGCCACTGTTTCCGTTAGCCCCAAGTCAGAAATTCACTCCAGGTGGTAGGTATCCCCTGTTCTAACAGTAGATTTGTGACTGGTAGTCCTCATAGTACTTCAGGTCAAGCAGAGAACACAAAAATAACTCTAGACCTTCTGTTCCGTGCTGTAACTGGCCCTGCTCATGGAGCAGGCACTAGGTTAATTCTCTTCTCCATCAGTGAATCTAAGTAAGGTTAATATACTGTAAGTGTATTTCTAGGCTAAGTGTGCAAGAACAACTGAGAAAGAAATTATAATACAATTTATGGATCTAGGGAGATTATAATATAATAATTATACCATAATAATTATATCATAATATAATTTCTTGCAGTTCTTCTGGTTGTAAGAAATAGAAATTGAAGTAGATTAAACCAAAGTGGGGGAAAGGTAAATCTTGCAGAAGAATCAGATGAATAATGAATCAGGGACCCAGAGGACTCTGAACATCTCCATGGTGGGAGTTTTTAATGTATTTTGTATTGCCATAAATAAAGTTGTTTTCCAACACTATATAGGTTTAGGAGTGCAATTTCTCACCCCTCCAGGTGTGTGCACAGTAGGATTTTCTGAGAGGCTGAGTACTGTCACCTTGACTGCAATGCTCTCAGCACTTACTAACGCTCTGCTCAGGATTCCTAATTCCCAGGAGACAGACTGTGCTAGACCAAGCCTAGTTAGGTGCCTGTTGAATCCGTTGTCACAAGAGGAGAAAAGCTTCTGAATACTCAGTAGGAATACATAAGTGTGGGGAGTAATTTCTTATTATTCAAAAGGACAAAGATAGCTGAGCCCTTATACTAATTCTTTTAAAGGCGTAGACTTGAGAGGACAGCGCATGTGAAAATGCTAAAGGCGGAACTGTCCTGCGTGATTTGAGACATAGCAAAGACTCAGTAGCTGAAGACTGGTAAAAAGGAAGTAGAAAGAGGTAAGAATGCTGTAGGTTAATAAGTATCTCTAGATATTTTTCATATGTTGGACGCAGATTTGACATGTAGGCATTTAAAGTTTTTATACCAGAGAATGATATGAAATACCATTCTAATAAATCATCAAAATGTCAATTGTTTGACGTGAAGAAGGAAAAAATTGGAAAGCCATTAGAATAAGTCAGTCATGAAGAAATGCAGTGAAGGTGGGAAGGATGTTCTACATGTAAGACCTGAATCAGTCCTTGGTGACGTAGCAGATAAAAGTACTGTTGGAAATGGAAAAGCCAAAGCTAGCTGAGATTTGAGGCTAAGTGGCAAAATGCAGGAGTTACTTTAAAAAAAAAAAAAGTTGAGAGTTGATTTTCAGCAGGTAGCCTGGTGGGATGAGGGTAATGTTTTTAGTACATGTCAATTTGGTGTGGCGTTCCAAGAAGCATTTCTGTCCAGGCAGTTGGGCATGTGGCTACTGCCACCAGGTAATGTCAAACCAAATGTCAGGACTTGGGTTTGCCCCCACTCATGTTATTGAAGGTGTGTTGCTGGAGCAGGTTGCTGGAGAAGAGGGTCTAAGGTTAGCTAGGTAACAGTCGTAGGTTTGTATCTTCCATGTACAGCCACTTCAGTTTGCAAAAGCGTAGAACTAAAACTCAGAAAGTATCCCAGCTGATCCCTTCCTGTTGTATAATCAGTATTTAGATTCTACAAGTAGCAGTTGTACTAACTGGGTGGGGTCTTTCAAGTTTTTATTGAAGTGCAATAAAGGTACTGACAACTATCTAGTTAAAAGTGATGAAATTTTATAAGAGGAATACACCTTGGTATCCAGAACCCAAAATGATAAACAGAATCCTCTCTCTGTCACTCCGTCTCCCACTCCAAGGAGGCTGTAAACAGCATAACTGAGTTACACCTTATTTTCTGTTGTCTTTCAGTAGTGTCATGCATTTGGTCTGTTCATTCCAATATTATTTCTAAAAGAAGAAAACCTAAATCATCAAAAATAGTGTTTTATGTCTTGGTACATTTGTGCAATGAATATTCTGCAACAATCAGAAGAAAGTGAAGGACGTATGTTAAGTCAGCAACATAGTGTGAGCCTATCTGGGCAAACATTTTACTTTTTTTTTT
>NW_004567122.1:5865045-5872332 GCF_000260355.1 Condylura cristata
CATTTTACTTTTGTTGGTGCTTGGGGGGAGGGGAGATAAACAATGGAGAGAATATATACACTTCTATAAGTCAAATATATGAGCTGCTATAGACATTGCTAGAAAACATACAATCACTCAGCCACAAAGTTCCCTTGGCAAAGAACACAAGTAAAATGAAGACTTATTTTTTTCTTTGCTTTTTGCTTGTATTTTTTTTTTTTTAAAGATTAATTACTACTTATGCCTGGAACTAGGGTGTTAGGCCAGTTCAACAGGTGGTGAGTGGACCCCTCAGAGACAAGTGTGGGGAGCAGAATAGGTTGATCTACCTAAGCACACTGCTGAGGGGAGCAGGGGACAGGACAGGAAAGTCTGCTGTGCCAATGGGGCAGCTCCCTGGCTGGAGATCAAACTCAGGGGCAGTGGTGATAACATGGAGACCTAACCCCTGTGCCAGCAGGGAGGTCCATGTTTGCATGTTTTAATTAATGTTTTAATTAATGTTTTATTCAGTGATAAAACCTGACTTTTTAAATAAATGAATCCTTCGACTACAGTCTTCATATTTAACCTGAGAACCTTGTTGACATCTGTGCAGTAAGATAGACACCCCTCAGGTTACACTACAGTGTGATAAAGTGTCTGAAAAT
This sequence comes from Condylura cristata, assembly GCF_000260355.1. Lineage (NCBI taxonomy): Eukaryota > Metazoa > Chordata > Mammalia > Eulipotyphla > Talpidae > Condylura > Condylura cristata. The sequence goes on from NW_004567122.1 coordinate 5,865,678, forward strand.
TCTGGGAGGAAATGGTGCCCCACTTAAAATTACTCAAACTGCTGACATTGTCGGTTTAAGATTTGATGCAGGTTATTTTCACAGTAATCGTTTTCAAGCTCCTACAATCAAATTCGACTGGTAATTAGTATGCACATCTATTATTCAGGAAATCCAAACAGCTTTAAAAGAAACTAGTAGAAAAAACAAAAAGAAAAGAATGTTTGAGAGCTTTAGCTGCTATTACTAAGGAAACCAACTCTATTTGTCCTGCCTCTAGATTTAATAAAAGGGGGCAGAAAAGTTTGATAGAATAAGAAAAACTAAGGCACGGAGAATATTTTTAAATTGTCTCCATTACTTAAGAATTACTGTTAAGTTTTTAACTAAAGAAATTTCTTCTCATATAATTTATTTGTTATATAAATAATACAAATTCATTGTTGGAACAATTAGAAAACTACAAAAATATATGAGAACAACAAAAAAAAGAAAAGTAACCATGTTAATACAGTTTGATGATTTTTCTGTCAGTAAATGTCTTCTACGAGTCAGGTTTTCTGCAAAGTAGCAACATAATACCTATCATTTAGCTTGGTGTGGTAATATCTCGCCAACTGTCTTCCGTATCTGTCGTTCAAGAAGTGGCATCACTTTTTAACTAGTACTTGGTATATGTATATATGTAGCTACCATACATTATTAATTCAATGTTTTTTGACATACAGTTTTTGTGTTTGTTACTTATTGTAAATATTCACATGTGCTTATTAGTATGACATCCTGGAAATGCCTGGGGCTGGCAGAGGGTGGCGTGGAGAGGTGTTGGTCCCTGGTTCCTAAGGAAAGACTTGCTCATCTCCCTTCTCTGAGGTTGATGTGGTTTATGTCAGGGGCCTCTCTTGCTACGAGCCCATGACTGGTTAGACTTGCTCCAATGATGGTCATGTGTGGACCCCCGATCTGGTGGAAGTGAGAATTGAATCCCACTCAGTCGCTGTGCCACTGAACGTGGCACTTTCTCTTTTAAGTGGCAGGTCCATCCCGAGCAAGCTGAGATCTCATTGTGCAGCCCTCCAGAGGACTGCTTTCACTGCAGGCTGTATTGTATTACTGTATTACTGAATGACGCAGTAAAGAATAGCCCAGAATAAACTAATGTTCAACAAAATGAGAAGTCAACCTATGGAATGAGAGACAGTATTTTCTTTTTCTTTTATTTTTAAGGATTTATTTATGCATACAGAACTGGGGTATAGGACAAAGGTGCAGAGACAGAGAGAGCAGGGAGCAGAGGCCTTACAGGAGATGTCTGCCTGGCGTGTGGGTCATCTCTGAGACCGGGTCCGGGGATTGAACTCGTACTGACATGGCTGTAGCCAGCTTGCAGTGCTGCACTTTTAACCCATTGCACCACCAGGGAGGGTCCGAGAGACAGTATTTAAAAATTACATATTCAATAAAAGGTTAATGTCCCAAATACATAAGGAACTCATGTAACTCAATTACATAAATAACTCATTTTGCTTTAATTAGAAGGGGATAATCTATTTATGGTTACTTAAATATGCCTTCCAGTAGCCATACAATTATCTCAGAAGCTCCCTTCTTCCTTCTCTTGCTTTTTCGTCCTCTGCTTTCTGCCCTTGTAAGGTTTGTTATTTTGTGACTCCATTATGGTTGAAGGGCCCAGAGGACGTAAGAGGAACTAGAATAGTGTGAAGAGGGGTCACTATACGATGCAGCCACAGGAAAGGAACCTACCTTTGCTTTTTTATCAATGTGAATTACTTCTCTCGCCATCCTTGACTTAATCTCCCAAACTTTCAGCCTCATTCCTCAATACATTTTTTTTTAAGGTTTATTTTCTAAAAGAACTGGGGTTTAGGCCAGAGATACAGAGAAAGAGAGGATTCAGCATAGAGCAGGGAGTAGAACAGGCAGATGGACTGAAATACACTGCTGCGCATTAGGCAGGAGAGGTCTGTTGTGTCATGTGGGTCCCTGGCTGGGGATCGAACTCATGCCTCAATGGCTGGCATAGCTTGATAGCACTGTGACTTTAACCCCTGTATCACCAGGGAGACCCTCATTTCTTGATACTTACTATAATTTTGACTGAAAAGTTAATGCTGGCCCTTAAACAATGTAGTACTAAATCCATCAGCCTGATTTTCAATACCTTGGTGTCTCTAGCTCTTGAGCATCTTTGACAGAGTTGGAAAAGTTTAACTGCAATCATCAAAACCTAGTTTTTGAAGCCTCGGTAAAATTCCTACACCGATTTGTTATCCTTCAACTCTGGTCTTGATTTTAAATCACTGCAGTATTTACATCCTGGAGTTAATGCAAACTCGCAAGTGACTAATTATACCTCAGTTATAGAAGGCAGCATGTATATGCAGAATATTTTTTTTTAAACTGAGAAACCAGAAGTCAAGATTATTACTGGATAGTATTGCTCACCTTTTGCCTTTGCCATCTTTGGCATATTTAGAATGTCAAGGTTTTGAGTACTGTTCTCAGCCTTATTGCTGCTCCCGTGAAGACACTGAAATGTGAGGACAGGTCCAGTTGTCTGAAGGGAGGCTGACGGTACATGCAGAGTCTGCGGCTGGCAGAGGTCCCGCTCTGCCTGAGGTCACGTGGTACAGCCGTAGCAGCCAGGGCCAGTTGAGGGTTTCAGAAGTGTGTTCAGAAATAGTCTTAGGATTGATTGAAGGAAACATGGTAATCTGAAAATCAAATCACAATGGATCAAAGACTTGGATATAAGGCCTGAAGTCATAAAATACTTAGAAGAGAACATTGGCAAGATACTCAGTGACTTAACTCCAGAGATGTCTTAAGTGGGTTTGTCACCAACAGTAAGGAAAACAGAAGAGAATATAAGCAGTTGGGATTGTATTAAGCTAAAAAGGTTCTGCACAGTGAAAGATACTGTCACTAAGAAAGACACCCTAATTGGATGGGAAAAAATAGTAGGAGGCCATAAATCTCACTAGGGGCTGATCAAAGGTCTACAGTGAACTCATACCACTCAATAAAAAGGAAATAAAAAGTCCAATCACAGATGGGCACAAGAACAAAATGGGCACTTTTCCAAAGGAGACCTACAGACGGCCAGTAGGCCCGTGACACAATGTTCATCGCTTACTGTCAGGGAAATGAAAACGAAATCTACACAGATACTATTTCACACCTGTGCGAGTGGCCCATGTCAGAAAAACCAGAAATAACAGGTGCTGGAGAGGGTGTTGAGAGCACGGACCCCTCATACACTGTTGATGGGAATGGGGAGTCTGCTCTATCCCCTAGGGAAAACAGCATGGAGGTCTCTTTAAAGCTTTAGAGTGGGGGCCGTCCCCCATGGTGCAGCCGGTTAAAGTGCAGCTCTACTAAGCTAAAGCCACTCCAGTGTGAGTTTCAGCCCAGTCCGGAGCTGACCCACAAGGTGCAGCGGACCTCTCCCGACCCACCCACTGCTCCCCTCAGCAGTGTACTTCGTCAGTCGGCCTGTTCTGCTCCCCACTCTGTCTCTGGAGACTCTCCCCACTTGCTCAGAGTGGCTCTAGCTCCTAAGCATCTACTGAACACTTAAGTCTAAGCAAAGTGCTGCCATGTTCACTGTAGCACAATTTATAATAACCATGGTATGGAAACAACCTAAGTGTTAAAGTTGAGTGGGTCAAGGAGATGTGATAGACAACACAAAATGGAATACTATCAGCTACTAATAAAAGATAAAATTGCATTTTGCAAGTAGCATGGATGGGGCTGGAAAGGTCCATGTTAAGCAAAATAAATCAGAAGGGGAAATACAAACATCAGGTGATGTCAGTTATATGTGGAAAATAGGGGAATTAAAGGGTGACATACACCCAGGTGTCAGAACTCACCCCAGAAACATGACTGTAGAACTGAGACCCAGGGAGGCAGAGAGGGGCGTGGTGGACTCAGGTGCTGTGGCGTAGTGGCAGCGTCGAAGAGGTGCGTCCTCGGCCTCCGAAGCGCAAAGGCAGTGTAAAGTAGTAGCACGTCACTTGGAAAAAAACTGATCTTTTGCATAAATTACTGACATAAATTTACAGTAGAATCATTTTGCCCTCTGATACTGGGAAGAAGTAGAGCAGAGTTCAGAGAAAAGGAGAAAGGCCTAGTAGTGCAAATCACTGTACATTTCCTTCACAAATTCTTGCCTTACTTGACTTACCGTCAACAATATAAACCCATGGATTTGACTTATGCTTGGGTACTTGTTCTGGATGTGAACTCTGGTAGTTTTCATCACAAGGCACCCTCATTTGTGAAGCTCTCAAGAGTCCTTGTTTACTCGTTACCATCTCTCAGCTGAGCGGTCTGGGCTCACAGTCAACTCTCCAGCCTCATCTTTTGTTATTCCCTAACATGACCTTCTTCTTGAGCCAAGTTAATTGGCAGATAGTACCTCGGACATGACCTGCTGGTTCCCTTCTTTCAGCCCTTGGAAAGAAAAGCATCTAAGCCTGGAATGACTTTCCCTCTTTGTGCCAATCCATATCCATCACTTCCTCTGAGGGCTGATCCAAAACGTAATTTCTTCGGGGACTCTCCCCAGGCTGATCATTCTTTGCTCGGTGTTCATGATGTCTGCTTCCTAAGGGGTGTTCATGGTTCCTTTCTGTAAGTCATGTGACTGTTGTCACTGCAGAACCAGGACTAGTTCTTTGTTGTTTGAGCTGAACTGAGCACATGAAGCTCTCAGCACTGTCTACTGTGGGAAATTCAGATGTTACCACTGCTGGTCATACAATTCCTACTTCAGCTGGTTTGTCGTAATAAACCACTGAGAAGGAAATAAAGAGTCATTGTAAAGCACAAAAAAGACAGGCTTAGGGGTTGTCCTGACATGTCCAAGTGGGTACCAAGCAAACAAAAAATTAGCCTCAACTCCTTTATAGACAGAAGCAAAGCATTTGTAAAATAAGATATGCACACAGATTTCATTTGGTAAAATACTACCTGCATTTACTTCATACCATCTAATGGTGTCAGAGATTAGTTTTTCCTTGTCAGTCGGTTTGAATATTGTAAAAATAAAGCCTGAGATGAATAATGGAAAGTTGGTGTCTTCCGAGTATCATCCATCCATCCTTTCCTCGTTCCTCATCTCCGCGTGTCCATGTGGATAGATAAAGAGCCTTCTTGCTGCACACAGAAATGGTGGTGCCTACCCCACTTGTCCTTATGCTCGTGAGTGTCAGAAACCTGCCCTAGGCCTGGAAGTCATAAAACTAGTTAGGGGGTCTCACAGCCTGTCCTGTACTTCACCCTCACTTGCGGGGCTTGCTAAGCTTTGACAAGCATCCCAGGTTCAACTCTGTGTTCTAGGGTAGAATCTGGGAAGTGGCATCTTGCACAAGTGTCCAAGTGATGGTCCAGGGACCACACTTTGGAGAGCACTGCTTTCATGTTCATCTGATGCTAAGCGTATGGATGTACGTAATAACCTGATAGAGCGTTTTACATACCAACTTGCTTGCTTAAGCTGCAACTTCTGTCCCCAACAAGTAGCTACTTGTCTACTTCCGAAAAACCTCTGTCACACTTAATTTTCTTTCTCCTAAGCTGTAAGTACAAAAGACCACCTCTAAGGGAGCCTCACTGGTGGTGTAAGGGATTAAAGCACAGCAGTGTGAAGCTGTCCACAGCCATTGCAGCTCGAATTTGGTCCCTGGCGTGGGGGTGACCCACATGGCACAGCAGACCTCTCTTGTCTCACCCGCTGCTCCCCTCAACAGTGTGCTTCAGTTGATCTACCTGTTCTGCTCCCCATCCTGACTGTGCTGAATCCTCTCACCCCCACCCCGTACCTATGACCTACACCCCAATTTTTTTTTTCAGAAATAGATAAACCTTTAAAAAAAGAACTCTAAAATGGACTTTCCTTGCATCACTATTTCCTTTCTAACTTGCACCACAGAAAGAGCACTATAAGTAGAAGTTACTGGAGCAAATTGGTCCCCCTGCTGCAGTTTTCCTAAGTGGCCATCTCATTGGAGATTAGAAAGACCCGACACAGGCCTGAGCACGAAATCACCACACCAGTGACCCTAAACTGCATGTCTTTGAGATGTAGCCTCCACTGATTATATACTTGGGAATGCCTTGAGAAGCTCCCAGTGGACTCCAGACCTTCGCTACGTGGTTCTGATCGCAAAGGCTCTTGAAGATTGACTCCATACAGACACTGTAGCCGAGGCCTCTGTGCTGGTCAGAGAGGGTGCTGCTCTCAGAAGTGAGAAGAATTTTTTTTTTAATTTTACATAATAGTTTATTAATATAATAGTTTAATTTTTTTAATAATATAGTTTATTTTTACATCATTTTGTGCATCTTCTCATCTCAGTTGTAATCCCCGTGGGCTTTCCATCACCAAATCACCTGTGTGTCATCACCATAGTCCAGTGCATTTCCCTGCCCCCACTGATTTCCCATTCCCCACTCCACCCCAATAAAATGTCTCTGGTATACAGTTGTTCGTTATTATTATTTTCTCACCTGGTCCGTTATACTCCTGCTATGAGAGAAACCATCTGTTATTTTTCCTTTTCTTTATGGCTTATTTCACTAAGCGTGATCTCTTCCAGCTCCATCCATGTTGCTGCAAAAGGCATGTGTTTATTTTTTATTTTTT
>NW_004567122.1:5876252-5889672 GCF_000260355.1 Condylura cristata
ATAGACACTTGACATAGCATTTTTTAAAAGACTTTATGCACACAAGAGCTAGGGTACAGGCCAGAGGTATGGGGTGCTAGCGGGGGGAGGTAAAAGGATTCATCAGAGACAGAGTAGGGAGCAGAACAGATGGATTGACTGAAATACACTGCTGAGGGGAGCAGTAGGCGAAACATGAGAGATCTGCTGTGCCATGTGGGTCAGCTCCCTGGCCAGGGATCTTGCTGAGACTTAACCCCTTGCATCACTGTTCAGTATTTGTAAAAAGAAAAAATCTCAATGTCAGGTTAAGTGAACTATGTTGATAAAAGAAATACTGGGTACAAAATTCTAGAGTATGATCCCAACTAGGTTATGTTCCATCTTAGACAATGTATAAATTAGAAATAAAGAGATATGGCAAAATCTTGTTAAAAAAGTATTTTAAGGAACACTATACCTTCAATGTCAAGATATTAGTACTTGGTTAGGGATCTTTTTTTAATGTTTTTTTCGATCTTTGAAAATATCTTCAGTAAACAGTTTCATAATCAGGAAAAAAACAACAGTGGAAAAGAAGATGCTTCTGAAAGTCAGTACACAGAGGTTTTCTTCCCTTTGCCTTTCCAGAGTGCTGCACATACACTGGCTTTTTGTTACTGTACAGAAATTCAGGATGAATAAATTTATGAAAAGTTGACTGCAGGGATAAGTGGATGAATGGATGAATCAGCAAATGTAATAACGTGAAAATCGCCTGTGTTTGGGCCATTTAACTGCTGTCTTGTCCCCACACCTCACATCTAAATGACCCAAGTCTGATGCTTTGCATTACCTGTCTGTCAGCATCCCCGTCACGTGCAAAGGTGGGCAGGGACAGTTACTGCTGAGTGGACGCTAACTCTCCCTGCTGCTGCCTACAGTCTGTTCTCCATGAAGCAGTCAGAGTGAGTCTGAGGAATTCTTACTCTTCTGATCTAAGCCTTCCTGGGAATTTCAGTATTAATCCAAACGAAAGGAACGTCCTCCAGCCCTATGCCTCAGATTCCCATGTCACATCCTTCGCGCCTCTCTTTCTGCCCTGTTCACGCCAGTCTGGCCACCTTAGGTATTTTCTCCTGCATTAGGTCCTTTGCGCTTGCTTCTCCCTCTCTCTGGAATGCTCTTCCCAAAATAACTGCAAGCATTGCTCCATCACTTCATGTAGGTCCCTGTGCCAACGAAGTCAGCATATCAGAGAGCACTTCCTAGATTCTCCAGTTAAAAATAGCATATTCCCACCCACCATCCTCTTGTCATTCTCTGTCTTTACTCTGCTTGATTTCTCTTCCATAAGCATGTCTCTGTATATTTGCTTGACACCTGTCTCCCTTCCCAACCTACAAATAGAGTGTAGATTCCATTAAAGCAAGGCATTTTCTTGTTACCTTTTCACAACTGCATATAAGATTAAAATATATGCTATCAGAAAATTCACAGTATGCCCTTCCCAAGTTCTTTCAGAGATTTGTAATAAGGGTGCCCTAAATTCATTTCCTTCTTCCTTCAAATTTGAAAACCTAAAGATTCCAACATGTCATAAAATAATGTGTTCAACTGAACTGTACCACGAGAACAACTGAATATTTGTTATACTAAGTTGTACTGTGATGTTGTGACGCACAAAGTTAGGAATAGTTAGACTGTATTTTGAAATCTATTAATACATTGGTTAACATTCATTCATATTGAAAATGGGACTTAGCTTCTGTTTGAAAAAAACCTGGGATCAGTTGAGGTTGGATATTTTTCTGAGGTTGTGTCTGTGAGCATGACTACTAAAGACCTGAAACTGGGTGTCACTGTCCTTGTTGCTCTTGTGGTGACAGTCACCTAGAAATACTGATGCCAGCAGGCCCTCCCTGGGGGCACAGCAGGTTAAAGTGCAGCACTCTGTGAGTTCAATCCCCGGCCAGGGAGCTGACCCGCATGGCACAGCAGACCTCTCCTGTCCTGCCCACTGCTCCCCTCAGCAGTGGATTTCAGTGCATTCACCTGTTCTGCTCCCCACTCTGTCTCTGGTGAATCCTTTTACTGCCTCTGCATCTCTGGTCTGTACCCCAGTTCCGTATGCATGGATGAATAAATCTTTAAAAAAGAATACACTGCTGAGGAGAGCAGAGGGCCAGACAGGAGAGGTCTGCTGCACCCATGTGAGTCAGCTCCCTGGCCGGGGATCGAACTCAGGCTGCAGGGGTGATCGCACTGAGGCCATCAGGGAGGCTCCCAGTAGGCCAGTAGGTTTATGTTGAAGTATTAATTTCCATTGTTGTTTTTGAAATGGTATTTTTTTTTTTTTGCATTAATTCCACTTTTGTACGGAGCCTCAAGGATCACGGCGGGAAGTATTCTGAAGTGACACAAGTGGCATCATATGTCACTTGCTACATATTCAGCGCTCTGGCTCTATGCTGCTCTCATAAGCGAGTCTTTAGGACCTAATTCTGAATCCATTCGTTTATAGTTTGGATATAGTTGCAGCATTTTTTATGATGTGTCTTCCAAACTTGTAAGAAATCACCGTGATGCTAGATGAAGAGCGTCTGCCTCGGGCAACAGAATGGCAATAGCAATAAACAAGGAAGGAAACAGAAAAATAAAAAAAAAGAGAGAGCCAAGTTCCCTGATAAGAGTAACATGTGGTCATTTGGTAGGGACACACAGTCCTCAGAATTTTTTTCAGAGGCAGGGAAGTTATATCTTACAACTTTCACTACGTGAAATGATTAAAATAAAAAAGTTCTGGTGCATGGAGGAAACGCTGTCAAAAAAAAAAAAGAAAACCTTTCAGTCATCTTTAACCTCTTCAGTTATTCACAGCCCGGAGGTTGTATCCAAATATAAGCAGGGGGCAGTTTCTTCATCAGGTAGCGAGGAGGCACCCAAGTGAGTCATCACAACAGAGCAACATCTGGTAATAGAGGAGCAGTGAGTGCTCACACAGGGTAGGCGCTGGGGTACCTGTCCTGAGGAGTGAATGGGTAACATAGGCAAAATGAGAGCACAGAGCAAAGGAACTTACATCAGTTTGATGTGAGGTGAGGGTACCATGAAGAGGCACCATGAGCTGTGGTTTAGAGCGGTAAAGGAGCTGTGGTTTTGAGCATAGGGCAGATGTATGAGGCAGGGGTTGGGTCACAGCAAACGGCCCTTCAGGCTGCCTGAGCAGTGGCGTGTGCAGGAGTGCTGGGTGCAGACACAGCGGCCACAGGCAGGGCTGGGTCGGGAGGGGTTTCGTGCAGTAGCCGGAAGAATTCATGGGTTTGCTCTTCACTGCTCGGCACAGTGAACCTTGGGAGTGATAGGTTGTTGTCCAAGTGGAAGTGCCACTGACTGGACTTTTGTTTTAGAAAGATCATTCCAGGGGCCATCCGTTGGTACAAGGGATGAAGCTATCTGCAGTCACTGTAGCAGGACTCCTGTCTCCCTGCTGCTCCCCCAGTGTATTTCAGTCAGTCTGCCTGTTCTGTTCCCCACTCTGTGACTCCTCAACCCCTGTACCTCTGGCCTACACCACAGTTCTTGGACGCACAAATAAATCTTTAAATAATAATAATAGTACACAAGAGACATGGAGAATAGTAACACCGAGAAGACCAGGGTGAGAATAAAACACCCTGACCGGCCAACTGTGTAGACCCAGTAAGGAACTTTAACTCTGCTTTTCTCACTCTGAGCAGCTTCTCTGCATTCGCGTGAACCAGCAAAACTGAGGGATGACTCAAATCTCTTTCCTGTCTTCCTCCAACCTTGCCCAAATCAGTTACCAAACTCTCCACCCCTACACCTACTTCTTTTGTATTCTCTCTCCTCCCTGGTAGTGGCCACAGTCTTAGTTCAGACTCTCACCACTATGTTTTTCCTGCTTTACTGTAGGAACTGACCTCACTTGGTGTGTCTGTGACTAAGTTTGGAATGATCTTTTTTGTTTTTAAGATTTACTTATTTATGTATATCAGAACTGGAGCGCAGGCCAGAGCTAGGGGGGCAAGGTCAGAGGACTCACCAGAGACAGACTGGGGTGCAGAAAAGGACAGATCAACTGAAACACACTGCTGAGGGGAGCAGCAGGTAAGACAGGAGAGGTCTGCTGTGCTGTGTGGGTCAGCTCCCCGGCTGGGGATTGAACTCGTGCTGCAGTGATTGCAGAGAGCTCTCATAGTGCTAAAACAACCCCTTGTATTATTGAAGGGGGGAGGTTTCAAACGGGGACGGACAGAGAAGGAAAGAAATTATTTCAAGACTGAAACTTGGCCTGCATGTCAAATTTTTTAAAAAAAATTGAGACAATTACCTTAAAGACAACTAACAGCACTTTTTACAGAAACAGGAAAATAAATAATTGTTTCATTTTTTTTTTTTTTAAAGATTTATTTGCTTATTCACACAGAACTGGGGTACAGGCCAGAGGCTCAGGGACGGCGAGAGGCCTCACCAGAGACAGAGCGGGGAGCAGAACAGGCAGATCGACGAAGTACACTGCTGAGGGGAGCAGCGGGCGGGTCAGGAGAGGTCTGGCTCGCCATGTGGTCTCCTCCGGGGCAGGCGGCAGGCGGCAATCAAACTCATGCGGAAGTGGCTTCAGATTCTCAGTGCTGTGCTTTAACCCGCTGCACCACCAGGGAGGGCCTAATTGTTTCATTTTTGGGTCTACACATTATGTTGTTTGTCACTAAAATAAGTGTTTGACCATTTTTCTCTTACCTATTTTTGCTGTCATGTTTATATGCAAACCAGTCAAATTTGCTGTTCAGATTTCCCTACTTGCCTATGGACAGTCCTTAGATGTCATCCTTAGATGACATTTTAATTGATATTAATTGCTAAAAAATATACTTGTTACCTATACATCTATAGGTCTGGCTTTATTTCCATTGCATTCACTCTCTCCATTACCTTACCTAGAACTAACATGTCTCAGGAAAGAAATTCATTATTAGGCAGAGTTCTTAATTCCATGTACAGTTGTTAGTTGTTTTCTATTCCAGTTTCTTTTTCGGAGGTGTGCTCTTTGACATTTTGCATTTTTCAAAATTTTTTTTATAGCTGTTTCAGCAATTGCAAAGTTAAATGTGACCTACATTGGTAACTTTCCTCAGTCTTTCATTTTCTATTGCCTTCTCCTTATTGCTCAGGATGGCCAGTATTCCCTCAATGCACTATCAGTCTCGTGTCCGTCAACAGGAAGTTGTTGCAGGCACAAGAGCAGTGTGTACACGTTTGACCTACTCAACCAGCTCATTTTCACATGGGCCAGGCATGCTGCCCTGGATAACCTGGAAAATATCCCAGTGGAGAAGAAGGTCAGACGACTTCTGGAAGTTTCCTTCAACCCAAGATGATTTTTCTCAACCCTTAAGGTCAAAACAAACCAGCTTGACCAGATGATTAAATGTGTACAGATGCCGTTGCGGGGTCTCCCTGCTGGTGCAAGGGTTAAAGCCTCAGTGCTATCATGTTATCAGTAGCCACAGCAGCCTGAATTCCATCCCCAGCCAGGGAGCTGATCCACATGGCACAACAGACCTCCCCTGTCTCACCTGCTGCTTCCCTGTGTTGTGGCATTTTTTAAAAAAAGACTATTTATTTATGCATAGAGGAACTGCAATGCAGGGCAGAAGTGCAGGGGGTGAGATGTTTCCCCAGAATCAGAGTGAGGAGCAGAACAAATGGATGTGCTGAAATATAGTGCTGAGGGGAGCAGTAAGGAGAGGGGAGAGGTCTGCCTCACCATATGGATCAGCTCCCTGGGGGGTAATCAAACTCATGTTGCAGTCGCTGTGGATAGCTTCATAGTATGAGACTAACAGCATAACAAACTTTGTACCACCAGGGAGGCTTTCTTTTTATTTTTCTTTTTTATATGCTTATATGTTGTTTTCCATGAACATATATTAGTTTGTAATTATATTTTACAAAAAAAGAGTCCAGATTATGGTTTAAAATAGTAATAATCTTGTGGAATACTGAGCTAAGGAGAGTAAGCAAATAGGAGAGTAAGAAACATCTGAAAGAGGTGGAAATAGCACAGTATCAATAAGTTGTCAACTCAAGACCCATGTGTTCTTCAAAGGTTACTTCTCTATATAGTCTATTATTTTTAAGAAGTAAAAATGACTACAAATTGAGAAAAAGAACGATTACTTTTCAGATGCCTTCAGTAGAACATGCCCATCCCTAGTGATTTTTCTGTTTCTGTTGATGTCTTCAAACTATCAATAATCTTCATTTATTCTGCTTCCCATACATACAACAATTGCTGATTTCTGGGGATCAAAGGATATAAGTGATATGGCCTGTGGCTTCAGTAAGTTAATGGCATAGCTGCTGGGAAATGTGTGTATGCATCAAGTATAAATGACCATAAGTGTCCTGCGTAAGCATTATATGTATATAAAATTATGTGATTGCTACCGACAGTAAGTACTAACAAAGGATCGGAGGATGAGGTCACCGCAGAAGTCGAGGGAAATCCAATAATACTGTTGCTAGAAGGCAGACGTAAATGGGATTTTTTTTTTTTTTTAAGAATGAGCAGATTGGTTTGCTGAAAAAAGTTTTTTGAGAAAGGGTAGAAAATAAAACTGGAAAAGAACAATGGAATCCTAATGTGAAGTGCTCAATGTCAACTTCCTAATTTTCTGTCTATGTTTAATATGAAATGGAACTTGGATTAAGATCTTCCTAAGCATAATAGTTGAATTTCAGTTTATTGATCTGCTTGGTGTAGCTGAAACGGCTGTCCTTTCAGTTGATTAATTTTCAGATTGTTTTAGAGCTTATGTGTATTGGTTTAGTATGTTCATTTGGGAAGGGGGCCAGTTCTCTTTAAACATGTATTATCCCTCTCAATTTTATCTGGATGCTGTAGAAAGACTTTTAGAACCATAGTTATTGCAGAGTGTGCAAAAAAGATCTGGGTCTTTGGATTGCAGATTCCCCTACCCCTGAAATGCCAATTACAGTATAATACAAGCATTTTCTATTATGAATAAGACGAATCCTCGGCTTCTTTTCCATCTCTATATAGAATAGAAGGGAAATACCTCAAGTTAAAAAATCTGTTTTGCCAGGTGCCATGCTGAGAATAAGTGTGTGCTTCTGAACTTGCCTGGGTCATGTGCTATCATATTTATTTGATCCTCTGGAATGTATTCCCCAATAAACATCAAAAGGGCCCCAGTAATGGCAGACCTATAACTATAAGTGAATTCCTTGTATAACATGCCCTTGTTGGGTTACACATTGAAACAGTCTTTGGTCTTATTCGCATTCATAGACTCATTGAGCAAAGGAAAAAGCAGGTAGAGGGAATCAGAACTCAGAGCTTAAAAGAAATGAAAGTGCTTTTGCATCAAAACACCGGTGAATTTAAACACAACTCCAGCACAGTGTAATTTAGCAGACCTTCCAGGGATTCTGAAAAGAGTGTCTACACGCCATGTGCCTGGGATCATAGATTCAGACTTCTCTGGGCTGCTTCCCTTTCCCTTCCTCATTTCCTGCTGTTCCACATAGTGGTTGTGAAAGTCAAATGTGAGTGATAGGCATAAAAGCACACAGGAGCTTTTCTAAATGTGGCCACATCACATTAAGGGAGAAAAACCTTCCTACCATTTCTTCACATGTTCTGAGTTCCCAGACATTAGTAAATGACAGAAATGCAAATTCATGCACATTTTAATGTCTGTATTGGCAATTACAGTAGCATACAATACCATTTGAGGAGTGCTTCTACGGAAATGGAAAATCATAGGAATGAGTGTGTAAGTTTCTAGTAAGTTATGAGCTCTTTGAGGAGACAAAGTATTGACTTGAGAAGAGGAATTATAACTGAGAATTTTGAGTTAAGATTTATATAGTTTTGTTTCATTGCTTCGTATTTGATACAGTGGTTTTGCCAACTTATTTATACAAAGATATACATCTACAAACTCTCTGCCTGATGTCATTCTTTCTCTCACATCTACAGTGTTTGGTGGGAGCTGAATACAGTCTCCGAGCTGTGGTTATGAATTACATTTCATTATTACTCCAAACTTTTGTTCAAATCGCAGGCTTTATTGAGCACTCACTGAAGTCAAGAACAATGGTAGGCAGCGGGAAATCAGAGAAGATTAAAACCCAATATTAAATCTTGAGAGCTCTTAGTTTAGTTGGGGAGATAACTGTGTTGACAGATAAACCACAGATGTGCAAGTAGTAAACAGAACTAGTGAAAATTGCTTTTGGGGTCTAAGAACAAAAATCCTGGTCTGTGGAAGGGCTTTACTTGGTGTAGATCTTCTAAGGTGCACAGATGGAAGTCAGGTGAGGAAGAGAGAGCGTGAGGCCACACTGGCCTTCAGGGACAGCAGTGACGGGAACAGTGTGCATGACAGAGGAAACTGTTTAGTTGTGGACAAGACTGGGAGGCGTGCTAAGGGGGGGTGGGGTGGGGATCAACTAGTAATGTGCAAAAATTTTATTATGAAAATGTTGTGACTGAAGTGTCTGCCTCAAGTGTTCTCCTATGGGCTGAATGTCCCACCACATATCTCAGTCAGTAGAAGCTCTGCGTATGTATATATGCCCAGTATCGCTTTTAGAGTATTTGGGCGACTCCCAGATTGTGGTTATTTATGGTTTAGTTTTTACTATTGTAAAGAGGGCTACAGGGAAATTTCTTAGCTCATGTATGTGATGGTTTTCCTTTCTTTTTCTTAAGACTTATTTATTCATGCATATAAAACTGGGGTACAGGCCAGAGGTGCAGGCGCAGTAAAAGGATTCACCAGAGACCGAGTAGGGAGCAGAACAGGCAGATTGACTGATATACACTGCTGAGACAGGAGAGTCTGTTGTGCCATGTGCCTCAGCTCCCTGGCCAGGGATCCAAGTTGTGCTGAAGCGGCTGCAGCCAGCTTCATAGTGCTGTGCTTTAACCCATTGCACCACCAGGGAGGGCCTGAGATGGTTTTCAAAGCAAAAGAGTGGTGAATTTTGCCTCAGAGACTTTGTACATATTCATATTCCTGTCACCAATGACTGAGAATTGTTCCTGAAGCTCTGAGACAGTTTTCATTACTTACAATCTCTGCCAGTATATAGGGGAAAATGATGTTTTGTTGACTGAATTGCATTTTTTAATTTCTAAGGAGGCTTACCGTAGTTTCCTGTCCTCCCCGGAAAGCACTGCGCTTGAGTGCGTGCTCCTGAGTTCCTCTCCCTTCTCACTGGGTGCATGTCTTATCTGAGTGTTAGGGATATTAACCCACTTCCTCTGTCCATAAAACGTTGTACTTTTCTTTGGTCGTTTAGCTTTTACCTTTTTTTTCTTTATGCACAAATAAGTGCACACATCTCCGTATACTATACATTTCATACCCAGATTATAAGTGAGTTTGAATATAAAGAAGTAAATTTTGTGTAGAAACACCCATCAGTCTTTTCCCTTTTTATTTTTCTAGTGATCATTCTTAGGAACACTTTCCTCCACACAAAAAGTATATTATGGCCTTTTCCTTCAAAGCAGAGAGATATAGTTTTAGCCTGAGGGCAGTGGAAAGCCATGAGGGCTTTGAACAGAATTTTTTTAAAAAGGAAGATAGTCTGGCTGAATTATGCAGGATGTTCCAGGATAGAAAAAGGCTCCGCAGGGTCATTAAGAAACTCCTGTCCACTAACGGGCTGTATGCCTGGATGAAAGTCATGGATGTGGAGAAAAGGCGGCAGAATATCACCACATTACATTTCCCAGGGCTTGCAAAGGGAGAGGTTCTGGATTGGGAGGCTTAGAAATACTTGAGGTTTCTAATGTGAGTGACTTAGTTGAGAGTGAAAAATCTTAATCCGGATGAGGAATGAGCACAGTGTAATTGGTGTTGACTGTGCAGATGAATGAGTAAATGAGATGACTAATTAAAAGGGATGTGTTGTATTTTAAATATCTCATATTCCAGGGCTTGGGTATGCCGTTTACCTACACAGTGGAGTGAGCTGACACTTTCCCGGAGAAGTCATCACTGTTGTGCTAAGTGCCACCAGGATTTATGTAAAGAAAAATGGGGGTATGCACACACACATGTCCATAGCTATCGATTTCAGTGTCTGTATATGGTATTTACCAATCTACTTAGAGATATTTATTTCTGGAGATTTATTTTTTATTTATTATACATATAAGAATTGGGGTGCAGGCTAGAGGTGGGGGGAGCAGAGCAAGGTGGATCTAAAGTCAGAGGGGAGCAGAGCAAGGTGGATCTACTGAATTATGCTGCTGAGGGGGCAGCGGGCCAATCAGAGAGGTCTGCCATGCCATGTGGGTCAGCTCCCTGGCATGTATCAGAACTCATGCTGTGGTAGCTGATGATCGCTTGATTGTGCTGAGACTTAATCCCTCTCGCTACCAGGGAGGCCCTACTTAAAGATATGTATTAATATGTTCACTCACTGTCAATTTGAATTAAGTACGTTAGAGACTGAAGTCTTCAGAGAGTGAAGAACCTGATCAATTTTTCTGTGTCCTGTCATGAAACAAAAAAGCAGAGATGATACAGTAACATTACTAGCACTCATTTGCATCATCAGGTTTCTTGATATGAAATAAAAGCTTTTTAACCTCATTTATTCTCAGCTTCTTATATTTAGGTGGATACTATAAAAATCAACAATAGTAACTACATCATTGGGTGTTTATATTGTATGTTTATAATGTTTATATGTACATGGCCTTGTTTAATTGTTATAGGGATCCAGCAAAACAAGTGTGGTGCTTATTTCCATTTCACAGGTAGGGAAACTAAAGTCCAGAAAGATTCTTTAACTGGGATCTCAAAGTAGTAGCTGACTCGCATTGCCTTTCTTATGAGGTCTTTCTTTTTCATACTTGTACATGAATACAGTTATTGCCCACACAGGTGAAATCCTGTGACTGGGCTTTAAAATTTGAACTGGGGTTTAAGTCAACTGGAGTTTCAGCCTTTGAAATAACAAAGAAAGACACTGAATTCATTGGGCAGTATGTATTGAACAGCAACGTGTCAGGCAGTGTTGCAGATGCTGGAGAGGTTCTTGATATTTAAAACAGTGAACAAAAATCATGGCTCTGTCCTCATGGAATTTACCTCAGCTATAGGGATGTCAGTAAGTAAACAAGTATATAAACTCTATGGTGATCAGAGGACTGGGTGGCTAGATGGAAGGGCGAGGACGGAGGATATAATGCCATGGTTTTAGAGGATATGAGTTTTCTAGGGGTGCTGTCAGAAGAAACCAATGGGAGTCACCTTCAATTTTAGAGGTTGAAAGTGCCAGATCACTGTCGGCAGGGTTGACCCCTTCTGCAGGCTGCAGTGGGGTGGGGCATCTGTTTAAAGCCACTTTCCTTGTTTCTGGGGATTTGCTTACAAATTTTTGAGTTCTGTGGCTTGTGGATGCATCATCCCAATTGGTGACATCCTATCTGTCTGGCATTGTCCCTGTGTACTGTGTTCAAACCTCTTGTCAGGACACCATTCACATTGGATTAGGGCCCCGCCCTGTTTCATAGGACTTCATCTTAACTGTAGTAACTTTGCAAATAAGGTCACATCTTCAGGTGTTGGGGGTGAGGACTACAACATGTAATTTAGGGTAGGCACAGTTCACCCTATAACAGAGAACCCAGTGAGGTCTCACTGATAGAGTGATACTGGCACAGAGGCCTGAAGGAAGTAGAGGAATAATCCTTGCAGAGCTCTAGGGCAGAGAGGGGCAGGTGAAAAGGGTGGGAGACCAGAGCAGCCTGGAATATTCCAGAAGCAGAAAGAAAGCCAGTGTGGCTCTAAAGAGTGAGCTGAAAGGGAGGACAATGGAGAATGAATTGCAGAGCCCTCCCCTCACACGGATGGCCTGGGCCTAGTGAGATGGGAAGACACAGGAGGGCTCTGAGCAATGTGACTTCTGTTGCAAGTGGCTGTGAGTAGCAAGAGTGGAAGAATCACTCAGTCATGTGAGAGATGATCGTGATTTGAACTGGACTGTATTGGAAATGGAAAAGTGGTTGTTGGATGGTGTATGAAGTGGGTAGCAACTGGATTTGTTAGAGCAAACATTGGCCATGAGAGCAAACAGGGAATTAGCTTTAGAATATCTCTGGTTTTCCTGAAAGGTGCAAGGTATAGCAGAGCAGGCGAGTTGGCAGGAGAGAAAAAGGTCAGTTTTGTCCGTGGGAAACTTGAACTCCTAGATATCTGGGTAGAACTTCTAGAGATACCTGGAAGTACCAGTGGCAGCAGTTGACAGTAGGAGTTTGCCTTTCATGAAGACTGGGGATGGAGATACATGTTTGGGAGTTATCGGGCTAGTTTCTATTTAAAATCCTGGAGCTGGAGGAGCACAACCAGGGTATGAGGACAGAGAAGAGAAGGAACTGTAGGACTGAGCTCTGTGGGTCCACCGTCTAGGGATCTGGAACTTGAGGAAGGGCCATTAAAGGAGCCTGCAGATAAGCACCCAGGACGTAAGAAGATGGAGAATGAAGTCCCGCAGCAAGGGAAGACGTTTTCAAGGAGTGAGTGGCTTATAAGCATGTCCATAGGTCAAGCTGAGGGAGGACATAGCTGCTTAGATTTAGCAGGAGGATGGGGGGAGAAGGGAGGTGGGTGTCAGAGGGAGTCCTGTCAGGACAAACCTAGTGGGCAAGTAGCCGGCCAGGTGTGGGTGCAGGGGAGAATGTGAGAGGAATCTGAGGTAATGAAACTGTGTAGATGACCTAGCTGAGAAGAGGACCAAGACCTGGAGCGCAAGCTGGAGATGGGGGGCGGGCTGTGTGTGTGTGGGGTGGCTTCTGTGGCAGTTCTTTTTGCTTGGCTTTTAAAGCTGGAGCTGTTTATATGGCGACCCTAAAGGAAAACGGGAGTTTACGAAAATAATTAAGCTCTTGAAGGTTCCGTGCAGCGCAAGCCCGATGCCACCTCAGTGGGGCCGTTGTGCCAATGAAGGGACATAGCGTTCAGATCTCGGGGAGCAGCTGGCACCCTGACAGGGGTACCTCCTGAGGTGACTGAGAAACGCGGCGGCTTCAGCCCTGGCGCCCGAGGTGCTGGCACAGACAGGAGTCGGGGTCTGTCCTTGACGTTCTGGGGGGTGGGGGGCGGGGCACAGAAGTCGTTCTCCCCACTGCCGAGAGGCTGGGCCCCCCTTCCCTGGGCTGCGGCTGGAAGATGCTCCCCCTGCCAAGAAGGTGGGAAGGGAGAGAGCAGCTGACCCAGAGGCAGGGACCCGCCCAAACGCGGACTCGCCGGCCGCTCGCTCTGGCGCTTCCTCGGGCCCGCACGTGACAGAGTCGTAGTGGCAGCGGCGTGCACCCCGCGCTCTCCCACACCGGGTCCCTGCCTTCAGCGGGGTGTGGCTGGCAGAACAAAGAAGGGGTGCGGTGGAG
>NW_004567122.1:5890181-5898837 GCF_000260355.1 Condylura cristata
GAACCGCGAGGGTCCCGGGCGCCGCGTGACAGGACGAAGGAGCCCGCCCGCCCGCTCGCCGGCCCGCGGGAAGATGGCTTCTCCCACCACCCCGGCCCCGGAAGGCGGGGCCTGCACCCCGCCGAACCCGCCGCGGATTCGCCAGGTGGGTGCACAAAGCGCGGGGAGGGGCGCCGCACCCCTTTGTCCTCGCCGCCCCCGGGCCGGGGGCCTCGCCTGAGGCGGCCGCTGGCCCGGGAGCGCCCCTGTCACCCCCTCACCCGCCGGCGCGCACACTGGCGCTCACGCCCTCGCCCTCACTCACCGCGGGAGGACGCGTCCACCCAGTGAGACCTGTAACTTCTCCACACCGTGCCCCTCACGCCCGCACACCCGCCAGCTCGCCCCCACCGCGCCCCGGGGCGCACCCCCGCCAGTGTCCCCCGGGCGAAGGCGCCGACCCCAGGTCTCCCGGACCCTGAGAGGGACGCCGGCGGGCTGGGGTCCCACGCCGAGGGCAGAAGTTGCCTCGCTCGGGGGTGCTCCCCGGCGCCCAACTTTCACACACAGCTGCGCCCCGCCGTCTCGGCGGGAGCCGTTCTGCTCGAAAACGGGGGTTCCCGCCGTCCCGACGGCTGCGGAGGCTCCGTTCCTCGGCCCCTCGAGGGCGGGGGGGCACCTTTCTCTGGCTCCTAGCAGCGACCCTATTTGCTCTTTGGGTGTAATATTAAAACGGGGGAGGCTCCCTCTGCTTGTGATCCAGGCTTTGGTGCCCGGAAGAGTTTTGGGGTGTTTTTTTTTTCTGTCACCGGGGCCTGGAGCTTTGGCAGTGGCGTTGGGGGTGTGGGAGTAGCAACTGTCAGCTGCCTCTCCCGGGATGCGGCCACCTCTTGTCCGAGCACACTCGGGTTCCCCTTGGGGCAGAGGGCAGAAGGGCTTGGCGCAGTCTAGCAGGGCAGGGAGATAAAGCCCAGCATAGTGTCTCCATTACGGGGGTGGGCTGGCGTGGGGTGGGGGGGCAGACGGGAGCACAGGGGCCTCCCTATGATGCTCACCAGGGGCTCCCGATGCATAAAAACTGGACGGTCAGAGCTGGCAGACACTTAACAAGCTCTTTGCTATGTTTGCATGGTAAGAGGTATAAGCAGTGTTATTTTTAGGGTCAACCTTTGTTCATGTGCATTTTTTAGGCCACGACTAAAATTAACGTGCACCCTGTGTCCCCACGACATTTTGGGGGGTTTTACATCCTTATAACACTCAGGACTCAGTATTGTGACAATGCAGTTTTAACTGCATTGGGAGCTTTTTTCTTTCCCTGAAGAGTTGTAGGGGCATTTTCAAATCTGTGCTTGTGTATTTATGCAGCTAGGAGTGAAGGTGAAATTATTGCTACATGAAATGGAAGGGAAAGTGCATCCTATCTAAAAATCATTTCTCTGCTTGGCTCAATATATGTGTATCTTGTATATATATGTATACACATACATATATATGCACACACACATGTATATATAAGCACACATATATAAGCGTTGAGGAACTTAAATATGCTAATTTAAATATCCACTCATAAAATTCTATGAAATCATCTTCAATATTTAGAATACTTAATCTAAGCAAGAGTACGTGTGGAAATAGTTACTAGAAAAAAATTGCATGAAGGGCCATTGCTGTTTTGCAGAGTAGGAAGTGCTTCATGGTATGGCTCATAGTCACCAGCTGTATCAATGAGATAATGTTCCACCACCCCAACTATGAATTGGTGTCCTCTATTCAGACTTCAATTTGTGTGACCTTAGGGAAGCTCTCTGCCAGTGATTGGTGCATTAATTTGCATAGGTTGTAGAAGTAGGTTGCAGGAGTGAGTGACCATCCTGGTCTCCCTGATCATGCAGGCAAGTGTAACAGCATTGCTCTCCTCTTACTGCAGAATCACCATTTGCCTGCAAGTGGTTTTGAGCAAATTAGAAATAGAAAAACAGGAGGGATAAGATTGTTTTGCTGTGAAGGGGTAAAACACTTTAGGCCCCATCCCAGTACATTTTAACTGTGTCACTGTGCTCCTGACATGTTTCTCCTGGTTGCCTAATAATTTGTTTGCAAAGCGATTCCGCATTGAATCAGGTTTGTATTTAAAATTGAATTGAATGTGTTTTTTTTTTCTTTCTAAAGATGATGGAGAAAATAATCCTAACTAAAAAAGCATAGAAGTTCAGAAGAGTGAGAGATTTTAATTAAAAACATGGAATTTTAGTTCACTGGTCTTAGTTTTAGTTATATCATAGAAATGTAGCCAGGAAAATATTTCAGGAAGGCTTTGGGTGAACATAAGTATAACTGGTAAATTAGTAGAGGTAACTGCTAATTTCAGTGAAAATATGCTATGTGAAGGTCCAGTTAGTCAACAAACATTTACACACCATAAAGGGATAGTTTATGCCTTAAAGATAAAGGAGTGAACAGAATAAAAATCTTACTCCTTGGTAAATGTAGGTTTTCAATGAAGACAAGGATTAAAGTGATTGAAATTTGAATTACTTGTAGAGTCTTTTCCATATTATTAAGAAAACATTTCTCAGTTTTTAATTTGAATTGTGCCTCTTCCTCACTAATACCTAACTTTGCATATACCTAAAAAAAATCACTGTATGACTGAATTCATATTTATAGCTGTTTGATATATTTCTGTTCTCTTTAATATTTAAAATGTTATTAGAAATACAGATCAGAAACTATGTATACTATCTTTTTTTTAAAGATTTTTTTTATTTATGCATACCGAAGTGGGGTACAGGCTAGAGGTGCAGGGGCAGTGAGAAGATTACCCAGAGACAGAGTGGGGAGCAGAACAGGCAGATGGACAAAGTACACTGCTGAGGGGAGCAGTGGGCGGGTAGGAGAGGTCTGCTGTGCCCTGTGGGCCACCTCCCTGGCCAGGGATCCAACTTGTGCTGAAGCTGCTGAGGCCAGTTTCATAGTGCCGCTCTTTAACCCATTGTGCCACCAGGGATGGCTCTATATACTATCTTTTTTAATTTGGTCATTTGGACAAAGATTTTTGTTAAAGCCTTTGGAAAAATGCTGATGCAGCTTGAAACAACTAAATGGTGTAGTTACAATCTAGGTATGCAAAATGAGAAGGTCAGGGAAAATGACCTTCAACTTCTCTTTTGCTCTTCATTCTGTTATATACTTAGCCTTCAAAGCTTCTGAATATGTATACTTTTTAACAATTCAAAGGACAAATTTTTCTTTTTTAAAAGTTTTAAAGCAAATTTTATGATTTTGTTATTCATTTACGTAACTATATAGTTGTACACACACACACACACATACATATAATTGTGTCTGGCAGTACAGCTTTAACCTTAGCATTTCTAAATGTGCTAGTATACTTTATGTACCCCCACATCTCTTCCTCCCTTCACCTGTGGCCCTGTGGCTACCAGTATATTTTTCAAAGTCTAAAAATTATTTTTGCTGTTTTGCTAGTTTCTTTTCTTGGATTATTTATATTCTTCAAATGATTGAAACTAACCATTAAATGGCTTTCAATTTCTGATTCATTATACTTAGCATAAGCACCTCAGAGTCCATCCATTTTGTTCCAAAAGGCACTTTTCATCTTTTTAATAGCCGTGTAGTATTCCTCTGAGTATATATACTAATGTTCATTTGTCCATGAGCATTTAGGTTCATTCCATGTCTTGGCTATGGTGAGTAATGCTGCTGTACACATAGGAGTGATGTGTTTTTCCATATTCATTAGATAAAAACCTAGGAGTTATTTTATTGAATCATATGCATTTCCATTTTTAGTTTTCTGAGGAATCTGCACTGTTTTCCATACAGGTCTTAGCAATTCACATTTCCACTGGTGATTTCAGAGGGTCCCTTTTTCTCCACAATTTCACCAACACTTGCTTATGGTCTTTTTGGTATGGGCCATCCTCACAGGGGTGAGTTCATGTCTCATTGTGCTTTTGATTTGCAGTCTCTTATAATAGGTCATCGTGAGAAGAGAACCATTTTCTTCATTTTAATTAAAAGATAACTAAGGTAAAAATAATCTATGTCAACTCAGTGACCAAACTAGAAAGACAGACTTCCTGGACTTTATCCTATAGCTGTTCTTTATTCACTTTCTAATGTAAAAGAATCCATGAAGAGGGCCCTCCCTGGTGGCCCAGCGGGTTAAAGCACTGCACTAAGAAGCTTAAGCCACTTCAGCATGAGCTCTATCCCCACCTGCCCCGGAGGTGACCACATGGCGTGGCAGACCTCTCCTGACCCGCCCGCTGCTCCCCTCAGCAGTGTACTTCGTCCATCTGCCTGTTCTGCTTCCTGGTGAATCCTCTCACCCTCTGCATCTCTGGCCTGTACCCTAGTTCTGTATGAATAAATAACTAAATCTTAAAAAAAAAAAAAAAAGAATCCACGAAGAAATGGCAGTTTAGCCGCTGTGCTTTTAAATAGTTTGTCTATATGGCATGGAGAGACATATAATAACTATGGCTTTGCTAGAGAATTGAAGGCACTTAATTAAAAGAGTACTTATGGGGCTCTGATAGTTTTGCTAGCCTTGTTTGGGCCTTTCCATCTTCCTGATGAACTCGGGTGGGAATTTCCTAGGTACTGATTGCTTTGGGAGTTGGAGAGCTGTAGGACATCCTTTTTGATTGATGCCAGTGAAACAGTCTGTTTCTTATTCCAGTGCCAGTCCTCTGCCATGATCTGTGAGTACTGCTGTCACTTCAGTCATAACAACAAACCAGTGTCCCATCTTAGTTTACAGTAGAAACTTCGAGACCCTCCAGATGCTGTGAGTGAAATATTACCAGCGAGTCAGATAAGGTACTGAGTTAGGTGCAGCTGTCACCACAGTCCTGTGAAGGGGATGTGGTTACTCCCATTTTCCAGATGAGAAACACAGATGTAGAGAACGTAGGTGACAGATTGAAGACAGTAAGTAGTAAATTGCAACTTGGGATTAAAATTTGTTCTTAATGATACTTCAGTTTACAACCAATATTGTGTGCTGTCCTCCTCTGCTAATTTCTATTTATGCATACAATAACTGGGTAAGCCAGAGGTGCAGGTGGGGAGAGTGAGAGGATCACCAGAGAGAGTGGGGGGCAGAACAGGAGGATCTACTGAAACACACTGCTGAAGGGGTCACCTGGTGAGGCTGGAGAGGTCAGCTTCGCCCTGTGGTCAGCTCCCTGGTCTGCTGGGGATGGAACTCTTGTTTGCAGAGACTGGTGATAGCTGGATAGTGCTGTCTTTAACCCCTGCACCACCAGGGAGGCCACGGTGCTTGTCTTAGCATTCTTTGTTCCATGCTGTCTCTAACCATTCCATGGAACAATTTAGGTTAAAAGATTGATTTATTTATGCATACAGAACTGGGGTACAGGCCGGAGGTGCAGGGGTGGTGAGAGGATTCACCAGAGACAGAGTGGGGAGCAGAACAGGCAGATGGACGAAGTACAGTGCTGAGGGGAGCAGCGGGCGGGTCAGGAGAGGTCTGCGGCTGCCAGGATCGACCTCATGTAGAAGGGGCTGCAGATAGCTTCATAGTGCTGCGCTTTAACCTCTTGTGCCACCAGGGTCCCACTCTTGATTTTAGCTCTTGGGTTTACAGCGGATTAGAAAAGAACTTTACTTCTCTAATTCATCAAATGAGAATAACGTGAACTCCATTTTCACCCTGTCTTCAGTAAGAGACCTTTGCTTCACTGTCATGGTGGCTGAGAGAAGAAAATAAGGCCCTCACTTAGCTTTTGCTTCCCCCAGTTGCTCCTCAGATATTCCTGCTGTTTCCCTCATGCTCCTGAGAAAACAACTCTCAGAGTGAGTTGGGTTGATGGAGAGTCGCCTTCAACATGTATACATACACACACATACATACATACACGCACATACATACATACACGCACATACATACATACATAAATCAGCCTACATTTTCAGGTTTTTTGATTTCATCTAATATTAAATCCATTATTTGTTTACACTTTTGAAAATAAGTTACAGTTTGAATTTTGCACAGTGTTGGCATTTCCAAAGAAGGGGATTTAGTTTAGACCGTGAAGGGCTGGGAGAGAAAGGCAATGAGTGAATACAGCACGCATGGACATCTTTGATTGAGTTGAATAACTTGTTTTTAAATTCATACACAATAAAATTCCCCTTTCATACAGTTTAGTGGTTTTGACAAATACTTGGGGTTGGGTAACGACTCCCACACTAGAGGTCCAGAACACTTTTCTCTCTCTGAAACAGGTCTTTGCACTTAATTCCACTGGAGCCAAACAAATCCTCCCACCTCCAACCTCTGGCAACCACTGCCTCCGTCCCTACATTTTTTTTTTAATACAGTAATGGGGTCTAAACCAGAGGTGCAGGGGAGGCGAGAGGCTTCACCAGACACAGAGTGGGAGCAGAACAGGCAGGTCGACCAAGTACACTGCTGAGGGGAGCAGCGGGCCGGTCAGGAGAGGTCTGCCGCGCCATGTGGGTCACCTCCGGGGCAGGCGGGGATCGAACTCACACTGAGTCGGCTGCGGCCAGCTTGTGGTGCTGCGTCCTAACCCCTTTCGCCACCGAGGAGGGCTTCTCTGCCTACATTTTTAATACAGAATATCATGTAGATGGAATCACGTAGAATACAACCCTTGAAATCAGCTTTTCTCACTGAGTGTAGTGCCCTTAACATCCATCTAATGTCTTGCCTGTGCCCATGTTGGATGCAAGATGTGTGGATTTATCCAAGTTGTGGCTATAATGGATATTTGTGTGCAGGTTTTGTGTGAGCACAGTTCTTCATTTCTCTTGACTGTGTACCTAGAAACAGGATGATTGGATCAAATGGTTAGTGTATGTTTGTCTTTGCAAGAAAACTGCCCACCGAGCCCTGCCTGGTGGCACAACGGGTTAGGACGCAGCACCACCAGCCGGCTGCAGCCGCTTCAGTGCGAGTTTGATCCCCCACAGGGAGGTGACCCACGTGGCGCAGCAGACCTCTCCCCACTGCTCTCCTCAGCAGTTTATTTCAGCAGGTCTACCTGTTCTGCTCCCCACTCTGTGGTGAAGCCTCTCACCCCCCTGTACCTCCAGCCTGCACCCCATTTCTTCCATGCAAACATAAATAAACAACATCTTCAAAGTACCACCTTAGTCACAAGCAGAAGTGCCTTCCCCTCGGGGCCCCAGCGCCCCACTCTGGCCTCCCGAGCAGGAGCACAGGGCTGGTGCCTTGCTCACCGCCTTGCTCACCGGGAGGCAGCACTGCTTCCACGCCAGGCTTGGGGGCGTCACACCCACTGTTTTCCGCTCCAGTGGCCTCAAGTCTGTTTGCCCCTTGGCCTGAGGTGCCTGTTGGCAGAAGGTGTAGACAGAACGTGTCAGTGAAGGCCGGGTGTCCACCTGTCCTCTGGAAAGTCAGGCTCCGCACGGCCTAGCCGTGTGACTCGCACAGGACACCTACTCCGTGCCTAGCAGGCCCGTAAAGGCAGCGGAAGGGTTAAGTAATGTAAGGCACACAGTGCGTTTTGCTCAGTACCTATCGCTTGGTAAACACAAAATAATTTAGGCTACTGTAGGTGTACGGTGAATACTTCATCACTCCCAGCCTCTTCCTTTCCCAAGGACATCACTAGAAGGGCAGACACCGCTCACCTGAGGAGTAGACGCAGAGGCCGGAGATGAGGCTTGCGCAGGTGCTTCTTGTTGTTCTCTGAGTAATTCCGAATAAGTAAATTACTTAATCGTGCTCAGCTTAAGTTGTTTTTTATATATATCTAATAGTTTATTTTTACATCATTCTGTGCCTTTTTCCATCTCAGTTGTAATCCCCGTGTGCTTCCCATCACAAAATCACCCGTGTGTCAATACCATAATCCAGTGCATTTTCCCTCTCACACTGTTTTTGATCCCATTCCTCACTCCACCCCCATAAAATGTCTCTGGTATATAGTTGTTCATTATTATTATTATTTTCTCACCTGATCCGTTATATTCCTGCTATGGGGTGAAACCATCCGGTGTTTTTCCTTCTCTCTCTGGCTTATTTCACTAAGCGTGATCTTTTCCAGCTCCACCCATGTTGCTGCAAAAGGCAAGAGTTTATCTTTTTTGGTTGCTGAGTGATACTCCATTCAGTATATGTACCACATCTTTTTAACCAGTCATCTACTTTGGGCATTTGGGTTGAGCCTTAACTTTTATAACCTGCAGAGGGTGAGTAATTAGCATGCTGTGTTGTAGGCCTGTGGTTAAACTGATGGCGTAGTATTTGTACAGGTAATTTGTGAATGATAAAATCTTATAGATCTACAGGTGATTGTGAAAAACCACGTGACCTTCATGTGAATTGTTGGTATCTTAACTATCTTGGCTAATTAACTAAATGAGAAATACTCCGATGGTATTTAAAATGCAATTTTTTGACATAATTTTTTAATGACATGGAAATAACAAGCTGATTGCAAATAGTAGAGGATGATTTCTTTTTTTTTTAAAGATTTATTTATTTATGAATACAGAACTGAGATACAGTCTTGAGGTACAGGGGCAGTGAGAGGACTCACCAGAGACAGAGTGGGGAGCAGAACAGCAGGTCGACTAAGTACACTGCTGAGGGGAGCAGCAGGCGGGTCAGGAGAGGTCTGCC
>NW_004567122.1:5899047-5906744 GCF_000260355.1 Condylura cristata
TTCACCAGAGACAGAGTGGGGAGCAGAATAGGCAGATCGACGAAGTACACTGCTGAGGGGAGCAGCGGGCGGGTCAGGAGTGGTCTGCCACGCCCTGTGGTCACCTCTGGGGCAGGTGGGGATCGAACTTAGCCGGAAGTGGCTTAAATTTCTTAGTGCTGTGCTTTAACCCGCTGCGCCACCAGGGAGGGCCGAGTTCACTTTTTTAATGATTTATTTTTTCATGCATACAGAGAGGTCTGTTGTGCCATGTGGGTTACTTCCCTGGCTGGGGATCGAACTCGAGCTGTAGTGGCTGCAGTAGCTTCATACTGCTGTGTTTTAACCCATTGCACTACCAAGGAGGGTCCTGTCATCAGCTTATTTTTAATCTTAAATTACTTTGGATCAGGCAAGTAAATAGGCCCTTTCTGGAATAGGAGTGAACCTGGTTTCACCAATGACTAATGTTTATGATCTTGAACAATTTTAGGTCATGGTATTGTGATTTTGCTTAAATGGTATCAGTACTCGTCAATTTAAGTATACATGTAGCTGGGTCCTCCCTGGTGGCACAACTGGTTAAAGCACAGTGCTATGAAGCTGGCCACAACTGCTGCAGCACAAGCTCGATCCCAGGCCCTGGAGGTGACCAACATGGCACGGCCTCTCTTGACCCTCCCACTGCTTCCCTCAGTAGCCTCTTCTGCTCCCCACTCTGTCTCTGGTGACTCCTCACACCCCCCTACGTTTGATCTGTACCCCAGCTCTTGTATGTAGAGATAAAAAAATCTTGGAAAAAAAGAATACATGTATAGTTAACAGAGGTTACATCGGTCCATCTGTCCCGTATGTGAATTTATGTAGAAAAATGTTTGTTCTGTATTTTCTCACTATTGTGCTAGACGTGATATCCAAAAACCAGTATATTTTGTGCTATTTCCTATCCACGATCACTACCAAGTATTTGTATTGCTTTGTTAGAAGTGCTCATACTCTTTAGACACCCCTGAATACATCTTCACAGTAAGACAACACATTTGTAAGGATAAAGAGCTATAGCGCAAAAGATTTCCAGGACTGTTGACAAAATCGGACTTCTAATTGGTTAAGAGACCATGTCTGCCAATTTACAATCCTATCTCTTTCGATAAAAGCTCAGGCTGTATCGCTGACTTCATCCTTTCATCTGAGAATACACTGTTTTCTTCTTGAATGCCTCTTTTGTCGCCACCTTCTTCGCTTATAAAATGAAACCAGGAGCACACCTCTGCCACCAACGTTGTATTTCCCTTTTCTCTGGCCTCCCATCCTGTTTCACCTCCTTCCCCCCCCCCACCCCAGGACTTTGTAGGGCTGACTTTTTATCCCCTTAACATAAGCATCCTCATTGTTGTAGGCGCTGGGCAGGGTGGAGCCTGGTGGGGAGATTAAAGCAGCCAGAGCAGCTGAGCACAGCTGCTGAAACACAAGAATGCTTTGGTTAAAAATTTAGCCAACTGACAGCCCCGATCCTACTTGACTTCTCAGCAGTTTCGATTCTGCTGACCTTTCTCTCCCTCGCGAGACTCTTCTTAATCGGGCTGGAGAGCACCATTCATATATTTAGCTTGCACATTCTACTCCCTTGGAAACAAGGGCACTCATCCTGTGGAGCCCAGCACGTGCCCAGCTCTGCAACAACGTGCCATCTCACTCACCATCCCGTCAGCTCTGTAAGATTGGCACAGCGACTCCCCCCATTCAAAGACAAGGAAACAGAAGCTAGGAAGCTTGCTGAAGACCACACACCAAGCAGATGGCAAATTAGGGGCTCCCTCCTCACGTGGGTCTGGGTGCAGAGCTTGTGTCCTTAAACACAGCGGCTAGTATCAGCCTCGTGCGTCAGGTGCTGTGTTAGGGCCTGGAAGTAATAGAGACGTGAAGTCACGGGACTTATGGCATGGGTGGGGCGGGCAGCCGAAAAAGAGGGGATGGTGAGGTAACGGAGGTGTGGTCCTGCGTGGTGCGGTGAGTGGGCCTTTTGTTTGCCTGGAGGAATCGGCAAAAGCCTCAAGGAGAAGTCGGTACCTGCAGGAAGAGGACAAGTTGGCAGCGTGCCTAAGAGAGAAAGGAAATTCCAAACAGGAGACAGCAGGTGCAGAATCACAGGAAGCATGTGGCATGTCCCAAAGTCATCTACAGTTGTGAGCCGCTGGAGAAGATTGTTGGGGGTGGGGCGGGCCCTGGAGATGCACCTAGGCCCAGATCATAAAGAGCCTTAATTCTTTTTTTTATTATTATTACTGCTTGTTTCATTTTTTTTCATATAGCAGTTTATTTTTCCATCATTTTGTACATTTTTTTCATTTCAATTATAAATCCCGTGGTTTTCCCATCACCATGTCACCCGTGTGCCATCACTATAATCCCGTGTACTTCCCTCCCACCCCCACCGCCCTGTTTTTGATCCCATTCTCCACTCCACCCTCACAAAATGTCTCGGTATGTGGTTGTTCATTACTATTTTCTTGCCTGGTCCATTATACTCCTGCTATGAGCGAAACCATCGGTATTTTTCTTTCTCTTTCTGGCTTATCTCACTCAGCATGATCTTTTCCAGCTCCATCCAGGTTGCTGCAAAAGACATGTGTTTGTTTTTTTTGGTTGCTGAATAATATTCCATTGTATATATGTACCACATCTTTTTAATCTAGTCATCTACATAAAGAGCCTTAATTATTTTTTAAAGATTTATTTATGCACATAAAACTGGGGTACAAGCCAGGGGTGCTGGGGCTGTGAAAGGACTCAACAGAGACAGAGTGTGGAGTAGAACAAGCAGATGTGCTGAAATATGCTGCTGAGGGGAGCAGCGTGTGGGTCAGGAGAAGTCTGCCACGCCATGTCGGTCAGCTCCCTGGCTGGGGATTGAACTTGTGCTGCAGTGCTGCATATAGCTTTGTAGTGCTGTGCTTTAACGCCACCAGGGAGGGCCTTATTTCTTTTATAAAAAAGATTTATTTATGCACGCATGCAAGAACTGGGGTACAGGCCAGAGGCGTGGGGGTGAGAGGACTCACTACAGACAGAGCGGGGAGCAGAACAGGCAGAGCCACGGAAATACACTGCTGAGGGGAGCAGCGGGCGGGTCAGGAGAGGTCTGCTGCTACACTGTGGGGATCACCACCCCCAACCCCCACCAGCTGGGGATTGAACTTGTGCTACGCCCCACTGGACTGCCCACCGTGTTTCGCTTTAACTTGTTGCTCCACCAGGGAGGGCCCTATTCTCTTCTAGCTGGAGAGAAAATAGAATATTTGATTCCTCAGATTCCAACCGTATTTCCAGGTCACTGAAGACTGGGTCAGTGGAAGGCAGAAGGGGAGGGAGGATGCCAAGGAAAGGGTAGCACAGAAGATAGTTTCTTTGTGTTGCTTAGGGCTGGGTTTACCTTTGTGCCCAAGATAATGGAGACGCCTTTATCATCCTGGAGCTGGCTGGGAGCTTGGCTGCCTTGCAGGAGACTGTGTTTCTGTACACCTGCAAGAAAGAATGTGGGAGAAATGAAATGTAGGGAAAATGATTCCAGTGCTATTGCTCTTTTTCAAAGGGGGAGTCACAATGAAACTGAATCTTGAGATGAAAATGGCAGGATTTATTGTGTCTACCAGCATCGCCTGTGTGGGCGTGATGGATTGGCTCTGTGAGCAGGAACAGAAGAGGTTTCAGAAGCAAGTCACTGAGTAAGCGAGCACCTGGGGTTACACCCACCTAACCCCTTAGCATTGACCGTGTTCTCAAAAGCAAGTTTCTCTGAGAAGAGAAGAGAGGCCTGAGAGGCCTCTATAATATGTGCTTATCTCACACATATTATAATTCACCTTCATTTACTAGCCTTCTCAAATTTAATACATTACATTAAAAAAAAAAAGATTTATTTATGCTTACAGAACTTGGGTGCAGGCCAGAGGTGTGGTGGGTAAGCGATTCACCAGAGACAGAGCGGGGAGCAGAACAGGCAGATCTACTGAAGTATACTGCTGAGGGGAGTAGCGGACAGGTCAGGAGAGGTCTGCCATGCCATGTGGGTCAGCTCCCTGGTTGGGGATCTAGCGTGTGGCAAGCCGTTACAATTTTAACTATAGACACATTTATTTGAACATCCCTTCGGTGTGCTGAAAACTGCTTCAAGGTTAGCAGGGATAGCAAAAGCCAGTGTTGTCCTGTGTGTGACTTCAACTGATTTTAATCAACCCCAAAACTTTGAAGTTTGCATTACCTAGCAGTCACTGTCATCTGTCTCTAGCTCCAATTCTAAGCCTCTGTCTCGTCTGCTTCCAGCTCTCCGTAAGTGGTAAGATGGACCCTGAGTCACAGCTCTGTAGTGGGAAAAATCTAACTGAAACACGTGTGTGCGCACACATCATTTGGGATACTTCAGCTCATCCAGCTGAAGCCACAGAGACAGGTGCTCTTTACCTAACAAGCACCCAGAAGTTATCAATCCCGAGATTGTTGGCGCAGTAGCTCAATCAATCTCCTCAGGGCTTGAAACGTCTCTGATCCTTTTGCATTGTAGTCCTCAGGTGAGTGCTGTGTCTTTCCTCTTGGTCACAAGATGACTGAACACCAGGTCTTCATGTAACGGAGCGAGGGGCAAGGTAGCAGGAGCATGGCGGATGAAACCAGGGAGGCGAGGGAGCGGGAGCAGGCTGAGAGTGGTTGGTGTCTGTGGGCAGGTGTGGGTCTGCTAAACCTAGGCGGCTTATTACCTGCCGTTCTGTCTTCCCAAAGCAAAGTCAGAACTGCATGGCCATGGGAGCTCAACCCTACGAGGTACTTTGCACATCCATTGCGAGCATAAAGCTGGATGACCCTGGGAAGGGTATGGCGGGAACAGCCGGGTTGCTGAGGACAGATGCATAAACTTACTCCTGCTCTTTACACCGCGATGTATGATCAGGAACGCCCGGGGGGTGGGGATTAGGCATTGACTGATGGAGAAGGAAGGACCCCAGAAGCTGATCAGGGGAACGCCTTCTTGATGAAATTCAAACCCTGGCTGGGGAGTCAGGGCTTATTCTATAAACCAAGCTCTCAGCAGATAAGAAATGCGGTTCCACCCTCCCCCTGCTTCTTCTACTTGTCCTTTTCTTTTTCTGCTCCCTCCTAAGACCAATGCTGTGTGACTGGTTTATCAATAAAACGGGAGGGGCCTTGAGGTTCAGCAGCATCCTGCGTTATGTCGCCTGCTGCACGGCTCCTCTCTTTGTCGGTGTGGTGTTGTCCGGCCTCTGCGGAGCACTGCCCAGCACAGGTCTGACTTGCAGGCAGGAGAGAGCATCTGGGGAAAGATCCAATTGTCATTCTAGGAACAGGAAGGTTGTAGCTGAAGCTCAGGCAGCGAGGAGAGTGGCGGAGTGAGGTCTGGAGGGGGTGTGGGCGGACAGATTATGTTTCATGTCTCAGGTTATGACACTGAGTATGGATAAATGCTTCCTGGTATAAATAAAAGATGGGGATTGTATTTCTCGGTAATTGTGTGTAGAATGTCAGTTTGTTTGAAAGCATGCGCTTATATTTGCCTAAATCGTTAATGTTTTAGCTCTCTAGGCCTCTCAGTTAACAGATACACTTTTTTTTTTTTGAAAGATTTATTTATTTATTTGTGCATACAGAACTGGGGTACAGGCCAGAGGCTCGGGGCGGTGAGAGGCTTCACCAGAGACAGAGTGGGGAGCAGAATAGGCAGAGCGACGAAGTACACTGCTGAGGGGAGCAGCGGGCAGGTCAGGAGAGGTCTGCCACGCCATGTGGTCACCTCCGGGGCAGGCGGGAATCGAACTCATGCGGAAGCGGCTTTAGCTTCTCAGTGCAGTGCTTTAACCCGCTGCGCCACCAGGGAGGGCCCAGATACACTTTTATATCGGAGCGTACAGCCCCAGCTATTCTCAGTATGATTCTTCCTGAGTGTCCCATGCCATCCTTCTAAAGTCTGTTCCTTAAGTCTGCAGTGTGAAGCTTAATCTTCTAAAATTCAGTTTAAGGATTTCATTATTCCAGGAATAAATTTAAAAAGTATAGAAATCAAATACAGGTATTCTTATTTCTAAATCAGTAGTTCACAGTGCAGTGTGTACCAAGATGAATTTTCCGAGTTGACAAATATCAACCTGCAGTTCATGGTGGACTTTGTGTATAAAATTAAATAATATGTGGTTCAGCATATAGCCGCTGTACTGTACACTATAGTTACTGTAAAAATAGTATTAAGTAGATTGTATGTAACCCACATTTTTATTTATATTATTATGTTCAGCCCATAAAACATAATACTAAAAAATTTTAAAAACCACATTTTAAAATGAATATAAAATAGAAACCCGTTTCTGTTCATTGCAGTGTGGTAGTGTAGAAAGCATAAAATTTAACCCCAGGAGCCAGGTTCCACTATCAATATATTTTCAATAATTTACGAGCTGTGTATACCCTTTGGAAAGTTACATCCTCACTGAACCCTAAAAGTCGTATCCACCCAATATGCTTACTGTCAGGATTAATGGTTCTAAGTGAAGCTCTTTGCTACATTCAGTTATTATGAAATGGTGAGACTGTGTCTCATTAATAATGTCATTAAAGTAGGAATTGCTCCTGCATTTACAGTGGCTTTATTAAAGGGGATTAAGGGCAGAAATCTGATAAGAAGGAACAGGGGCTTTGGCGCTGCATTTGCAGGGTAAACAGGGTTCTTTGGGGAGAATGGCATCAGAGGCTCCACTCTGAACTTCATTATTCTAAGGATTATGGCATATCCGACTCCCTGAACTTTGAGAAAATGCTGTCTTAAGAGTTAGTACACACAGTAGCTTATACCTACATCTTGTATGTGTATATGTGACATCTACCAAGTGCCAGGCATTTTCATAAATGCTTCACATGCCATGAGCTGATGGCTGAAATGTCCCGAATTCTGGCCCGTTGGTAGCTTCAGGTGGGCCACAGTGGGGCAATTTGCAATTGCTACAAAGGACCCTTACCTCCCAGGCTGATGTCAGGTCATTTTAGGCCCAATGGACACCGCTGCCATAACCAGGGAAGTGAAGGTCACATGCGGTGAGTTAGCTGAGCTGGGACTTTATCTGCAGGAGTCAGACTTTAGCCTCCACCGTCTTACAGGGTTTGCATTTTTGCTATTGGTAGCTCCTAAAGGAATGTGGTCTCCTTACAGGGTTTTCTACAAAACAGAAAGCTGCCTCACAGTTGTGGGTTAAAAGGGAACTTAAAGGCCATCCACAGGGCTCTTCCCCAGTTTGGTAGCTCGGGGTTAACTTCTGCTTCTAAGTAGCACTCACTGTTCCTCTCGAGATTCCACACCTCACCTAAAAGTAAAGAGTTTTGATTTGTTCATGTCCAAACCGTCTTCTAAGGGCAAATTTCTGACTTCATAAAGCCTATCCAGTTGTGCTGCTAGCTCCTGGTGTTTGGACACAGGATCTGCTCCACAAGTGACCAAACATTTGAGTCCATTTGTAATTACCCTCTAGTTATTTCATACAAGTATATATATTTAAATATATCTTTAAATTTATGCATGCACAAACTGGGGGGATAGGCCAGAGATGGGGGGGAGGGCGGCTAGAGGATTCCCCAGAGACAAGAGTGGGGAGCAGAACAGGCAGGTCCACTAAAATACACTGTTGAGGCCCTCACTGGTGGCGCAGCGGGTTAAAGCACAG